>NC_085047.1:70465417-70796493 GCF_963662255.1 Cinclus cinclus
ATATATATGCATATATAATGCAGCACAGCCTCTAGATGCTACTGCATATGAACAATCAGCCCCTCTTTAAAAATCTCTTTTTTTAAGTTTGGATGTGCTCATTGTGGAGTGCTGGCCCCATTATGGGGCTTGCCCTTTTCCATTGCCTACATGGCACCAAAATATAAAATTGAATGCAAGTCTAGGTTCATGCTGAGAAAACCCTGCTAACCTCAGGGAGAAAGAATTAGTTGGTTTTGGAATTTTAATTTGGTCCAAACTGTATTTCAGCATTATTTCAAAAATCTGAAAGCATTAACAATCAGGAAAAACATGCTACATAGATCCATTCCATTGAGTTTAAATGTTTGTTTGGAATAAATTAATGGAAATGCAAACCACTGCAAGCAATCTGCTTGCAGGTTGTTGTCAAAATTATGTACACACATGTATACATTTTCATTTCCTTCCTTCCCAAAATAAATTATTGTTTAAGCTTCTCCTGTAGAACACATGTGTCTCTGCAATTCCAGGGGACTAAAATGTGTGGAAATGCAACATGTGAAATCAGAATTACATCTGGTTATGTACTTTTTTGCCTCCAGTCCCTTGCTTGCCAACAATGTTTAGATTAAGCCCTCCAAGATGAAAATTGATTCTCTTTGTGT
The DNA here is from genome assembly GCF_963662255.1 of Cinclus cinclus. NCBI lineage: Eukaryota > Metazoa > Chordata > Aves > Passeriformes > Cinclidae > Cinclus > Cinclus cinclus. The sequence goes on from NC_085047.1 coordinate 70,466,065, forward strand.
CTCTGAATTTTCAGCCATAAGAAATAATAAAATAAAAAAAAAAGGCAAGGAAGACTTTTTCTGGTGTAGTGTTTTCCTGTATTGCTCCATATTTTTTTTTTTTTTTCTTTAATTGGTAAAATCAGCTGTTATGACAGAGTCAGTGTGATAAATAATAAGCAGCAAGCTGTCCAAGCAAGGGCTTCTTTCTCACACTATTTCCTGCAGAGTCAGATTGTATGAATGCCTGCGAATATCTAAACTTGGGGCAGTATTTGAACATCCCTATTACCTTTCCGAGCTTTAGATCCAGCTCTTTGATTTGCTCTCTCAAGCTCCTTAAAGCTCCTTCTCTGCCAGTTTGGATGATGTGTAGGAGTCTGTAATGAATACGCTCATTATCTAATACAAAGTGGCATAAAACACTCATGCCATGAACTCTGCCACACAGCTATACCCCGCTGCAATTCTCTGATTCATGCTGTACTAGATTAATAGCATTTATGTTATTCATATATCTTGGTTGACCTTGATCTGTTAGAAACTCCCTCCTTTTTATCTCTGTCCCATACTGGGGAGGTTTTGTCCCACGTTAACAATGGAACTTTTGTACTTCAAAGCACATTCCCCCCACGCCCAACATCCTGAGTTTTAATTTTCCTTACATATATAATATCTGTTCCCTTCTCTTTCCCTCTCATATTCTTACCTATGTTTGATGGGCTGATACTATCTCAGGAGCTGTAAGCTTTTATTTTATGTTTTTACGTATCATAGTAAATTAACCCTTTGAAATCTAACTGCAGAAAAGTATTTCAATTCTACCAGAAGAAATAAAAACCTGCTCTAAGAATAAACAAGATTTGTAGCTTTTCTCTGTGGCCTTTGTAAAGCAAAGACTATAATTTCAGCTGTGACATCACATAAGATGTGTACATCGGAAAAAGACGATACAGAGACTTGAATAAGGAGTCACATAGTGAAAGATGTGTGATTTTTCCGAATGCTTTGAGTTTCTCCTTGGACATTTTGCAAAACTGAGGCATGTTCCTGCCTCTTGTATTGCTCCTGCACTCAGAGAAATTAATTGGCCCCCATGATCCCCCACTTCTACTTCCCACTGCAGCACACTGCTCCCTGCTTATTGTGATGTGAGAGAGACCCTTTGTGAGAAAATCTGGGCTGTGAGGAAAAATATTGTCCTATGGGAAGTAGGTGTCTGGGGTCTAATGTGTCCCAGTCAACAGGTCTCTGCTGGTTGCAGGCTCTCACCACTTTCTGGTGATGCCCAGGGAAGCTGAGGGTAAGCAGAAGCTGGGGCTGGGAGGAGTTGTCCCCTGCAGATGAGAAACCATCCTTCCCTGTCCCCTGGCACAGCAGCAGCGCCTTGAGGACAGTTTGCTGCCGTTCTGGTGGGGAAGGAGCTCTGGATGCCCAACAGCTCTTGTCCAGATCTGGAGCAAGAGCTAACAAGGCTCTGGGGTGGATGTGCTGAGGAAGAGACAGAGGGACAAGAACAGAGCTGGGCAGGGGCTTCTGGCAGTGCATTGGGGCAGGGAGGTGCAGAGAAGCACACAAGCAGATGCAGAGAGAAGGCAAGATTAAAAAAAGAAGAAAAGTGGGATGTGGTGACAAGCATGAGTGACAGTCTATTGAAAATAAGAGCAGAGCCCCTACATATGGTGCAAGGAGAGATGATGCCTGTAGCACTCACCACAACAGGCAAGAAGGGAACTCCAGCTACCTCCTGCCTCCTTTTTCTTTTCCTCAGCACATGCCAAGACTGAGAGCTGTCAAAACAGGTGCATGCCTGAGTCCAAAAACTGCGACTGGCAAGGACCATGTGGTTCTTAGATTTATAACAACTTTCCAGTCTATTTATTTATTTACATCTCCCTCCAGCTTGTGATTGGTGGCTTCTTAATTTTTATTTTCCCATCAGCTTTCTGGAAGACTATATTAAAAATGTAATAGCAAAAAACACTGATCTGGAAATATTTATGAGCCAAGAGCTGCAGAGAGAGGCAATGTCTTTTATTTAGACACTGATACCTCTGAAAAAAGAGGCAACTTCCAGATATAATAGCTCAGCTTTAGGTCATGAAGTCTTGTCTTTATTTTTTTTCTCCAGTGGTTAGGACTAATGAAAGATATGATGTCTCCTTCCAGATCCTTCCTTGCCTATGTTCCCAGACCATCATCACTCCAGCAGCACTTATCAGTATATATTTGTGGTTGGAGCTGATCTGCTTGGAGTGGTTTCTCCCTCCAACTTCCAGCCTGCCCAGCTATTGTCTCCTCATGGCCTACAGCCCCTGTGCTGGGCAGCAGCAGCCCCAGGAGCACAGAGGTGTCTGGCTCTGCTCCACATCTGTAATTCTGCATTCACTCACAGGTCTGTTTTCAGGAGATTTGCTGAAAGGGATATAAAACTATTGTATTTAATGCAGAGTAAATAGAGCAGATCCTACAACCTTTCTTTGTGAAGTATGCTGAGTTCTACATACTTTTTCACTCTGTTTTACAGGTTTTTTACAATATATGCATAACCATGAATCAGAGTTTTGAAGCAGACAGTGCTTGGAAATGCTTATGGGTTTTCTCTGTGTTGTTGCCCAGGTCTGTTAAGAATCTGTCCAGAATATTAAGATCCATCTATGTTATAATGCATTGAATTAGCTAAAGGAGAAAAAAGGAGCAACTAAGATAATTTTTTTCTAATCTTTGCTTTAATCTTGCCAAAAATCTCCTGACACTTTCTAAGATAATTCCAAAGTGATAACAACCTTACTGGTATTAGGCCCATGGTTTAACTATACTGTACCTGTGTTAAAGGAAAGCGCTGTTGACTCTGGATTTGTGGCAGAACATATACTACTTCCATGGGATTAGAAGCCTGTATACTCTGGCCTTGTGAAATTGTTTTGCTTTCTTGGCATGTTCGAACTTCTTGAGGAAGTGAAGGACTTCCTCTATGAAGGGCTGTGCTTACTTCATTTCTTTGTGCTCCAAATACTGAGACAGCAAGTTCCTCGGGACATCTGTTCTTTGTTCGCTTTGGGTTTATTTATGACATGCATCTGCCTGCCTTTTCCTCTCTGCATTCAGTACTAAGAAGAAAAAAAAAAGGAGAAAAAAAAAAGAAAGAAAAAACAAACTCTCGGTGCTGCTACAAAGCCATATCCCCTAGTCTTTATTCAGAGATACACTGACGCTTTAAGGCACAGTTTCACACTAAATTAAATTGCAGGGTGCAGTGCCAGGAAGTATATCTGAACATCAGCAGGGAAAATATCCTCCCCACCACCATCCTCCTGGGCTTGGAAAGAGCTGAGGTGCTTTCCTTTTTTTTTTTTTTTTTTTTTTTTTTACTATAAGAAGCAAGCCTTGCACTAGTACAGCCCCAAACATTTTCTAACCTTATGGTCTTCACCATGCCAGCACCAATTAAAAGGTTTGTTTTCTGACTTTTTAAGCCTTAGTTTTTTCCTGTAACTTAATGTGCCACATTCCTTGTTTCCATACAGTCCATTTAAATTCCCCACAAGTGCTACAGGACTCATGTACTTCTTGCAAAATTGTGCAAAAACAGTGCTTAAAGAGGATAGGACCCCAACATACTTTGGGTAGGATCGGGCTGTATTGCTGATGTCCTACAGCACCACATGAAACATGGATTGAAAAGTGATGAAAACTTTTTTATTGTGTCTCCTGTAAAATCTACACTTGAAAACCACAATTTTTTTTTCTGAAATAGACGTGTCAAAGCACAGTTTGTGATCCCAGAGTTGGTTGCTAAGCTTAAAGTCTCTCTCACTCCAAATTAAACTTGTCTTTTAAGGTTCCTCTGTGGTCAGGGGTGATGGATTCATCCCACTCAAGAGGAATGGTCCAAAATAAGTATTGTTTTCTCTCTCCAGGTGTTTTTCCCTCCTTCATTCAGGGGTAGCCCAAGCAGTATGCTTAGGCCAGCTGACTATATGTTAGATGCTTAATATTTAGACAAGCTATATCCTACCATGAGCAAACACAAGCTGTTCTCAGCTGAAAGTCAAGGTACCCAGACAGTGACCAGGTTAACACAGAGACACTTGCAACAGTTCCTCAGAACATTCCACAGAACAAAGCCACACGTGGGACTTCTTTAAATGTTGAATGGTGTTTCTGCCTTTAATACCTGTGACAGTTTTTTCTTGCTACAACTATTTGTCAGTATAACATGAGAAGATGCAGTGGAAGAGGGCAGAGTGATTATAGCATTTAAATTTAACCTCCAAAAAGAGGAAATTTATCTTCTTTTCAGTTCCATTGGGAAAATAAATAACTTCAAGAATTTTGTTAGACTAGAGTGGAAATTATTTTGGCCAAAAGCCTTTCTGACATAAAGGGTGAATAAATGCTGAACTAGACTAGAGACTATGGAAATCTACCACCAGAGGTTTGTGAATAAGAGGTTAAGCAAACTTTGGTTTAGTTTTTATAAAGAAACAAGATGAGTTGAAGAAAGATGGACTTGCTCCAAAGTTACAGAATGCATTTCCCAACACTGATCTCTGGGCACTGAAATCTCCTTCCTATTGCTTCTGCAGAGGAAGGAGAGTCAAAGCAGGACTCTGTCTCACAAAGAACTGGGGAGTGACTGTTCTGCTGACTCTGGACATGGGGGAGCTTTCTGAATTGTGCTAAGAATGTGTGAATAAGGGGTTATAACACAAACCTGAATGGGCAATGCATTACTCAACAAGGACTGATGAAAAGCCATTTGAGTTAATGAGTTACATGACACAAGCCTGGTAAAAGGCAGCCAAGCCCAGTCTGTAGTGAATTTGTGAACTTGGTAAAACTTCTTTCAGGATGAATGTAGAATGGCTAAAATATGGTAAGAAATTCCAGGAAATATGAGGAAAAGAAGTAACAGCCAGCATAAGAAAGAAGCAATGTTGTGTACAATGTTGTGTCTTGCTTGTTTGTCCCTGCCACTCTATTCCCTATAACCATCTGCATTTGTTGCCTGCCTTGTTTGGGATCTGGACAGGGGCTGTATTTTTAGCTTGATTTCAAAGATTGTCAGTGCTTGGCTCTGAGCTGCAGAGGCTCTTGCCATTTCTAATATTCATTGTTTGGGACTAGGAAGCCTTATATAGCCTTGAGCTGGAAGATAATGTATTCAGATTCTACAGTCGCAGGAACTGATTTACATCCACTTGGTGTTAAAGATTTAGGTAAAGTGTTCAAAAACCTCTTCATGTTGTTGAGTAGAAAATGGGAAAATTTCTAACTGTACTGTATTTCAGAATTTCATTTTACCTTGTTTCTTTTATAAGTTTCTTTTAAAAGTGAATCCAGCCTGGTATTTGAGATGGGGCTGTTGCAGTAAGGGCTGTGGCTGTCTGAAAACATCGATTCCTCTCTGCTTACCATAGAGGGAGCTGAGAGGGCCAGCTTGGTTTGCACATTCATCGTTCTGCCTGTTGACATTAGATTAGAGGAATCTGTGTCTCTGTCAGTAGTGAAATCAAACCATGAGGAGAGAAAGTGCCAGAAGGCAGATCCACAGAAGTCAGTATAAAGTGGAAAAGCTTAGCTAGCTTTAAGGAAGTACCTATGAGATAGTGTGGTTTAAGCACTACTTCAGAAAGCGAAACACCGACTTTGAGGTTCCAAAGAAACGCCTACTGCTGATTGGGGTCACATCTATGAAACAACTCCCAGAGCTGGATAAACCTTGCTGCATTTGTTCTCACAAAGGCCAGCAGAGTATTCTCTGGATGTGTTGGAAACATGAGGCTTTTCTTTCCTCTTTCGACTGCCACTTGTGAGAAATGGTTGGTTTAATAGCAGTCATCCGAGAGGCAGCTCTTGGCCATGAATGTCACGTGGAGGTATGCACACCACGGTTCAGATGCAAAACTTGGAGCCTAAGTGAATCAGAAATCACAAGAAGTGTCTAAGGTTAGAAGCACTGTTCCTTTGCCTGTGTGGGCAAGGGAAAGAACAAGAATCACCTACAGAAAGGAGGTACCCCTGATTGTAGGGTGAGAAGGGTGTCTGGGATACCTCGGGACTGTTTGAGTGGGTACCTTATCCTGTACCACTACTACAAATGGGACTTTTACCACAGAATAAATGGAAATGGGTCCTTATCTTATGAACCTTTATTTGCACAGAAATCAGGAGCAATGCTGTGCTCACCTATTATAAAAGCAATTCTCTCGTAGACAGTGTGAATTAGCACATGTTCTAGATATGGATGGTTTTGAAACGAATTGAATGTTTTGATGAGATCTGTTTCATAAATCCTGTTGTATCATATGATACTACTACTGATCCCACGTGTTTATTTTCAGTTTACACTATTGGCTCTGTTTATTGCATTTTAAGTCTTGTTGTGATAAAGATGAGCTCTAACATGTGGAATAACCTAAATTAGTAAACTGTAAGTAGCTGAAAACTTCTATACTCAGAAGTGCCTTATTTGAATTTCTTATGTTGGAGTATTTGCTTACAAAAGACAGGATATTGATGATCAAACATACAATTAACTGAAAGAGTTCTGTGTCTTTGTACTAAACAAAAGTATATTGCATGAAAGCTCCAGCAGTTTATATTTTAACTCTTTTTCTTCACTCATTTAAATGTATGAATGCATATGTTTCAGTATGCTTTTACTGTAAGTTGACTAAATGTAGTCACATATTTGTTAAAGGAAAAAGGTCAGCTTTCAATGACTTAAAAGTTCACAGAACTGCTGATATAAATTGCTTCATCTGTGCAAGCTGATCTGCCCATATTTTATATTATACCGGTTCATTTCTATATTTTAGTCACAGGGTCATTGAAAACATCCTATCAGATCTCCTCTGCAATCTAGCCAATAGGTCAGTTTGCATTTAGAGTCAAGTCTATATGTGCATAGGAGCTTAAAAGCATCTCAAAGCACATCTCATTCACTTATAGGGACTGATGCAAGGATATTCTACCTTAATATTACCACCCAGTCACATTTTAAAAATGCTTTTAGGTTATCATCATCATCCTTCTGCGCCAGCCATCCAGCCTTCTAGTGCACCTGTTTTTTTTTTCCTTTGCTTTTTTTTCCTTTTTTTTATTTTCCTTTTTTTTTCTCTTTTCCCTGGGCTCCTCACAAGTGTCAGCATTCACAGTTTTTGTGTGTCTGTTTGCATTTTACTCTGCCATCTGACACCCTGTTTCTTTGCTGGGATGTACCTCTGCAGTCCCAGTCTTTCACATTTCCTGTTCAGTTGTCATTTTTATCCTACCCTCTACTCCCAGACACAGAGTTACCTTTGTGCTCTTGACATCTCTAGCAGATGTCTTCATCTGACCTGAGTGCTCCCCAGCACCTGTTAGCCTTCCCCCAAATCCTATTTGAAATAATGCCTTCCCTTTGCAATTCCATTCGTTTTCTTTTGTAAATTGGCTCCACTGCAGTAAGTAATCCTTTCCTTTTATGATAATTTTTGTCTTTATTCCCATCTTATCCAGTATTCAGGAAGAATAATTCTCCTTTTACATATCTTTTGCAAATACTGGGCTTTCCTTGCCAAATACTGCAAGGTGTAGCAATGCAGAGCAGTTCAGGATGGGATTTGTGTGGCAATTTCAGCCCTAATGACTCTGAAGTCATGCTTGCATAAAGAGATATATTCTGTGCAATGCCTTGCAAGACTAAATTGCATTAGTACCTCACTAATGAATTACGGACACATAAGGTTGAACTGGTACTGGTGTAGAACTGAAATGGTTCAAGAGAGGATTTAATAACTCAGAAGTCCAAAACTTGAACCATATTTCCAATAATCAAAGCATCATTCCAATGATCTGTTAATTCCTCAGCTATATGTGAGACACAAGATTGTGGTCATTAGCACATGTGGTCATGTGCATCCCTGGGAAGATACCCTTCAATCTTGTGAGGCACTGAGTCACCCCTGATAAGTGAGGTCTGAGGGCAGAAGGCTCTGAATCACAATTGCTGCATCTGAGTGAGGCAAAGCTTCCTTTGCAGGTACACAGATGACATACTGAACAAGAGTATGACCTATTGTTGATTTCCCTTGCTTTTTCTAAAGACTATATAGTGACCCAACTTGCTGCACCTCCTGGTGGCACACAACCCAAATTCTGACACACAAAAAAGGGTTGCCCTTTATTAGAGAGCATCCTCATATGCTGCTTTTTGCCCATTCTCTCCCCAGTTTGAATGAATGTCTCTGACCTACTCTGTACCATGCTGCAGATATTTGAAGTGGTGTGCAGAAATATTCAAACTGGTCTCACATAAAATTTGCCCAGATCAGTTCCTTTATTTAACTGATCTGCAACCCTCACAGTCTTGTGTCACATCAACAAGGCATGATTTTCTGCTTGGGAACTGGTGGCATAGGCAGCAGCTTAGCATATAGAGCAAATGATTTTCTCTGTTTAAAAGTGAAGAAAACTTTTCTCTTTGAACTGTGTGGTGTGAACATTTCTTTTAAGAAATGTCTGGAGGGTTTTTTTGGTTTTTTTTTGTTTTTTTTTTTGTGTTTTTTTTTTTTTTTTGTTGTTGTTTTGGTTTTTTTTTATTTTTTTCTTTTTTTTTGTTTTGTTTTGTTTTTTTAAGGAGGAAGAGAGTACCTCATCCAGAAACTCATCAAAAATTCTTCCCCAAATATGCAATATATAGTCTCTGCTAAAATCTAGCAGGTGCATTTGAATTTAAAGAAGATGTCAGTGTTCTCCTTTTGAAATTTATTTCTTATTAATCAGCTATACTAAAATACAACAAGGCGTAAGATTTAGCATGGTGGGATGCAGATGTTTTCTGGGCTCTTCCCCTTTTTCTTTCTTTCATTCATTCGTGGATCACCTTGCCCTGTTTATTATTTGTGCTATTAGGCAGTGCTATACTTGTCGGCTGATTTTTGGTAACACATTGTATAAACAATATTATTGCTCGTTTGCTTGCTTTACATATAGGCAGAGACCATTTAAACCAGTGCAAAAGTGTGTAGGGAAAGTGTAGGAAAACACTTGGGGCAGTAGCTAAACTCCTCTCTGAACTGTGGCCATTTTCACTGCCTGCTTCGCCACCCCTCTGTACGATGGGGCAGCCTGCTCCACATCTGTTCAGGACCTGCAACTGCATTAACTTTGGGATTATGACATCAAGAATGGCATTTGTACAATTAAAAATGTTATCTCACAGGGCAGCCCTTGTTGCCCTCGGCCACCTTTGGGTGAATTGTGTTGTAGGAAAGGTTAAAAAAAGCTGCTGGAACTAATCCTTTTGATGAAACCTTTAACAAGTATGTCAAGCTCCTCTGATCTTGGCCCTGGCAAAGTATAGTTGTAGTTAATGTCCCCGGCTCTAACTCACCATCTAAGACCCTCTTTCCTGCCGTGTGTTTTCTTCATCAGTTTGTATTTCTGCCAGTCAGTGTCACAAAGCACTTCCTGCTTCATCCCTGCTTGACGGGGTTAAGCCACGCTGATGGTCTGCAGTTGTGTGCAGCTTCATTTTTCATAGATTCTTTCTGATAACCATAACATGAACTCTGGAGTATGTGTTAGAAACTGAAAACAGGCCAAGTGTTTTGTATTAGAGCCTGTATTCCCACATTCACCAATTCTCCAAGGGTTGAAAATGCATCAATGACATGTATGAGAAAAAAAAGGCTGGGACTAAAATCAATTTTCTCCCCTCTTGCCTACATGAAACAAAATTAAAAGCACAATGAACCTTATTCTTTTTTCATTTGCTGCTGAAATTCCTGTGCCGTCTGTGAAGCAACTCTTGTTACACCACTGTGACTGGAGGTAGAATCAACCTCAGTATCTGCTGCAGATGTTTACACCTTAAGAAATCAGGAGCACACAACATTTCTCTATCTAATGATTATTTTAAAAAGCCAGAAAACATTTTATCTTTACAGATGGAGCTAGACCGCGGAGAGCTGATTAACCAAAACTTGTAACTTGCTCTAAATGAACAATTTGATACTCACTTATACATGACCGCCTTTCAATATCCTGGCGCATATTGTGACCCTAAGCTGTCAGTTTAATGCCTGTGTTAGCACAGATCAAAGGAGAACAGAAACAAAATATAAAAATACCGCAATAAATAACTTAGTGTGCTTTCTTATCTCTACTGAACATTTTATAGTAGGCTGGATTATTTGCTTAATATTACAGAGTCGTCTTTACTTCCGCTGAAATAAACTGGGGTGAAAAGCCACAATAATCCTTCAGATAAAATGGAAGAACTTATTTATGCCTGTGCTATTCATAGGTATCTCTTCTTAGAAACTGCCCATTTGTGGTTTTGTTTTTTTCTGTAGCATCCGCTTTTCTCCTTGAGATCTCACAACCTTTTTATTTTAATTAAAAAAAAAAAAACAACAAACCAAACCTGTAATGCAGAGCCATGCTAACAATTCTGCCACTCTGGCTGTCAGACATTTCCTGTGGTCTGTTTTTGGCTGTGCACTCAGCCAGTTGCACTGCATATCAGGCATTTGTTTGAAAAGTAAACAGCTACAGTCATCATCGACATAAAAATTAACCTATGACGTGCGGGACTTTTCACTTTCTTAGTGACTGTCCATGAGCCACCTGAAGACTCACTGAAAGGTAGACAGCCAAGAGGTTGAATGCATCTGAGGGAGGTTGCTGCCCTGAGAAAATCAAGCCAAGTGTCATCGCCTGAATGCTAAACAGGGGTAACCATGGATTTGCTCATGTGATTTGGTCCCTTTACGCTGCTCAGAGAAAGGGATGGAGGAAATGCTGCTGAGGCCCTTACAGCTGGGGACAGAAGGGGACAGTCCCTCCCTCCCTCTCTACCAGCACCAGGCTGTGCTGGTCCCACATGCACCATTAAAATAGATCAGGTTCATTTTCTCAGAACAGATCAGCTATGGATTTTTTTCTCAATATTGTTTGAAGAATAATCGTGGTTTCACAAGTTATTTTTCACAGTAACATTGAAGAAAAGACTAAAATACCCTACTTTGTTCAGGATGCAGGGGTATGTGGAAACATTTTCCAATAGTAGGTGCCTTTTAACATAAGAACGTAAATAGTTTTTGTTGTTTTTTTTTTTTTTCCTCCTCTGCAATTTTGACTTAAGGTGCCTAGTCCTGTTTTAAACATCAGTTTAAACTGCCTGGCTCAATCTCATGGTTCCTAAGTACTAAAAATGTTTTTGGTGCTTGCCAAGAATGCTATATAAGTGAGTAATGTGATTTGACTTACTGAAAGGGTTCTAATGCAACATTAATTCAATGTAACAAACCACTTGTGGAGCAGAGCTACAACTTTCTTTAAAAGCTGGTGAGATACCATATTGTAATGTTGCAGCCATAAAGATTTCCAGTGCATTAATTTTAGGCTGGCTATTTAAACTTGGGCAGTATAGAGATTAATCCACATTATTATATTCCCTGCATTAGACTGTATTTTTCAAGCTAGTGCTGGAGATAAATGTCTCTGCAGCAGCAATGTGTGTGAATTAACACATCTTGCAGAAACTGCCTGTTCTTTCTGATACAGAAAACAAAATACTCATAAATTAGGTAGAGGTCCACAGGTTTTTATCAAGCTTGGAAAATCAAACCTAGGGTTATACAACTAAATTCTTTACACATAAACGAATATACCAAGGCATGTTACAGGGTAATATGGAATAGGTCTCATCTCATCTAACTTTAACTCCTCAAAGGTAAATTGTGCTTCTAGTGGACTATATACCCTACTTTAGGCTGAAGGTAAATGCTGCTCTCAGAGCAGTGGCAATGCCTGGTTCCAGGACGGCTTGTGAAAGCACTTCATGTTTGAGGGTTTTTTATGGGATGTGACATGAAATCACTTTCTAAGCTGGAACCACATATTTCCAGTGCTGATAATGATGCCACTGCAAGTCACTCATTTCTCATATTAAGTGGATCCATAATTTTGGCTCTCTGACCTTCCAGTTCCAGGAATGCCCTGAGCTTTTTTTTTTTCTTTTTGAAGATGTATTTCTTTTTGTGCAAACCATGAAGTGGATTCATTTCTCTAAGGAACATGAATAAAGTTTGTTTTTCTTAAATTCCTGGCAAACAAGTTGATGAAATCCATATGGATCACAAAGTCTGAAGCTTGAGCACAATGTTCCTCGGGTGAGCAAACACTTGTCTTTTAAAATAGACGACTTTTAGCTGTGGGGATTATATATATACATATTTGAGATCCGTTCTGTGAGCCATCAGCTTGACTTCAAAAACATAAGACAGGAAGCTGAATGCTTCTGAAGGTGTTTTCCTTCTTCCTCCTGTTAAGCATACATGCTTGTCAGATAAAGCTTTTTCATTCTCATTTGTCATCGTATCTTATAATTAAAGAAAAATTGTTAAAATGTGGTTTGAAGCTTTCATTTTAAACCTTACTCATTCTCAGCCCAAATGGCTCAGAGTTTTAACCATATTCTTACTGTTGTCAAAATCCTTTCAACATACACACACGTATACAGACATATCATGTCTCTCCTACCTTGGCCAAGCTGCAGATGATCTAATTTACTGGGGTTTTGAATCAATCTCTTTTCAATATGTCCTGTGCACATCTCTATGCCTCAGCATGTCTCCAGCCACACCCTCTTGGCACCAGTCTATCTGAGACATCCTTAAGTGCAGGCTAGGATGGGAAAGCATCCTCGGGTGCAAGTGTTTTGAAAGGCTGCAGAGAAGGTTCTTTCTTATATGTCCCAGGCTGCTCAAAGAAAAGGTATGACCTTCCCTCCTTTGGAAATGAAAGGGGGCAACCAGCTTGGTTAGTTAAAAAATGCTTGTTTGTGAAACGAATAGCTGTGAAATGAATCACCAATTAGAAGGGCTTTCCTGTATCTCCTTAAAATTTGTATGGTGCTTTCCTCTCCCTGTCCGTACATGAAATGTAGCCACTTCAGATGCTAAACCCTACGGCTATGCCACAAGTGGGGGGATCATGGTCTTGCACCTCTGTACCCTCTTTGGCTTCCCCCAAACATTTCCTGGGAGCTTCCACACCAGCCAGGTACTTCACAATGCACAACCTTCCCTCTTAGGGCAGGAAGAAACAGACATGTTTAGTTGTATTCTCTACTATCTCACCTCCTCATCTCCTCAAAAGACAGAAGAAGTATCAACAATCTTAATTAAAGTTCCAGGAGAAATGTGCATGGAGATGAAAGCGCTGGTGGGAGAGTGAGCAGTACCAGCTGGGAGACAACAAAGTGAGATGGCTTATTTGGGAGGCTTGGAGGGTGAGGATGGGTTTTGTGTATCCCTTTAAGGAGGCTGGGAAGGGCTGGACAGCTGCCCTTGCACCTGGGGGCTGGAGGTTGCTCCTGGCCACCTGTGGTGACCCTACACAGTAGTGCACAATTATCAGTTGATCTGCAAAATAATGTGTAAGCTTTTTAGTTTAAAGCCTCAGAAACCTTTAAAATTGCTTGAGAGGAGAATAAAAGCAATAGGCAAAATATATTGTTAGAACTGAGACAGTTTCTGCTGATTTTTTCCTAAATGTTTCTTTTGTAGTGGAGGGAACAGTGTGTAGTAAAAAAAATTAATAATAGTGAAAAGTTTTTCTTGGCAAAAAGAAACAAAAAGAAAGCATTTTGAAAGCAGCTGAAGATGAAATGTCAAGGCAGCTGCTGGATTGCAGTCTCCATGGCAATCATAACACAACACTTTGATTAGTTAGGCACATGGCAGAGCCTCTGGATAAGAGTCCGGGGGTGGTGGTGAAGGGCAGGTTATTGTTTTTTAAGGACTTTTTTAGAAAAACAACACAGAGAAGGATCTGTCCTTCTTAAAGAACAGAGTGTATCAAGGTTTCTCTTCAAATGTATTTGTCCACACATTTTGGCACTTAAAAAAGCCCCAAAACTTAAAATTGGTAAAAGTTAGGTGCTTTTTGCTAAAATACATCTTGCAAAATAGAAGGATGATTCCCTTATTATTGAGTCCAAGCATCTTTTTGTCTTTCATGTATTTATATTTTCAACACCCTGTAGAAGCAGAAAGTCTTTTGTTCACATATTTTCTTGTGGGGACAAGAAATCAGAAAGGCTGTGGTATGGATTCAGGAGAAAAAGCAGGTGTTTGGACACTGCATCACTCCTGTTGTGTTTGTTAGGACTAGAAATGGGGAGGAGGGGTGTGTGTGTGCAGGGACACATGGGACTGGCTCCTGTGACATGTGCACAGCACGATTCGCCTCTGAGATGATGCTGTAAGGACACATCACCAACACTAACATCACAAGCAATATTAGTTATTTCAAATTGTTGAAATATGTGAATTACATAGAATGACACATCACCTGTTTATCCTTTTATCTTTCAAAAAGCCTACAAAAATCAAAATCAACTAGTGGTTTTTTTTGTTTGTTTGTTTGTTTTTTGTTTTGTTTTATTTTGTTTTTTTCCAATGGGAAAGCTTGAACAGGAAGGACAGTACCAAATCTTGTAACATGTTTCCTCAGGATAGGTTTTCTTACCTTTTTCAGAGCTGCTGCTAATTCTGTGAAGTGCTGTTCTGCATTCTCACAAGTCAGGGGTGTTAAAATCAATCTTCATTTTGTTTGTCAATTAAAAATCTCCTCTTGCCTTTTTGAATTCAAGGGTTAATCCCTTTCTTTCACCTGGCATGTATTTCCTGGGTGGAAGCTGGCTTCACTCCACTGTCACTTGGCACCATGGCATCTCCATCTTGAGGAGTCCTATCCCCACGGCAGCCCCTTGACTATGCAGAAACTTCTCTGGTCTGACTTCATAGATCAGCTTGCAGGGCAGAGATCTCAGCACACAGCCAGAAAGTAATTTCAGGCTGAAAAGCACAGGAGTAATGCAGTAATGTAAAGTAATGCTTAAACAAACCCACAAAACCTAGAAGGGAAGAAAGTCCTGTAATTGCCATAAGCTTTGCTAATTGTGAGACCTCCAGCTCTGATAAAGGTAATTGATTTCTTCAGTTGTCAGTCATCCACCTTTTCCTTTTTTTTTAAATGATCAGAAGTTCATGTCTCCTCCAGTCAGGGCAAAGTCTTGCTTTGCTCTGCTTCTCTCTTGTCATGCCAAAAACATTGGCTATAGCCAACCCTTGCATGTTAGGCAGGGAATTTTCTCTCTCCCTGGTGGTTTCTCTTGCTGGGATCATGCTGAGATGAGTCCCTGTCATGCCAGCATCATTTGGAATTTTCTTGTCAAGCTTGTTCCCTCAGCCCTTCACGTATTAACTAATTAATATATCTGACTTCTAGGGCAGAATTTGTCTGTGGTGTGTTTGAACTGGTTTCTGCTAAATACATCTGGGCTCCCTGAGTAGTATCAGTATCCACCATTAACTATGATGGATACTACAGAAATGCAGGACAATGCTGTCTGTTTCTTAGAAAAAAATGAGCATGCTTATTTCAAATTTACATGAAATTGAATTCAAACAAGCTATATTGCGAGTGAAGTTTTTTTGTTTGACAACACATCAGGGAATATTCCTTGCCACCTCTCCTTCACTCCAGTGCAAAGCTAAGTCTTAAAAGAGATGTTGAAAGATGGAATTTTATCAGAAGGGAACTTGAAATTTTGCTGGCTATGTATCCATCAGTTCTTGCTTATTAGGGTTTCAGTTTCAGATAAATGTGTATTGTCACACCTTGGTACTGCTCTCGGAAAAATGAGAGAGCTCTTAAAAAATAAAAAAAAAAAATAAGAGAGAAAGAAAACCAGAATAGGCATGTCCTCCTCCCTCTTCATTCTAAGCAAGTAATTCTGGCAGCACTTTTCCAGCTGACTAGATGTGTATAGAGGAAAAAGCTGTACCAGACATTTAAACTGTCATCACTAAACTTTATTCTCAGTAGAAAATCATTATTTTAAAATTTGATCAAGGGACATTGGTGGGGAAAAGACTTTTTGGGGTCTGATGAGAGGTTTCACTTGAATGCTGAGGATTTTTTCCTCTTTCTAGTTACTATATTCAGACTTGTTCATCTAAGATTTGGACACCTGCAGTAGGGTACATGTACCCATTCCTGAGGTCTGCTAGAATAGCTGGTTCTGTGGCATACAAGTACTGCATTTAATCAGTGTTCCCAGGAAGTGGCTGTTCTGAAGGGACAGTACAGGGGACAGCACTGCAGTTCCTGGCAGAGCTGTCTTGCTCCACAGTCACTACCTGAGCACTGCTCTTGACCTGAGGCAATGTCAGCAGTGCTGGGGTCCAACTGCTATGCACACAGTCAGAAGTCAGGGAGCAGAAGTGCCAGCCATTACCATTGCTGGATGACTCTGGGTTGAGTTATCATTTATTAAGGTTTTTTAGATACAGTTGACAAAGATACAGATTGAGTTAGATGTGCTAAAAAGTAATAAGTGAGGAATTAAAAGCCACTTCCAAACACCTTTATTTTTATCTACACTTTGGGATATGTGGCACAATTCCACCTCTTTATAGGGTTGGTGTGGGACTTCCCTCTGTGCCGTGTATTTTAAAGGCCTTTGTTCTAAGATCTTGAGGCTGTGTGAAGCAAGTGCAGTGTGTGGGTGCAGGCAGCTTGCTGTGACTGCCTCTCTAGAAGTGCCACCTCTGACAGGGGCAAAGCCTGGTGTCCATTTGAAGACTGTCTGCAGGGGAAAGGAGATATTTTTAGAGGCACCCTCCAGTAGTGATCCATTCATTGCCAGTTTTTCTCTACATTTAAACAATAACCAAGCTCTTCCTGTCTCAGTTGGTGATTCACAGTAATTTTGTCCTATACAGGCTCTAGATTGGATGAAGGCAGCTGCATACATTTGATCAGACTCTCACATCAGCTGAATTCCGACAGGCTGGCACTGTCCTGCTTTAGCACCGTCCTTCATGCATACAAATGTTCTGGCATGAAGATTTCCTAAATGACATGGCTGAAGCTGAGGCCAGCATGGGAACCCTGCTACTGCAGAGAATGAATAAGTGCCTTGACTATGAAGCTCAGGCTATTTTTTTCCCATTTAAGTTGCTGCACTGGAAATGTGATACATGCAGTTAATCTTCAACCACCAATCTCAGACCTATAGATCCACTTATACCTTGTGATGAATTACTTCAGTATTTGGAAAATATTAAATAACATTTTTTTTTTTGACATGGAAGTGTGACCTGAAGGCTGCAGCTGGTCCCAGTGTTTGGTGCTGTTTGTGTCCTGCTGTCTGACTCTTTCTCCCTCTGTTCTCCCGCTATTGAGACTCAGCTGGTTTATGTCCATCACAATCAATGGAAAGACATTTCCAAGCTGGTAATTGCTGAGAAGATCTGGTTCTGATGGTTTCTGGAGCTGCCAATCTGGGGAGCAGCCTTTGGCTCCTGCTGCATACAGTATGTCTGCAGTTTGACCATTTATCTCACTTTACATACTTGAACTGAAAGAAAGGTTTGTGCAAGCACTTGCTGCTCATTCCCTGGGATGTCTTTCTCCCCCTCATCCCCTCCCCTCCTAAGAGCTTGTGTGTTATCAGCTATTACAACAGCACCAAACTGTGTCAAGTAAGGTGAATGCTGTTGTCAAGTTCAGAGGTAATGTTTCATAGCGACTCCATTCAGAGTCGGGTGGGGACTTTGAAATAATCCGTAAGCTCACGATCATAGGAAAAGAGATAATTATACTGGCTATATTCTGACTTTTGAAGGCCCAGTCTCTTAAACTGTGATCTGCAAATGCAGTTGCAGAACATTTATTTCAGCATTTTCAGATGTGTTTCAAAGCTCAAAACTGGTGAAAACTCTGTTAAGGAGACTCAGAAAGTGGAAGAACAAGAAAATCAGCTTGCTGAAGTAGGTGATTGAACTGCTTCACTTAAGGTATCAGATGATAAAAATGTTGAGTGGGATTCAGTCTGCAAAGTCCTGCCTATGCTGTGACTTAGGTTCCTAAAAGCCACTAATTTTCCAGTTTTGCTTAATCCTGTAGACATCTAAAATTCACTAAGCCATTAAACCTTATTACCTATTTGAAATCTTCAGTTCCTGTTTTAATTCACCTTCTAACACTCAGATTGCTGTTCCTAGGAAATGAGTGTCTGTCTGTCATCTAAAGCAGTTTGGGATTCAAGGTGGGGAGGACAGGTGCTCAAACACTGCCCAGGCCCCTTGGAGAAGAAAATAAAAAATGCGATTTCATCAAACCACTGATTACTTTCGTTTGACACAATAAGAATGCCCATGTGCTGCTGGTTAGGGAAGTGTCTCACATGCTGACAGAAGAAGGGAGATGCTGGGTGGTTAGCACACTGACAGAAAATTGACAACAGAACAGAAATGCTATTTAGCATCTTTCATCTGAAGAGCCTGTGGAGCCCTTAGAGCTTTTAGTGGAACCCAGCTGGACCCAGCTAACTGCAGGGTGCATCTCCTTTATATTAGATTATCAGTGGATAAACAACTAAAATTCACCTGGGGAATTAGGATAGTAGGTCTCTATTGTGTCTCCTTTAGTTTCTCAATTTTTTACTAAGTTAGGCAGGAATTGTACTGAAGAAAGCTCCTAAAATGAAAATGTTATCCCTTCCCTTCCCTCCCCTCCCCTCCCCTCCCCTCCCCTCCCCTCCCCTCCCCTCCCCTCCCCTCCCCTCCCCTCCCCTCCCCTCCCCTCCCCTTCCCTTCCCTTCCCTTCCCTTCCCTTCCCTTCCCTTCCCTTCCCTTCCCTTCCCTTCCCTTCCCTTCCCTTCCCTTCCCTTCCCTTCCCTTCCCTTCCCTTCCCTTCCCTTCCCTTCCCATCCCATCCCTTCCCATCCCTTCCCTTCCCATCCCTTCCCTTCCCTTCCCTTCCCTTCCCTTCCCTTCCCTTCCCTTCCCTTCCCTTCCCTTCCCTTCCCTTCCCTTCCCTTCCCTTCCCTTCCCTTCCCTTCCCTTCCCTTCCCTTCCCTTCCCTTCCCTTCCCTTCCCTTCCCTTCCCTTCCCTTCCCTTCCCTTCCCTTCCCTTCCCTTCCCTTCCCTTCCCTTCCCTTCCCTTCCCTTCCCTTCCCTTCCCTTCCCTTCCCTTCCCTTCCCTTCCCTTCCCTTCCCTTCCCGGCTGCTCAGCATGTGCCAGGAGGAATGCTGTCTTCCTGCTTTGTCATCTTTGTTTAACTCAGCTGTTTGTCAAGACTGCTCACATCCGTTTGCTTCTCAGGCTTCATGGAGACAGAGTATAAACCCAGACTGAGGTGACAAAGACCTCATAAAAACCTGTGTTTGCTTCCAGAAAGATATTGAGAAATATCTCATAAGTAGCCACCAGGTAAGTGGAAGTAAACATCCTTCTGACTCTGTGGTATAAAGTTCACAATAATCTCTGTTGTTTCTTTTCTTATGCCTTCAATGAGACATCACCAGATAGCAAGAATTGAAGAAAACTCCACATACAATTTTCCTTCTCACCATTTTCATCACAGGTCTATCACATCAGATCTGTACTAGATGCAGGATGGATAACACTACTCTCTCCTTTACAGAAGTTTGGGTTTAAATAACTAATCTGTGGAGAAGTCTTAGTATACATCAGACTCCTCTGTCTGTCTCTGTTCTGGTCCACATAGAAATAGTGTGCCTTGGTATTTGGAGGAGGAAGGAAAAAGCAAGGTGTAGGTTTGTTCCCATCTCTTATGCTCTGTGGCTGGGTGCGCACAACTCAGCTTTTCACATCCATCTGGCCATGGCCCCCAGAAGGAAGGAAATCAATCAGTGCCATGTCTGGTCTGCCTGTGGAGATGCATTCCTGATTCAGCTCCTTGCACTTGGACAAAAAGAAAAAAACAATGTTTTAGGATTACTTTCTGGCTCAAAACTGTTCAGTCATTGAAATATGACAAAACAATAAGAAAAGTCATTGATGATTAATTTGACAAATGACAGAAATGATTGATGGCACAATCAATTTCTAGTTACTATTCAATTATATGTTTTATAAAATCGCACCTAAAGTATATTCTTAAAGGGAAAGCTCTTCAAAATAATAGGACAGAATGTGTGCAAATCCTTTTGGTATTGTCTCTTTAGCAGTGTCTGGCAGCTCTTTACAGCTCCAGGGAACTTCAAATAGAACACGACAGCAAATCAGCCACAGCAAAGGATCAACCACAGATAAACTGGTAGGCAGTAAAGCATAAAAATAGCTCATACTTCCCTTTTAAAAAATTAATTAAAATATTGTGCTTTATTCCTGTTTTCAATTGGACATGGAAGATGAGAATTCAAGGACTTTCAGTATGATCTAGGACAACCTTATTAGATAATTTTATTGATTATTTATGGAAAAATTTTGTTCTTTATTAGGTTTCATGGCAGTAGGTGTTTGAGTAGAGAAAACCTCACAGAGAGAACACTTATAGCTTTTCCTACCATCCAAGATTTGCCTGAAGGAGTAGAATCTTTTGCCTTTATTTGAAAAATATAAAAAATTAAAAATATAAATTTTCACCAAAATTATTCTAGGATTTATTCACAAGAATGATAAATAAAGAGATTTTTTAAAAAGGAACAGGTATCAATCAAGGTTGCAATACTTCTAGATTGCAGCGCTTCTTCCACAGAATTTATTGCATGCCCTTAGGAAGATCATTGTGCATGTTCTTATCCCAAACCAAACAAATCATTCTCAAGTAAGAGCGTGATATATTTGTCTGCAGGTATAAAGGATAAACTCCTTAAAATGACAACGCATTCATAAAATGCAATAATGTCAAAGGAATTGTGGGAACTGATCTTCCCATTTTCACTGAACTACAGCAGGTGGGTTAACCCATTTGAGCTTCTTGTGGAGTCAAACAAAATATATAACATCTCTCCCCATAAAACTCTGCATTTCATTTTCATTTCCTGAATAAACACTGGAACTCTGTACCAAAGAGCAGGTGTCCATCGCCTTTCAGCCTTAAGGACTAAATCCAAATATTTGGATGTTACATGAGCACTGGGATGTAAATATGACTGGAACTTCTTTGACCTCAGTGAATGAACACATGAGCTTAACTGGAGAACAGTCATTGCATGGGACTGAAGCACATGAAGATGCTCAAAGTAATTAATGGCACCTTCATAACAGACTCAAATCACTAATTCTGTAACAGATGAAGAAAACAAAAAGCAAATAATAACAGATGAATACAGAATACAGATTTACCAAATTCAATTGACAGTAAAAATATTCCTTGGCAGTGACAGAATGTGCTAAGTAAATAGTCCATGCATTGCAAATCTTAAGACATCATCAACAACAAATATATACATACATACAAAAAATAGCACTAAAGTTCTCTACCCAATTTTCTCTCTCTGGTGAACATACAAATGCACTTGCTACCTTGTCCTCTCCCTCTATTTCTGGTGCAGCTATATCTGGGGTGAGGATGAGGAAGGGTAAGGTCCTTCAGGGTTCCATTAGCTCCTCTGCCACTCCCTGCCTCGTGTCACCCTGTCCTTGAGGTCTATGGGACCCTAGAGCTTCCCTCTCCACAAGAATTATTATGGCATAGATCAGATACCTGCTATTGATTTTGTCACCACATCCAAAAGCATGATTTTGGGGCAAACCCTGCTGTTTTGATACAGTGAAAGCTGCTGTGCATTTTCACTTGACACAGATTGTGGTCCGTCCACTCCTCCACTTCCCATCACCCCATTATCTTGATCAGAAGTTAAGTGTGCAGTAAATTTGGAGTTTCTTGGAGAGTTATCAATATTTACTTGACAGTGGCTTCTCAGAGAAAGTTGGGTAACCACATGCTGGGAAGAAAATTGAACATATTTCTTGAGTTAGGAAAGACTCTTTCTCTTCTGAACCAAACAGTACTAAATTATAAGATTCTTGGTCAAGTTCCATAAGTTTCTGCAAATAGATTTTATGTTTTGTTTGACCTGTTCATGATTGCAGCTATGTCCCAGGTACAAAGGGGCTGCTTCCCTCAAACATCTGTTGTACAAGAAACTGAACTGATGTGGAAGGTAATTTCTGAGCCTGTGCTAAAAAATGGTTTGTTTTATATACATAAGTTTTAGTATTAATTCACATTAATGGTTTAATAAACTTTGTTGTCCACTGTCAAAACAATGTTTCTTGTATAAAATTGGGTCTTAATATACAGCATGTAGTTTGCTGGACTTTATAATAAACCTTTACATTCCTCCTATACTACATGGATTCTTTTCCTCTTTTAATGCATGCCAGAAAAAACTGATAAAGTAATTTCTAGCCCATCAAAACAGTACTTTGAACTCCTACCCTAAATTTAAGTGCTTAGACTTGCATCACTACAGTGTGAACAGAGAAATAGAAAATGTTACCTGGAAGGTACATTTGGTTTGCAAAATTATTTAAAATTCAACTAGTGAGAAGACTGATTCTCTGATAATTGCACTCACTGTGTACTCCTGCACTGCATTGGGTTTTGATCTATGGTCTAAACTTTAATTAAATTAAGAAAGGCAAATCCACAATTAAAATATGTTTATTGTTTATTACAAATAACCAGAATTGAGCATCCAGAATTTCCCTTTCAATCTATTTACTGTTCACATAAACTGTATTCTCACCTCAAACTGTGAAATCTATGACTGTTCCATTTATCTTTTTTTTCACCTGGATCTGTAGGTGCAAGACACACTAAATATTTCATTAGTTATGCCCTGAATTATAGCATCTCACCTGCTTGACTAAAATGAATCATTAACACATGGGTTTATAAATAACTTGGAAAACATCCTGTCTGAGAGTATTTCTGATATAGTCTAGTCAGGTTGAATTCAAAACATTCCTTATAGCTCTAAAAATATACATACTCATGGTTTCTTCTGTTACAGATTGGTTATTGCGCTTGGAACTAAAGTCTACATGCTATACATTAACAGCTCCAACATGGAATTTTCTAAAGCATACTTATTTTCAGCTCAGCTTTAGACACAATAACATTGGTTAAAACTGCCTAGTTATGCTTGCTCTCTAAAATATTTAGAACATCTGCTGTCCTTTGCTATGATAACTGAAAAAATAAATAGTAATGTTGCTTAAATCTGATGCTGACGGGGTTAGACTGTGCAATTCAGTAAAACCTTCATGGATACTATTCTATACATTTTGGAGGATTAAATACTGTTGGTTTTTTTTTAATTTTTGTTTTTCTTTTTTTTGATGTTTAAATTCCTTTTCTTTCTTTTTCTTTGGGGGGGGGGGGTTGTTTGTTTTTGGGTTTGTGTTTTTTTGGGTTTTTTTGTACTTTTCTACTAAGGACCGTTTTCTCCAACTTAATTGCAGAAAATCTATTTCCAGAAAACTTCCTTCCAAATTATAGAAGCTGCAGTTTGCATTATTGCATTCTGGAAAGAAAAATCAAACTAAAATTCATGTGAAAGTTTGGCTTGAATTTCCCCCACCCTTTCCACTCCCAGCCTCTTTGAAACATCAGAATAATTTTCTGCTTACAAACAGCATGGGCTAATAAAGTTAAATTCTACCTCCATTCTTATGAATGTTTTCAGCTTGTTCAATGTAATAGCTTTACAGTGTGAGTTGTTGACTAGCAAAATAACAGGTATTATCTCATGTTTTCATCAAGATAGTTCTGATTTTCTTCTAAGAGCACTGAAAACGTTGTGATCTGAAAAGAGAAAAGGAAAAACGTTCTTGTGGATCTCTCGTCATAGGCAGAAGCCTGGGAATTTCCAATTCAGCTGCTAGTAAAAAAAATTTAATGAGTATGAAAGCTTTAACTGGGTATTTAATTGAAGAATAACCCATGTTTAAATGGTGCAGTGTACTGGCAGGTCAATAAATTTCTGAATCACTAGATGGAGAATAATGAACAATTTAAACTCTTTGAATTGGTCACTCCTGCTTGAAAAGGGTTTGTAAGCTGATCCACTGACAGTGGAAATGATGAATCTATGTGCTATAAACATGTTTCCTACATTCTTGGTCCCTCATAGTTGTTATTCCTAATGAAATACAAAAATAACAGTAACTAGTCATTATCACTGATTATTCCACAAATCTGTAAATAACCTGGGTTCCTTTTCTGCATGTGCCTCTGGAAGAGGAGGTAGTCCTGTACTATGTCTGATTTTGGATTTTGCACACATTTGCTGGGTGGATAGGAAGCACAAACCAAATAATCAGGTTAATAGAGGGTTTTCATCATCCTTTATTGGGAAATCCAGATGGAAGATGTGAGGATAAATGGAGTAAAAAAAGGACTTAATTGCTTGTGGACTCTTCTGAATGTACAGAGGTGACCCAATAGTTCAGCAGCACATAACCTTTGTCTACCTAGCATGGCGTTATCCTCATATCACCCTCGTGGTAGAAAGAAAAGTAGCAGCCATAATTAAAAGTAAGGTGACCTCCTGCACCGCCAGGTCTTTCAAGGGAAGCTTACCCAAGCAGTGACAAAGTTACGCTGAGCTCCAGCGGGTTCCGTGGCATGAGCAGGAAACTTTATGGCAAACATCCATCTGCCATTTAGATGTGTCTTGATGTGCCGTGTGCTAGGCAGCTGTAATTGCATTAGTTCAAGTTATGTCATGTCTGGACTGGGAGCTGTTGCCTTTAGTTACCTTTCTGGGCAACTGGCTCACTGCCACTCATGTCTTTCCTTTCTGGACTGTGGAGAAAGCCTATTTGTAAAATGGCTTAATCTATGCTGCTATGACCAAGAAAGCTATCTCAAGCACTGAGGCCCCTGTTAAACTCCTGATTGTGCACATAGCTTAACTGCTTGCTTGCTCCATATCAAAGTTACAGGATCACACAGCGGTTTAGGGTGGAAGGAAGCTCTTGAGATCATTGTTGATGGAAAACTAAATAAAGAATAAGCACTGCCCTGGCAGCCAGGAGGGCCACCCCTGTCCTGGGGTACATCAGGCACAGCATCACAGCTGGGCAAGGGAGGGGATTGTCCTGCTCTGCTCTGAACTGGGGCAGCCTCATCTTGAATATTGTGTGCAGTTTAGGGTGCAACAATATAAAAAAGACATTAAATTATTAGAGAGTGCCCAAAGGATGGCCATGAGGATGGTGAAGGGCCTTCAGAGGAAGCTGTCTGAGGAGTGGCTGAGGTCACTTGGTCTGTTCAGCCTGGAGAAGAGGAGACTGAGGGGAGGTCTCATTGCAATTACAACTTCCTTGTGAGGGGAAGAGGAGGAGTAGGCACTGATCACTTCTCTGTGGTGACCAGAGACAGGACCCAAAGGAATGGCCTGAAGCTGTGTCAGGGGAGGTTTATGTTGGATATTAGAAAAAGGTTCTTCACCCAGAGGGTGGTTGGGCACTGCAACTGGCTCCTCAGGGAAGTGGTCACAGCACCAGCCTGATAAAGGTCAAGAGACATTTGGACAATACTCTCAGGCACACGGTGTCACTCTTGAGGGTGGTGCTGTGCAGGACCAGGAGTTGAACTCAATGATCATGATCAACTCCTTCCAAACCAACATATTCAATGGTTCTATGATCTAGTCAACCCCCTCTTCTCAAATATGGTCACCTAGAGCAAGCTGGCCAGGAAAATGCCCAGTCAGGTTTTGAATATCTTCAAGGAAACTCCACAATCACTCTGGACCATCTGTCCCAGTATTTGATCAACTTCAGAGTAAAAAAAGACTTTTTTTCTTGCTTTCAAATGGAATTTTAGCTGTGTTACCCTTCTACCCATTGCCACATGCCCTATCACTGGGCACCACTGAGAAGAGTCTGGCTGCTGTTTCTTCATTAATATATCAGTATATACTTTTATCACATTTGATTAAGACCCACCTCCCCCTGCCACTGAGTTTTTCTTCCCCAGGATAGAGTTCCAAGTCTCTCAGACTTCTCTTTTGCTCATTATCTGATTGCTAGGTGCATGCTCTGACTGCAAAATCCATTCTTGCGCAGTTTTATTTGGTAAACTTTATTGTGTCATTGATGTTTTTAAAGGCATTCAATTTCCAAGTCGTACATGCATAATGGAAGAAAAGTATCCCTCTTTGTATTCTCGGGACTTCCATGGCAGTTTCAGCTACCTGCAACTTAATCAGATAGAGTAATGCACATTTTTAGAGCAAAACACCATAAATGAAATATGGGGTTTTTTAATGCTTTGTTTTTGGTAGGACAGGCACAAAACACTGATTTGCACTTTAGTCTCTCCTGATACCTGAGAGCTATAGTAGCACAGCCCGTGGAGTCACCTGTGGACAAGTAAGGATTGAGGCTCTTACACTAAATTTTGCTCCTATTGAATAATCTTTTTGTTGTATCTCAATTCCAGCTTTGAAATTGAATGGTCACTCTCTTATATCTCTTTCCTCCTCTGTTCAGTCAGACAGGCCATAATAATCCTGACCTTACTGCAGTCCATTTTCTCATCCCAAAATCTTGTTATTATTTGATGGAATTTCTATTTTGTTTATTATGAAATGATAATTTTGTTTAGGAGAATATTGCTGTCTCCTTCTTAAACTTTTCAGATTCACTGGTTATGGTCCTCAATTGTCCTTCCTCAGTGAAAAAAAAGCCTATCTACTTAGACCTTGGCAGTTGTCTTACCATCACAATGTTTACTTTATTTTCAGTACAAAAACTTGTTACCAAATAAAAGCCAGATGGTGGCTTATTTTTCCAAAAGATAACATGTGATATAGACAAATGTGCTGTGATGTCTCTGAGGATAGAAAAATATTTTGCATCCATGATGTGTCTCAAAAAATTTGTTTTGTGGAGAGAGACCATATTATCTTTTATTACATTTGTGGGTTGTTCTGTGTCCATACAAGTGAATACATCCATCTTTCCTCTCTACAACGACCCATTATTTTTGGTCTTCTTTACTTATGGTCTGATTTGAAAAGAAATGAATCATCCTCTGATTTTACACAAAGGGAACTTTTCAAAGACTAATCTAAAAATTCAGGTTTGATCATATGCTGTTGGGATTTTAGTTTAACACTGAACAGGAGAGAGCTTTCTCTCCTAGTGCAATGAATGATATTGATCTCCAAGTATATTGCTCACATCCACTGTATAAATTTTCCTTCTTTCCCAGCTTTGAAAAATGTCTGACTTTTATTTTTCATTTCTTTAGCTTTGATATTGCTTACAGCATTAGTGCTGTTGTCTCTGACCTTGTATTATCCTGTGCATCTGTTCAGTTTAAAATTAATGATATTCCCCTGACTTTCAAGACCTACTGGTATTCTGCTGTGACATAAGCAAATACTCCACTTAAGAGAGGTCATTTAAGGTAGTCCTTTTGTTGCCATCTTTTTTGTCTAAACAATGAAAGTCCTGCTGGCATTTGGACAGTTTTGCAAAGTAATACTCTGCATTGCAATCCTAGCTTTTCTTTAAAGTGCCAGGGATTTTCTGGGCTTATTGGTCAGCATGTGTTTAGCATGTAGCATTTTAGGGATATATGCTAGCACAAGGTGCTCAGAAGTAATTGAGTGACATATGGAAAGTGAGCATGGTCTTCTGCACAGAGGTTAAAGCTGAACAGCATTGCTGGGTACACAGTGCCCACAGCATTCCTAGCCTGTGGCACCAGGCATAGGCACCAATCTCTGACAATAATGTATTTCACAATGTTGTTTATTTATCTACCATGTGCACTGGTTGAAGGCTTGCAGCCCTCAGGCTCAGCTCCTCAGCAATCCACTTGGTACCTTATCAGGAAGGTGAACGAAAGGATAGGAACAGTCAGTTTTCAGGGCAAGCTTTCACAGTCAGCAGATTCTGAAATCCATGTGTTCTTCTTCACAACTTTGTCAGTGTCATATAATGTCATATAATGTCTGAGAAATGTTTGAATTTGATTAATCATCTGTGTCCATCCAAAAAGGCTCCATTAATAAACGTCTCAAGTCACATGTATGGTTGTAATTCAGAGTCCTACACATACAGTAGGATTTCTTTAAGGCAGGGTTTTCTAGAAACATAGAGTGAAAGTCCATTTCTGTCTCACAAGTATGGCCAGACTGCTGGCATTGCAGCTCAAAACAGACTACCTGTGAAGAAGATAAACCATCCCACAATATACTGTTATAATGTTAATCTGTGGGATGAACTTATTAGGAGACTACCTATGGATTTTTGGATAAATTTACAATTATATTTTTATTTTTCATTTTGAAGCAATATTTGAATTTAAGCAATACCTTAAATTAACTGAACCAAAAGAAAAAAATAAAATTAAAAAAGGATGTGAAATTACCTAAACTATCAATAATACCTTTCATTTGGAATTGAAGTATTTTATATTAATCCAAAGATCTTCTTTCAAAGCTTGGTTAATCATTTTGCCAAAAAAAAAAGTCTTAACTCAATTACTTATTTCTTTTGGAATTGTTCTCTCTTTTCTATTCTCTGTTCTTTTTTATTATTCTACTAAACAAAAATATGAATATTCATACAGCTTTTTTCTGAGATGTTATTTCTCTGTGTATGTTCCAGTCCTAACCAGAAAAAGCTGAGATTGCAGCTTTCACTAGGAAAATGCTAGTATTACAAAAAGTTACTAATAAGCCCTTTTTAAAAAGTTGTTATGTGAAGGCATTGAAAGAAAACTGAAAGCTATTAAGACAAAAAAAAAATCTTCTCTTTCCTGACCATATATTTTCCTCAGGATGCCTTCCTTTTCAAGATAATTCATCTTGATAACTCCCTCTTCAGCATATTAAAAATGTTAACTATTCAATTTCAATTCCAGATGTCAAAGAATTTGTTTCTTCTCTTTCAGCCTTAAGAAATATTTCTATTCTTAAAGGCTTGTCTAATTTTTCCACCTACATCAGTAATAAATATTAACTCTGCCTCAAATAATGCTCTAGCTGTACTTTTTTGTATTAGTGTTACATCAAAATACTACTTCAGAGAGATTTTCTCTACAGTATTATGGAGAGGCTCTCCAGTTTTCTCCACTAATTATAGGGAAACGCAAAGGACACTAATCTCTTAATTTCAGCACTTCATTATGTAACTTTAAACTCATCAGTCCAAAATATATACTCATGCAGGTCCAAAGATTTGTGCATCACACGGTGAGAATGTCAGTATAGAAAAATCTGCACTGTAGAACTCAGAATGCGGCATTCATTTCATTCCAATCTTTAGACATACAACTTCTAGATTACAGAATATCCTTTTACAGAAAGAATTACAAATACCTGAGCTTTATCTAAGGGCTCCTTGTCACCAGTGGCCCTAGTCTGAGGATGCCTCAACCTCTGGGGATCTGCAGTCTCTTGGTATTGTGTTGCAGCTTCCAGGCATATGGTGAAATCAGGGAATGCCATCCAACATGCACCATGTGATTTGTCATAGTCACCAAGAAATCACTTTCTTGTGATATTTTGTGCAGACTCTCTTAAAAACCCCACTGTTTCTCCATGCCCTGAAATTTCCTCTGTGGCAATTCTGGAAAACTGTGCAATCTTTCAGGGGCTCTGTGAGTTTTTGGTTTCTCTGATGCCTGTCTGAGTGCTTTGTGAAGGCAAAGAAAACCATAAAAGGAAAGGCTGCAGAAGTTAACAGGAAAGGTGAGACAATGGCACAGATAAGAACCTCAGGTTCTCAGCTTCAAAGGAGTTTGGATAACAATGGCTAGGACACCAAGTGATGGGAAGCATTTGCCTGTCTGGCTCCATCCTTTCTGGGATCAAAAGACATGGAAAAAACCCCAGAGACCCTTGAAAAGGGAGGGGACTGAGAAGAGTGCCCAGATTGTGTCAAAGAAAAAGCACTGGTGGACTCCCTCCTCCCACATTAGAGAGAGAGGTCACTTATGAAGGAGAAATTGGGAGTAAAGGAGGGCTTCCTTTTGATAGACTGGAGAAAACTTGATAAATAATGCATGTGGTCAACCTAATTTAAAAAATATTTTTTCAAGTATTACATTCCTTCTGGTGAAAAAACAAATGTTTTTTTTTTTTTTTTCCATGACAAATATTTTCCTTATTACTGTAGAAGATATTCAAGCTCCAGGAAGAGACCTCCTAGAAAGACTAGTTATACCTGTCACCCATTTATAGCTAAGACAGGTTAAAATGTTGTAGTGTTTTGGATACTTCTCTGAGAATGGGCTTAATGAAGCCAGTCGCTCTGAGGGTGCTGAAGGTGCATTCATAAAAGGTCAGTAGTGTCTTTACACCTTGTGTGTCACTCTGTATAATGATATGAAGACCAGATAGACCACATTCTAACAGAATGCTTATTTCTCCCTCAGAAGACTCCTGTGAACAAAAATATTGTGATGAGCACATCGTCCCATCCATCATACACAGCATTTCCTGCTTTCCCATAAATGTCTGCAGCCCATGTGCTAGCTGATTGCAAGAAAACTATTGATCACAAAAGTATATAAGCAAGAATAAAATTATTCATATTTCCAGGAAGCTGTAAGTCTCTGTTTGGGCCTGTGGTGGTTATTACAGGAACATGCCACAGGTGTTATGGTTTTCAAGAATTCAGAATTTGCTGAAAGATGTTTTGGTGCTAACAATAATAGATTACCTCTTTCTCCAGCTCTTGTTTTAGCAACTCTCTGTAAATCTTTCATTAGGAATTAGTGAACCTGGACTAATTTTGTTGTCAGTGGTAAGAAATAGGTATCTTCAGAACATACTCATCATACATCAGTTAGTTGCTTTTGCAGGGGATGACTCAGACTCAGAAGCTGGGTATGTCTGTACATTGACAACAGAAGATTCAGTTTACTGGCTGAATTTTCTTATGCTGTATTAGTTGTCAATATGTTGACTTAAATATTTCATATATGTGTGTGATGACAGAGATCTGCCAACCATGACTCACAAGAAACTTTAAAATAATTGAGTATTTTTAACTATAGGAAGAAAACATTAAAATTGTAAAATATTATCCCCTATATTTAAATGGTAGCTGCAAAGAGAAAAGTAACACAGTCTTTCCTTAGTCCACTGTCATATGAAAATAGCTGCCTAACATGGTTGTAGGGTATATTTAGGTTAAATTTGAACAAAACCAAGTATGATTGTCAATTAAATGAGCAGCCAGTGGTGATTATGTGATCTCTGTCCCCAGGGGTTTTTGAGAACTATACAAACATCTGTCAGGAGCACTGAGCATTTGTCCTGAATGATCTACTCCATCTGCAAGAAGCAGATTCCTGTATCAGATTCCTGTATCCCCATTTCCCAAGGCTTCATCTGTACAGATAATTTAAACCTGCCAAGGCTCATTTTCTCACATGACTCCAGCTAGTGTAGAGCAATGTGGATCTAGACTATGTATTTAAGTGCCTTGGCCAGCCAAGGTGAGGTGGCCAGCTCCACCCCACTCAAGATGGACATTGGCCTGTGCCAACTACCAGGTCATACCTAGAATTTGTTCAGGAAGCTGCTAACTGATGTCATCCAAAGATGTGTGGAGTCTCTTCCAGCATTTGAACAACACCGATGATCAAGACAAATTGCTCAGGAACATTCCCTGGCCCAGTTTAATTTGCTGGTATTGCTATAATTTGTAATTTTGTAGTCAAGTCTGTCCACGTGCTCATCAGAACTGTTCTCAAATTAAAAAATGAAATAAAGCTTAATGTTCTCTACACCTGAAAACAAGTAATCTTTTATTACTTGTACTAGCTGGTGAAGATTCTCTGTAGCTCTCCTACTTAGGCTCCTATCCTTTTTTTCTCAGTAGAGGGCATCCTTAGTACAGTCACTTCAGCAGCCTGTATCCATACAGCAAAGAGTGGGGGAAAACTTCATATTGCCTCCAAAGAAGACTAAACCGAGTAAACATTTGGTACACGCATATATTTATGAGACAAACTAGGTCTTCTGGAACAATCTGGGCCAGTATTCTCTTGAACAGACTTTCTCCACCTCACCATAATAGGCAAAAAAAAAAAAAAAAAAAAAAAAAAAGGGACTGGAACACAAAAAAAATACTTGTGAATATTTCTTGCTTAACATTTTTGGAGATAGAGAAAAAGATCCAGTTTGAGCGTAGAATCAAAATAGTATATTTTTTTTTCAGAAGAACGAGGGGAGATTTCCCCATTTACTTTAATTAAAATTCTCCACAAGCTTTCTTTTCCCCCTTAAGTTTGGGATCTTGGCAGGCTTTATGTTTTTAAGAAAAAAATCCAGCATACTCACTAGGCAAATTTTCCCATGCTTTCAAAGCTGTACTGCTTAGGCAATCAAATGTTAATCCAACCACAGTCTAGCTTTTGCTTTCTTCCCAACAGCTTGATATCTCTTGCCATTACTGTTATACCCTCAGATATAGACAGTGATGTCGCTGTCCAGCACATAAGTGGTAATGAACTGCAGCATAAATAATGAATTGATAACATGCATGTGTTCTTCACCCCCAGAGCATGTGCACAACTAAGCCAGCTGCAAATGATTTATTCAACGTACCAGAGCTATACTAAATCAAGCCAACCAATATTGCCTTTTTTTTATAAGGGTGAAATATTTCCCATGAAGCTGGTAACTCATATCTATTAACTTAAAATCTCTGTAACTCAAATGTTTTGCTTCATAACAATCTGCCAGTGGTAAACATCAAAACAATTGAAGGCAGTCTCTAAGGGCTACGTTATCTTAAAAACTGTGAGAGTATGCAAATGAAATGAAGAAGGCACGTCTAAGGAAAAGGAGAGCATAAAGGTGAAAGTCTAAAGAGTTAAGCAATCTCGGGCTTTAAACAATTTTTCACCGAGTCTAATCTGCAAAGAGTTACCACCCTGAATATTTTAAAAGCAGACCAGTGTAAAACTTGAATTACAGCCCTTAAAACTACCTGATCTGTATTGCTCTTCATTGGTGGCCTTTACTGATAAACGTGATATTTATCTATGACACCTGATAACAGAAAAAAAAAAAAAAGAGTAAACTTTAAAAAAATGAAAAAAAATTTATAACAGACATCATCATTATAAAAGAGGTTTGTAACATTTCTTTATTAGAAGCTAAATTTGAATGACAATAATTTTGCTATGATTGTTTTTGATGATAAACTGGAAACAGCAAACAGTGATCACTACCACATGTATTTAGTCTTGGGTTGGCTAGACTTGTATTCTCCCAGGGAATCTGGGTACTTCAACTGGATTTCATTTTTAAAAATTTATATCTCACTGAGAAATTTCCAGCTTAGTTTCCAATCTATTTATTTGCAAGAATTCTTAGGGTTTCCACTAACTGTTGCAGATGTTCTTTGCTAGCCTGGCTTCCGCAGCCTTGGAACAAACTCGCAGGAGAGAAAAGGCAGAGTCAAAAGGACTAACTGTATCACATTGCAAACAACAGCAAATTATCTGAACAGATAGATTCCTTTTCATTACAAGTATAAATGTGCACGAACACACACATGCACACACAGACACACAGGCACATGCACACATATGCATGAACTGTTTGGGAGTAAATCTGAGAAAAAAAAATGAGGGAGGGATGAGGTTAGCAAAAGTTAATGGAAGAAAAATAACCCCCTTGGGCTTAGTGCTAGTCCTGTCAAAGAGTAATAAAGGGGTTTTGTTTGTTTTGTTTTGTCTTGTTTTTCCCCCAGTGAAAACAGATGACTGAGGCCTGATTCTGTTCTCAGCAAAACTATTGTAAAAGCCAGAGCTGGAAGTTGAGCAAAAAGGAGCACTTGTTGGTGCTTGCCTAGAGAGAGGAGCTTGAAAGTTTAGGGCCTAAAACAGTAGTGTGACATTAATGTCAGGATGTTTGGACTACTTTATTTATGAAAGAAATGCCCATGTCTTTTTAGGTGCAGAAGTTAGATGGATGCAGTGGTAACAAAGGACCCAGTTTCTCAGAGATTCTTAAGAGCTGCCAGATAAAATTAGGGTTTCATGAAAGGCTGAGAGAGTGCAGACGCTCATAAATAACGATGCTGTCCTCCTTCCTTCAACAGCACTGCAGTGGGCTCTTCTGGCAGCAGGCACTGTGCTAACGCTTTTAATGCACTTTAAAAATTAGGTTTATATTTTAA
Organism: Cinclus cinclus; assembly: GCF_963662255.1. NCBI lineage: Eukaryota > Metazoa > Chordata > Aves > Passeriformes > Cinclidae > Cinclus > Cinclus cinclus. Next base: position 70,500,040 of record NC_085047.1, read on the forward strand.
TGAAACTTCCACATCTGTTTTGAAAGACATTTTTGTTTTTAACTGGAAACCCAGAAGTTATTTTTGTTCAAACAATATAGCTATCTCATCTTCTTTGTCCAGAGTGTGGAATTTCTCCCTTGAAAATTCATAAGGAACTGCAAAAACACATAACCATGAACATATTTGGAGCCACACTGTCCCCCAGCAGTGCATCTCTGGATGCAAAATATACCTGAGATTGCATTTTTCTCAGTGAGAAATGAAGAGGAGGGGTGGGTAAGAGTTTGTTACTTGTTATATTTACAACAGAGGCTATCCTGTATCATGCAGGCTCTGTTTCAGTGGCCAGCAGAAAGCTGAAAGTGAAGAAAGGTAATCCAATGGACTCCTCTCAAAGACTTTGTCCCAGCCAAGAAACAATCCAAATATTTTTTATAAACATGACGGCTTCATATAATCTAAAATCATGACAAAATGAATTCTTGTTTCAAGCTGAAAAACTAACTGCTGTATGGCAATATTTTGTGCCTTAGAAAACAGGTGTTTGCACAGGCCTAGATATTGTCATGAGTCAGATAACTCAAAACAGCTCAGTGAAATGAGAGTCAGGGGAAAACCTCTTACCAGGTTTGTTTCTTACTCATTGTCTGTTAGAAAAAGAACTATTCCACTGAACTTTTAAAAAATAGATTTAAAAATACAAACATGAGGACAAATAACCAACCTCCCCCTCCCAAAAAGACTGTGAGGACTAAGCAAGCAAATAATATTTAGCTGGAGTCACTCTTCTATTTGAAGAAAAAATTACACCAAAAAATCAAAATGACAGCAAAATCAAGCCTTCCATGACTCTGGAGTGATGACATCTTCCATGCCTTTTGATTTTGTTTCACAAGAAAATCCACCTTCCGGTCATTCTGTTTGAGAAGCTCCTTGGAACATGAGGTCTCTAAGCTCCAGGGAGAACCAAGAGGCTGAAAGGGAAAAGGTCCCAACTGCATCCTAATGCAGCCCAAGAAAATACTTCATTATTTGTGTTTCTTTGTTGAAATTCAGCCCCTTTTATAGCTGAGGCGATGCAGACAGCTGTTCCATTTATTTCAAATACTCCCTGTTTCTGGGGTAATCATTTAGCTCTGGTAGCTGAACCTCTGAGCAGAGTCTGCTTGACTTCTCATATAGAGATGAAAATCCAGTCTGGAAATCAATGGGAACTTTTCTGGTAGTTCTGGCTAATTGAGATAATTTTTCCTACAATTCTTTTCTTTATCTTCAGCCAGGAAAGCTTCGTGCAGGGACTGAGGAAAAATAAAAAAAAAAAATTATAAAAGCCAGCCTCAAAACTAAATCTTACTGTGTAATATAATCTCTCCTTGGGAGTTTGTTTTTTTCCCTTGACCAGGCTATATTGCTGCCAGTTTCATGACTCCAAAATTTGTGAGTCACATCTTGATCTGTAGAGGAGCTGGGTCACGTGTGTTGTCACATATTGCATTTGCCTTTCCCGTTGCTACTGTGGGTGAGTATTGCCAATTCCATTAGCATGGCTAATGGTTCTAATTTGCTTCTGGTTTACATTGGCTGCAGGGAAAGCAAACACAGTAACCCTTCGCTTTAGGTGGCACCAGTAGAACTAGGTTTGTCATGCCACAGAACAGCCAAAAGAAATACAGTAATTTCTGGGAAACAGACTTATTTACACACTATATTCTTTTTAGCCTATACTGTCATAGCTGTCTGTCTGTTTAACAGGCTTGGACACAGAAGATCTGGATGATGACTCTAAAAGAAGCAGGGGAAAGTGGAACAAAAATAAGGAAATACTGGAAGTAACAGAGAAAACCAACAATGGATCCTTACTGGAATGCAAACTTGAGACAAGAGAATACTGAAGATAAAAACATTGGTAACATAAAAGAAGGAACTGAATGTGGTCAAATTCAGGCCTTCTACATTAAAAAAAAAACAAACCAACAACCAAAAAAAAAAAAAAAACCAAACAGCAAAAGAGCAGTGAGAAGTATAAGTAATTGCATTCTGGCTTGTCCATTTTTGTGGACCCTGCTCTCTGCAAACAGTCAAAGCTCTTGACATCCACAAAAACCATAGCTGGGTCTCCCACTTTCCTTGTCACTTCCATGTATAGGACTTTTGTCTCTGCTAAACCTGAGCAATAATTATGATAAACAAAAAATACCTACAATGTATACGTGCTAATATATTAATATAGTTTATTTTGTCCTGACTAAAAATGGAAAGCACCAGACAAATCTTTTACAACACTGATGAAAGAAAGTCACAGGATGGCCAAATGCTTCAGAGCATTCTTGTGTGATGTTAATCAAAATGTTAATTCCCATAAGGGAGAGAGCAGGAGACTGACCTTAGCACACATAAGACATTAGAGAAACATTGAAAGCTGCTGGACCTTATCAATCTCAGAAGATGTCACAAAAATTGTAATCTTGAGAAAAGGGTTATGGGGAAGGCAAAAGCATTTAAAGATTGATAAATAAGATATATGTTTTAAAAATTTGTCCCAAATGCCCCCAAATTTCAACCTATACAGAATTAGTAAATCTGCAGTGTACACTGAAGAAGTGTTAAAGCAAACTTATGTTCATAATTCATTGACAAACTGGATGAAGGAAATAATCACTATAGTTTCCTTCAGTAATTTCAAGGGGTGTGGAACAATTCAAATACCTGAATTGCAGAGCACCAAGTGAAAGGAGTAAATTGCACCTGATTTTTGTGAGCTATTGTCCAATGGCAAAATATCTTTTCTCTTTGAGCAGCACATATTCCAGATATCTGCTGCTGGCACTTTTTCATCTACTTCATCGGATGTCGTGCTTCCTGTTTCATACTTTTATATACTAAGCACATATGGTAACTAACTTTTATCAAATCTGACAGCCAACCACTGTTTGACAGACTAGTTTCTAAAAAATGTGTGGAACTTTTTGGTCTTAAGCACAAGGAAATTCAAACCAAGCTGGACACCCTCCACTGGCCGTTATACAAAAACCTCTGTTTGACAATTATTAAGAGCATTCTCTTAGAAATATCTCTAAATCAGTTTTGAAACATTAAAATTCCATAACTTGTCTCATTATGGGGAAATTATCTGGAAAGTATGCTTTATTGAAGGCAAGTAGAGATGACTTTTCCAGCTATCAAACAGAGAAAGCCTGACTGTGACATCCCCATAAATGCTCAGGTCACAGCTGCCAATTGAAAAGCCAAGAAATGCAAGAGGGGTGACAAAATCTGTGTTTGGAAACTGGGATCAGTGTCTGACTGGGAGAATATGAATCCTAAAAAGACATGACTCTTTTTCTACACAACTTCCAGCCACCAGAGAGAAACCACAAGGAATTTAAAGCAAACCTCTACCTTTCAATCAACTCATCCATATCCAAAGCAGAGATATAATCTGTGTTGAATTTTACTGGATGGCTTACAGACTTTCAGAAAGGATTTAATTCCAAAAGAATTTCCACAGAACATTTCGCTACACCTATGTTGGTTTCATGTCTCTTGTATTTTATGGGACATTTCACATTGATGAGGAAAAGTCCCTTTTTACCCGAAACAAGGGAAACTTGCCCATTTAAAAGCCATGGTCTGAGGATACCTATTTATGGCATAGTTCAGTGTCATGCAGAGATAGTGGAAGCAACCCTGGATATTCTTGCTAGGTTATGGGAAGCATTACAGCTGTATTAACACAGGACTTTACCCAGACTCATAATTTTCTTCACAGTTGAGCTTATTAGCCTATAGAAAATGATGTATTGATGGAAAGAGTATTTTGTTCCACAGTAACCTCTTTAGATTTCACTTGCCTTCGTTGGGACATCACATCCTGTTAAGTAGACTCTCCAAAAGTGGCTGAGAGGAAAATAAAAACTTCTGTGTGAGAGGTGATTCATCCAATATAAATTAAATTCACTGTATCCCCTATGGAAGGTGTCAACAAATGGGAATGCCAAACGCAGTTATTTACTGTTGATCCTGATTATGGTGATTATCTTCCAAGAAGTAGGCAAATTATTATGCAGTGAGGAGGAGGAAAGTGTTTCTGGTGTGGTAGAATAGGTTAGCCACAGACCTAGTGATCTGATCTAAGGCACTCGAGCTGAAGTTTTCAAATGCCTCTGCCTTCCCACTTGTGCACTTTAACACAGTGAGAAGCTACTTTTTCCAAAGTACATATGAATCTGATCCCAGACTATGTCTGAAAATTTAAAGTAAAGGTTCAGATCTTACTGGAATGTACCTAGAATGAACAGCATGTACCATAATTCACTCCACTTTGCAGTGATTTTTGTTATTCTGAAGGCAGTCTCCCCATATCATACAGCCTGTGATTTCCAATAATAACAATTTTGGGGTTTTTTTTGTTGCAAGTGCCTGGATGTTTTATCTGTACAATGATAACTGCAATTTCAATTTAAAAAATCACCCCCTTTGCAAGAGCCAGGAATTTAGTTCGCCACATGTGTCTGGATTCCTTTACATTATCCTAACACACACACAATTGTCAAGTTAGACTTTGACAATGAAATTAGTGTCATGGCCAAAAAAAAAAAGAGCTTTAGCTTCTAGGTGCACCTGTTTACAACAACTAGGCAGGCTCAGTCGGGGTGTGTGTGTCAGTCTGCCACTGCAGCTGTTCCATTACCATAAAACCCATAGTATTTATTAAGTTTTAAGCCTTTCTGAACTCTGTAACTTTGGCTTACAAAGGGAGGTTGTAATGCTACGTCTGGACTGTGATAATAGTTCAGATAAAGATCCAGCGTGTGACTCCTAATGAAAGCATTAAGTCTATTGGAAGGAACTATATCAAACTATATGCAGCAAAGCAGACAGCAAATATGAACCATGAAGAATTAATGATTAACTATTCACTGCATACTTCACTTGGAACAGCACTACCATTGAAGGAGTCTGCAAACTCTGTGGAAGAAGTTAGTTCACAAACTCATATTACACAACAAGGTAAAAATCACAAATGTGTTGCTCAAACTTTGAGTGGCTGTTTTTTAGTGCAAGAAAATTATTTCCTTTGCAAATAAATGTTGGGTCTCTAAATGTTGTTCATGTCCCCAGCTCTGCAGCTGATTATACACAGGACACTCCACACAGACTACCCAGGCACACTGAATTTATTGGCAATCCCAAGCATGTCACATGGATTCAGCTGAGGCGTAGAACTCTCAGTCATGATAAACAACCAACTCTTAGATACTGACTTACATCCTTATTATTCTTTAAAACTGCTTGTGGTTTCTTTCTTTTCCTAGGAGAACATTGTGTGGGATTACACTCATTAATCTTTGTGCATTCTGTTATTTCAGCAAACCATGACATTTGAAAGCCAAATTCAGAGATGCCATCATTTAAATGACTTCTATGTTAACATCCGAAACTTTGAATTAACCTCACTGGCAGGACTGGAAGAAAACCCTGGAGAACCCAATGCCACAGCTACTGACAGGCTGTGAGGATGACATCTGTCTCCCTCTGTTCCTGGCAGCAAGGAATTCCAGTCTTTCAACTGGCCTCTTACGTCTAAGAAAGGTACAAGTCTTGGCTCCTGGTATTACAGTGGGAGGAAAATCTCCCCACTCCAGGAACACTGCCTGCTCCAGGGACAGTGCTCCTGCAGGTGCCAGAGATTAAATCCTGCTGTCAGCTGGTGTGTTGTGGTTCACCACTGTCCATGTCAACACTGTGAGAGCCAGCCTTCTCTGCTGCTGTGCTGAGAGTGGTGCGCTGGGGATCTGTGAAGCCCTGGGTGTGCCCCAAGGGCACCTTGCTGCTGAAATCCTGACCTGAATCCCCACCCTGAGTCCCAGAGGAGCAAGCTTGTGCAAAGTTCATTCTGTAATCAGTGGCAGAAAGCAGACAACCCCCACAGTTAATTCAGTTCTGCCTCAGATTTAAATTGCTTAACTGTAGAAGACACCATTGACAGTGTGAAATGATGAGGCTCCAAAGTTAAGGCTCACTGGAAGTGCATGGCTGTTTACCTAAGTCAAGTGCCAAGTACAAAAATTATGTTTATGCCAACACAGTTCTATTTATGGCTCTTCTATTTATCTTGCAATCATGAATGGGATTAATGAAAATGAGGTTGAACTACAGCATATTGAGGAAAGTGGGTTATAATGTTCTCTTCCTAAAACTACAGAAAATTTTCAGTGTTAAATAGGAAGTACTTAATGGTTTGGGCCAGTGTTTTGGTGCAGACTAATGCAACTCTTGATTGCTCCACCTCCTGGCACTGCATTCCCATCACTTTCTAATCAGCACAGCGCATGCAAATTCCATCTATGTTCTTACAGGGACTTTGAGCTTTGTTCTCTGCTGATAGATCATTGGGAATTTGAAGGACTCTGAATTAGTTATGTTTTATGACAGATGCGAACACTTTAACTTCCTATGGTAGGCTGACCTCACCCAGACTCTCTCTCACTCTCCCTCCTCAACAGGACGGGCGGGAGAAAATAGGGTGGAGAAGTTCATGGTTTCAAATAAGGTCAGGGAGATCACTCACCAGTTTTATGCGCAAAACAGATTCAACACGGAGAAAATTAATTTTATTTATTGCCAGTTTGAAAGAATAGAATGGTGAGAAAGACTGAAATTAATACACCTTCCCCCTCCTCTCAGGTTCAATTTCACTCCTCAGCTCCTCTACCTCCTTTCCCAGGAGTTTTATAAGGGGATGGGGGAAGCCCTTCCTGCCATTCTTTACTCCTCAGACATTTTCCTTCATCCAGTGTGGGTCTTTGCCAAGGGCTGCAGTTCTTTTCAGGAGCCTGTTCAAGCATGTTGCAGGGAAATACCTTCCATGCCATGGTCTTCTTGGGGAGTCAACTCTGCGGAAATCTCTGAGGGATGTCCTCGCCTCCTCTGAACTTGTCCTTCCCTGCTCTGTTGTTTCTCACTCCTTTAATTTCCTTGTTTGCTCCCTGGAGTTCTTTGTTTCTTTCCCTATTCTTAAATATTTTTTCCATAAGGTGCCACCACTTTCACTACACAGGGTTCAGCTGTGCCCTGCTGTTGGTTGGCTGGTTGGTTGGTTGGAGCTGCCTGGAACCACCTGTATCCAGCATGGGTCAGCCCTGGCCACTCCTCACTCAGTGCAGCTCCACAAAGGCCCAGAGCCACAGGAATATTTGCTTCTGTCAGTCTCATCTGATCTAAACATTTCAGGCAATTTCATCAATAAACAAGTTTACTTAGATGTGGGAACACTCGTGCCTATTTTGTACATCCAAAAGTCTCTGTTCTACAGTTACTGATTGGCAAGAGACAGGTATCTTGAGGGGTGTGTTCAGTATTTACTAAACAATGGATGGATGGTAGAGCTGGACATACCTTCAGTAGACTTGTCCTTCTCCACTGACTACAGACGTAGATGAGGCAAGATGTTATTTCCCTCTTTCCTGAAGTCTGCTTCATGTCTACCCTAAAATGACATATTTCTCTGTCTTTCAGAGAGGAAACATCCCTTCCTTCATGACAATCAGATTTTAGAACTCTGTGTATCAAACAGCTTTAGAACGTCACCATCCTGACAGACCAGAATTTTATTAGGGAGATATCACAGTCCTGTACAGCACTAGGACTTCATGAAGTTTCATGCTAGTTTTGAATTCTTTGGGTCCTGTGTATGGTGTGTGTGTGTGTGTGTGTGTGTATGTGCTTACACTGCTCCAGTGGACAGGTCAGGGAGGGGGTTTGAGTGCAGGACCTGTGATGGTCCACCCTGTTAAACGACTACCTCTTTGACTGCGTTTTGGACTGCTCCAACTACCTGTCTCCAAGACAAATTTCCTCAAGAGGGTCCAGACCAATCAGTGTCAAATGACTTTTAATTTATCAGCAGAGACACAGCTGTTACTTGTGCTATCATAACATTAGAGTATTGTGTGCTGAATGGGCCTGAGGTACAAATAAAATGTGGGGTTTCAAGGAAGAAGTGCTTACAAAAACAAGGATGGGGAATGATGACCCTGTGGGAGAAGTCCAGTTTCAAACAAAAGAATTTTTGAGCTATTTGAGGTACCCTGAAGTACCAAAACATGTCCACTTGGGGCTGGGAAACACAGCCCAGCATCCATGGGGAATTTGCTTCTGGCATGGAAGCCAGGGACCCACTGGGCTATCCTGTGGTAACTATAACCACTACAGGGCTGTGCATTTAAACAAACCTATCACACACTCATTCATTAATTGCAGGCTTATATAATTTCTTTAAGGAAGTGATTTCAAAATCTGTTTTCTTATTTGCTTCTTTTTCTAGTACCTATTTAGGGAATTATGATATCCTTAATGAAAATGAGTAACACTCTACATTATGAGTAGACATCTGTTTCAGTGTTATTTGCCTCACTGATAACTCTGCTGATGAATGTAAAAAAGGCAAAACCAGTAAAAAATGAATATATGAGAAGGGGAGACTGTTCCTAATAATCACCATTAATTTGAATTAATTTTATTTGGAAAGGAATTCCTCCTTTCTTTCTTTTTCCCCCCTTTTCTTTAAAATAATTTCGAATCAGCTAAATCTTTGTCTAACTTGGTTTTTAAATTAGTCATAGCTTTGGGTTCTCCAGCTTTATAATTTAGAGGAAAAAAAAATCTTCCTTGCATCACAAAACCACATTTCTTTTTAATTTAGTGGCTGCTTTCCAAAGCAGGAAGTTAAGAAAATAAAGCAACTTTATACCCAGAGTAAGATAAATGGTACTGTCCTAAGAGGCAATGCTATTTATACTCTCTTTGTATTTTTATTTCCTACTCTGCCCTCTTCCCCATTCCACTGACTGTAATTAAAATCATAGCTTCTGAAGTAATTTTACATTTCCTTTACAGTGCTAATGCTGTTCTATCCCCTGCAGAAATTATAATGGTGTTGTTGCTAGTGTAGGCAAGCTAGAAAGGACAATTGGCACTTTAATCTGCTCTATTTAAACTTTCTCTTTTTAGCTGGATCATTATGATGAAATAGGGGGTGCTTTCACAAATGTTTTATCATGAGTAGAGTCTTGATGCTGCACATGTTCTAACAATTCCATTGCTCTACAAAAATATCCATCTTTCTAAATGTGGGCCCACTTCTTGGAAGAATAAGAGATGACCTGAGTTTCAGAAGGGGTCACATAGTATTTACAGCAATTACTTGTATATATAGAGAAATATATATAGCGTTCTATATATATAGAACTATTTATATAGTTCTCTATATACTTGTATATATAGAGAAATACATGCCTAGTGTCCTTGGTTTGTCTTCTGGAGCTCTTTAAAGACACACATGCCACTCCACTGAGAGAAGAGGGAAGCATTTTATATCATTTAGCAGGACTGTGTTGCTCAGGGGTGGGGATAAGCATCAGGTGCCCTAGAGCTGGATGCTTAAATTAGCCACCCCAGACCTGGATATAGGCTATTATATAAAAGTGGTGTTATCGTTATCAGCAGCAGAAGCTTAGTAAAGGAAAAGCTGGAAACAATTCTGGCTCACAGACTCCAAGTAACTGGGATCAGATAAGGAACAAAGAGAGGAAACATTTCAGGGACACCTTTGTCCTCAGAGTCTGTGTCTACACAGCAAAAGGCATTTGTTTCAGCTGGTGCAAAACAGCCAATGTCACTGCAGCCAAGGCTGTAGAGGTGGTGGGCTGGTGGAAGTGTTGCCCAAATTGTGTCTGCCCAGAGTGGCTCACAAGTCTGATGTCAGAGAGTTGTGCTTTCATTTCAAAAGAATGTCAGAGAATTTATTAATGCTTATGAATTATCTTGCTTACAGTAAGTGCCAAGATTGTCTGGCAGAGAAACAATTTTAATTTTTCCTCTAAATTATTTTACATTATTTCCTAAATTGTTTCCCTGTATGAATAATATGCTAGCCATGGTGGAGTACTCCTAAGACACCCATCCTTTGCTAAGTTAACTGGATTTAACTGTTGGTGCACTTCTGGTGCTGTATTCCTTTAATGAATTTGATTATAAGGGCATTAAAAATGTGGTACTGAGCAGGAACTTTGTGGGACTGAAATCCATTAATACAAAATGCACTGGTGAAAACCAGTGACAATTATCCTGCTATCTTAAATTCATGTTGTTTGGGACTTAAGAGTCACTGTAAGTAAATGGCAAAAGAAACTAAAACAATGCAGACAGAGTTAATTAGCAATGAATGCATAAATGTCCTTTCATAGACATGCAAACAAATGCCAACTAGAGTGAAGGCTGATCCCTATTTAGGATCCACAGGCAATATAGGAAAACTGCACAGTCTGAGGCTGCCTCGTCATGCTCCTTCAAAGGTGAAATAGAGGTGATAGAGTTAAATCACTCAGAGTACCAGAGCTCCAGTAAGAAAAAACACTGTCCAGTGTTGTGTGATATAAAGAAAAGCTGATTTAAACCAGTGGAACACACCTCTCTCCATCCCTCCTCTAAAGGCAGTGAGTGGTTTGACTAAAGCTCAGTCATACCTAGAGCTTTTCCAAACTGGAGATGTGTGTAAGGGGTGTCTGGCAGATGTGGAATAAATCCAAGATAAATGCAGGACCTGCTGGATGGGCTGCACGTGCAGCTCAGGGGGTAGTGCTTGGGCTGCTTGTCGGCTGCTGCTCCATGGAAATGTCAGGGGAAGGTGGGTGGCCAGACAGGACACCTTGGAGGAGACTTGACCGACCTGTCATATGGCTGGCAGCTCCAGGTATAAAGCTTTTGACCTGTGCCAGGGCTACCAGACATCCAGAAGTGACAAGTAAAACTACAAATGAATCAAAATACTCCTAGAGGGAGCCTCTCAGCAGGAAGGAGGAGGGGTGGCGGGGGCACATGTTCAGAAAAATTTGGGAAAGCCTGCTACGTGCTAGATTGCGTGCATGAAAACAGATCTCATCTCTTAGCTTTTTTGAGGCTAGAACATTACTTTTCAAGTATTGTTAGGGATTTTTGTTTTGTTTTGTTTTGTTTTTATTGTAGGGGGTCTACATGTGAAAATGTGATCAAAGTAAGAGTTTGTTAATGATGTGCTCTAGAATGGAGCAGTGATTCCTAATTGCAAAATGGGTAGTACTCAGCCTGGCTTTCTGATTGGCTTCAGGGAGCTTGAATGCATGGCCTTATTTTGCTGCAAAGCCCTGGCAGACTTTGCACATTAAAATTCTAAACTGTCTAAGTAGGTGTGAAGCTAATTTTATGTTTATTTTTTAAAAACCACCTATGATCATTTAGGGCCATCCACTTCACTTTGGGAGGCCCCTACCTGGCTGCAGGTGGGCCCTAGGAGACAATAAAGCCCACCTCAGAGAGGATAATTTCTTAAATATCATAACCTGAATATTTATAGCTTCTGGAATAGTTGTAGGTACTTATCCATGTTTCCAGCCACAACTTTTCTTAATAAGAAGGGCTTTGAAAAACTTGCTAAATCTGGACATAAAAGGAAACAGAAATTTTCCTAGTGCAGTGGAATTTTTTTTAAACTCACATAGTAACTTTATTGATGAAACAAGGAAGAAAGCACTTTCCCACCAGACTTTGCAGAGCTTATTTACAAAACACAAGATTTTTTCATTAACATGTAGGCACAGCAAAGTCATGGTGAGGTTTCCTGCAGAGTGAGGGTGCTTATGTGAAGAATCATTTCATCAGTGAGTTATCTTATTTGTTTGTTTGTGGTGTTTTAATACCTTTAGGAGAGATAAACCTTGGGGGGGAAAAAAGGCTTTCAAAGAGAGATGAAAGAACTCAAAGACATTTTTGAGTTTTAAAGTTTTATTTTACATGTGAAAATGTGTGCTATGTCCTATTTACACGATTTCAAAAATATCTGCTAATCACATTTTGGACCTATAATTCCTATGATCACTGACTGACTCTCTTTCTAAGCTCACTCAGTCACTGACAGAGACAAGCTTCAAAACTGGTCAGCAAAATCCAGTGAGGGCTGAAATTATGCTGGCTGACTGGGGTTCACCCTCAAATTAAGACACATAATTTTAGGTATCTAACTAAAAAGTTTCTGCATGTAAACTAAGGAACTAAGCTTCTTTTCCTGTCAGTGGGGAAGTGAAGAACAGGAACAGGATTCAATTACTTCAGAGTGGGTACCTGTTGTCATATGAGATGCCCAAGTGTCTTCATCAGGTTCCTTCTGATGCCTAAAAGAGATTCAGGTGTAGCATATTAATGGTAAGCATGTAGTCAGAACAATGTGCAAGCATAAACGTATACATGGCACATCTCCCTGGCACGTACTGAAGGAGGTGTGGCTGATAAGTAATTTAATTTCCAGTATTTCTTTTCATATTTCTCAGAGTCCAAAGTTCTGACTGTGAAGGTACAGTTGGGATGTAGGTGCTAAGCATTTGTGTGTCCCCTCTCCACTTCAGTGACACTAGAACTACGGATAAAACTGCAGATAGGAGTCAGTGTCACGAACTAAACTTTCAGAAACAGAATCAGATTTTCAGTGATCCTGCAGACAATATCTTATCTGTCCTCTGCAGGGATCAGGTAGGCTGAAAAAAGCTTTTGCAAATGTGCCCCTCTAGTTGAAGGGTGCAAAAAGATGCCACTACTACCAAATGGGGTAACTAGCTGCTGGATGATATTTCCAACTTAGTGCTGGCAGGGTATAGATCATTTGGGGTAGCTGTAATGCCTTATTGCAAATGATGGGAGCTAGGAAGCATTGCAGTTATGTGAAAGTGCTATTGTTATGTATGATTAATTAGATTTTATGTATGTTTATATGGCTATGCATGCTTGTGTTATTACTATGATATAACTGTAGGGAATAAAAGTTAAAGTATCATTTTCCCACTATATATAGTCTCTCTAAATCAGGACTACTCACTGTAAATGCCTTAAAACAGTTAATCAGCAATGCCATTCTCTGTCTTGTGAGTAAAAAAATTGCTCTGGAGATGATCTGATCAACAGTTTTTACCATAAGATATTAAAACCACAAGAAACTGTTCTTTCCAATGATGAGGACTTCCCTCCTTTAAGACAAAGCTTGCAAATAATTGACTGTGACTCACAACCCACTGCCTTCTATCCAGAAGGAAGAGGCTTTGGTTCTTTAATTAAGCAGTCCAAGTCCTTTTATTTTTTTTCTGGAATGTTGGAAAAATAAAATAAAAAAGACTGATTGATTATAACAACAAGCTGAAGACCAGATGTTTTATGAATATATGGCTTCCCCAGCTGACACCCTCATACATGTAAGAGAAAAAGAAAAAAAACAAAGGACTGTTTATAATTGTCAGAATATTAAAACCTTTGCTTATTCAATGTTCTTTTTTTGCTGGCCTGTTCATCCAGCCAAAAAATTCATTTATGACATAGACCATTCATTGCTTGAGTTTTGCTTTCCAAACTTGGTAGAAGTATTTCATGGCCATAGTCAGATGTCTTTCTTTATGTAAATTTTGATAATTTGGAGGCTATCTTTAAACCAGTTCCTGAAACCGCAGGCAGCAATAACTCACTTGGTTTCATGTGCTCTGCTCAGTCCCATCAAGACAAATTGCTGGGTTCAGTGTCCTTTGCCAAAAGAGAGGAACATTCCCTTCTCCTGTTACATAACATTGAGACATTTGAGTGGGAGAGAAGGGAACCAAGGCTTGCTGACTAGCAGGTATTCTGCAGCTTTGAGGCTTTCTGCCACTCTTTAGAGTATCTTTTATGGAAATCTAAATGCTATTCTACTGAAAATTTGTGAATGTAGCAATTACTAGTGCATCAGCCTTTTCCTAAAAGACAGGCTGAGGACCAACGCTTTTCTGCAGTACCCTTACAAAAGCTTCTGTTTGCTTTTAAAGGATTTTTTTGTTACAGCAATGCAAGAGTTGGTCCAAGAACACCTAAAAAAACAATTAATTGTACTGTTTTATGGTTTCTATAAAAATCTATGGTTCTTTTTCCAGTGTTCTCAAAAAGCAAAATCCTGCTTGGATTCATTGCTGTCTTTAACTCCTTGGATGACAAGGTACCTGAAACTGACTTTTTAATGTCATTACTGCTTTCAGAAGTTTATTGTTTCACATCTTTTGATAGAGTTCCAAAGCACACTTCAGACTTCACATATTGGTTTGAGCCTGTTGCAGCCACAATTTAAAGACACAGAGTAAAACTGGGTAGCAAGCATTAACTTCCCTTCATAAGGTTACTGTTAGCTTGAGTTAGGATCTTCAACTGCCTGAATCTATGCTTTGCATGTGCTACACTTTGATGTAACTGAAATGAGAAGTGCCATGACTGCTTTGTTTAAATTGTGAAATAGCTAAGAGCATATCACATAAAATCCCTTGCTTTTCTGTTTGAACTGTTCTTCAGCAGTTTTTATAATCTGTATATTTAAAATGAGATAACTGCGTTAGTATTTTCCCTAACTTAAATATATACACATATGTGCATGAGTTTAGTTTAGTTTCTGAGAGGAATGAGGCTTAGGCCATCACATGGTGAAGGGCATGTCCATATGTCTTGCTCACTCCTCCTCTGTAGTAATTTTTGAACTGGTTGCTATGTGACAATGAAAACTAACAAGCCAGAGGACCCAGGAACCCAAACTTCCTACACATTTTGCAGAAAGAGATGTCTGTGAAGGCAAGAGAGACCCAAATAAGGGCTGCTATTGAAAGAAAAGCCATTGTAATCCATCTCTGTAATGTTTCAAGGGATTGCAGGTGACCAGTTTGCATACACTGCTGGCTCCAGCACGTGCTGCTGCTTTGCTGACCAAAGAGCTGGAGCTCTCAGGGGACCTTGGAGGGATGTGTAGAGTGGAAATACATGAGCAAAAACATCCAGTTCATCTCACTGCTCACTGAACAATTTATGTGTATATCTGTACATATATAGTGCGATTAAAAACCAGAATAAGTTTTCTATGTACCACTGAGGGCAGTGAGAACTGGTCTCTCCTGCTATCAAGTTGCCAACAACCAGATGAATTTCTTGGGGTTTTCTTAGGCAGCATTAACCAAAGAAGGAGGAAAAAGGGAAAATAGATGATTCAAATCCCAAGCTAGTTACTTCTGGTACTCAAATATATTTTGTTAGTTTACTAAACTTCCCAGACCAGAGTCTAATTCCTCATTCTAATGGATCATCAGGGTGTTTTCCTGATGTAGATACAAAGATAATATTCTGTCAGTGTATTTATTCTCCATAAGATGATCAAATAGACTCCAAAATTTCTCTTCAGTCTGTAAGTAGAAATGCCTGATAATAAATATGTTTATCCCTTTTCTGCTTGAAATAGAAGCAAAAGGATTGTCTTTTGCAAGTAAAATTTTAGAATTCCTGATATTAAATTTCTGAAAGAGGAATCAGATGATGCTGCAGTCTAGGGAAAATGCAGTGTATATTTAGCTCTTTACAACACTTTTGATTTCTTGATGAAATTTTATTTCTGTTCAAGAAAGGGTTGCTGGAAGACTACCAAAACCAAAATTAGCACATTTATTTTAGTGAAAAGCTTGTGAGAATACTGATTATCCCTAATAATATGTGGAAATTAATCTCCTCTGTTTTTTCTTATGAATTCTCCCACCTAGCATGAGGTCATGAATTGGAAAAAAGACACCCTGTGAACTAATATGTGGATTCATTTTGAGCACCTGATGGCAGTACACATGATCTTTCTATAAAGCTCTGTATTACACAAATCTGTAGATAGTTATAGTGCTCTGTATGGTCACTGAAAATGAGATTCAAAGATTTCAGCTGCTCACATAAGCTAGGTGGTTAACACAGGCGCAATTCTTCACTATTGCCTCTGACAGAAGTTGCCATCTCCTCTGTTCTACCTTAAACATTCATTTAACTGTGCTCCAAACCAAATTTTTGCAAGTATTTGCTTTAAATATATGTACACACACATACACACACACACACACTTTTATATATGTAATTTTTGGTTCTGGGAGACAGAAATAAGAAAATGCCTAAGACTTGGAGCAGTTCCCTATGGGCTCTTTCAGATTCTTCTGGCTTCAATGGGGGCTGGTCATGAAACTGTTTCTAAAATGTCCACAAAATCTTTACAGGAATTCCCTCTTTTCTCAAAATCCTGAAACATATTCAGGCATCAAGCACTCAGCACTTAAAAGAGTACGTTCCTTGTGCTCTCTTGTGCAAAGAAGTGTCTCAGAGCTCTGCCACAAATTGTGGGAGTTAAGGTATTGTTGCAATGGGTCCCTCCTTGCTCCAGGGAGCAGATGTTGTAAATGTGTATCACAGCCCTGCATTTTCAGCTTACCTGCTTCAGTCTCACAAGAGAAAATCTCGTTTACAAAGAGATATATTTCCATAGTTTATACCTGATTTCATTTGAGCTTACGTTGAAATATTCCAACATTCCTAAAGGTTTCTTTTTGTGTGTGTCAAATGCTGCTTTCAGTAAATAAATGTGGATTTTGAGAAACTGTTTATGGTAAGTAACATCTCAAAAACTGTAGCAGAATTGCTCACAATCAAAAAATATTCTGTGCAGCATTTCAACTTGTAACAAGACTGAGGAGTGGACAGTGTAACTTTGAATAGCTGAGATCTTTTTTCTAAGAGAAGAATGGAAAATACATGAAATATTGGACAGTTCAGCAGTTAAAACAGACAAGAGACAGAAAGAGGAATTGTGATATGATAAATATACAAGGGGAAGAAATAATTCTTACTTTTTTCCACATACAGGAACACTGAGATGCAACTTCCTTTTTAAAATCCGCCTATGTCAAATGCATGAGGAACCTGATAATGACATTAATACTAACAAAAGAGGATATTTGATATCCTAAACTATGCACACTTGTAAGATCAGTTTTAATTTACACCAAACAGATAGTATCCTCCAAAGATAATCCCTGCCACAGAATACAGACAGTGTATCTCTTTCAAATAAAACTCTGCTATTTATAGATGACTTCAATATAAACTTTCTCCTTCAGAGAAGAAATGATTTAGCTTTTTATGAGGTGTAATAGCCAAAAGCACCTTTCAGAGGGGATCACTTTCATTAAGGTGAATTTCCCTTTCATTAAAGTGCATTTCACTATTATCAATCTCCAAGCTGGTAAGATAATAAGACATCTATTTTGATTTCATTCATTAAAGGAAGAGAGAAAAGCAGTTGGGGAACAACCATTTTGAGAGTTGGTCCTATAATACTCTAGTTCTGAGAGCCACACACAGGGTAAAGCAGACACATCTTCTATTCAGAAGCAGAACCCATAGGGGTGCTCACCTTCTGTGCAACAACCCAGAGCTCAAGGCAGTGGGGAGACCCGAGTGCAGTTGCATGAGCCGTGTCTGAATGGAGGAAACTTCTATCACTCCTATGAAAACTGGGCTGACAATCAGTCAATGTGGAAGAAATTTTGTAGATCAGAGGGAGAATAGTTTACTCCCCTTTAGATACAAGTGTTAGTGTGAAATGTATTACCTAGTGGTGAAGGAGGCACATCATGCCGCCTTCAAATCACTTTGCATCTAGCTCATCAGATCTGGACTCTGGGTTAGGGCATTTCACTAGGGAATTAAATTCTAATAACAAAATACTAGGAACCTAGAGAGAGGCCCTACTTTACTGTCCTACTGAAATCTGCACTTGAAATAAGCATGAGTTGGGGGAAGAAAAAGACTAGAAGTTTACAGGGAAGTGAGTTGAGAGAGAAAGGTCTTTGTTTGACTGCAGACCTGGTGGCTCCCATTTGTCATGCAAAGCAGAACTGCTTTCCACAGAAAAACCCAGGTATTTGCTAGGCTGGTTATGTGCTCTGCTAAGTTATGTGCTCTAACTAAGTTTACACACTTAATGAGGCAAAGGGAAGGTTTGAATGTTAGCGTCATATGCTGGATAATATTATCTGAACCTGTAAGGCATATGGCTCATCTGATCTGTGAATTGTTCCAAATCTTCTTCATAAATGTAGCCTCTGTTTACACTTTTCTTCGAGAAAGACTAAGTGAGATAATTTGTAATTTTTAGGTTTTTAAAATTATTTTTTGTACCAATCCAAATTTGCCAAATCTGATTCTCATTGAAGAATCACTTTCAGTTGAAACAGTCTTTTCCCCACAAAAAAAAATGCATTATTTATTGAAAATAATTCACTTGACCACCCTATGGTAGAGCATTCCTGGCTATATTGTAAGAGAGCAAAGTATTCTTCTCAGTTCCTGACCCCCTTGTTTAGTGCATTTTCTGAGGTAAACTTGGCTGATTAATTCCACGTTAACAAAATGATCAGAGGGCCAAACACAGTGGAATATTAACTATTCTGCTACATAAGGCCCTGCAGTGGGAGGTATGAGGAAGCTGGAATCTTCTAACCCTACAGGGCAAAAGTGTGAAGGAAGAAATTCAGCCAGGCTGCAGCACCAGCTGCCAAGGACAGGAATAAGAGAAGAATTTCTGGCTGCTGGCAGTAATCCTCCCAGATCTAGAGTTTGCTGATGGCACAGCCAATCGTTCTGACTGACTCTTTTAGTCTACTGCTTTCACATATGCTTTTATTTATCTATTTGCATAATATTTCTTTATTTCCTAGAGGATTATTTATTAACTTCATGTATGATTTAAATAATTTAAAATTGCTTTTGAGGATATGGCTCTTCCTGTTGAATCATTGTGATGTCCAACGCTATAAAAGTGTTTGGCCCAATGTTACTGTATCACTCCATTGATATTTACCTAATGCCAAATAAGAATAACCATTTTGAGGCAGTTTGTTCAAAGATGGGAAATGTGGGAGTTTTCACATCCCATCAGAATGAATGAGAAAAATGGTATAACAAGTCTTTTTGTAGATGTTTTTTCCTCCCACGTTTTAGAGAAATGCAGGATACATGGAACCATGGAGGTTCCCAGAATTTTCCTTAACATAAAACAAAGGTCCCTGTTTCTTTTCAGCTTGAAACCACCTGATCCTCATCTAAACCTGGAGGGTTGACATTCCCTTTGTTCTCCCCTTCAATCAATCAAGAGTACGTGCACAGCTTTTTCGAATCTGCTTACTGCTTACTTCTGACACCAGAAGGATGTTCCAAGCTGGTGGTCACTAAATTCCTTTGCTTAAATCAAAACATTCTGTGGAAATCTAAATTTAACCATCTTTTCTTTCCCAAAGACTGATAATAAGCAGACTCATAAACTAAAGGGGTACAGTATCTTTCCAATACAGAGTAAAGGCAGAACCGCACCATATATTTAGGTTAGCTGATAGAGGCCAAATTCAGTCCTCTGCTGCATTCTTTGGGATCATGTTGAATTCAATGAGAACCACCTGCACAGAGAATTTGACCCTAAAATAAAAGCCTGGTCACAGATTTTATTTGAATTGCTTGATATAGAAGCAAGGTAGGTATTTCTTTGCCCTGGTATTTTTGAGTAGTTTCATAGTAATAATAAAGATAAGACATTTTTTTATGGAATAGGTAAGAAAATATTTAGAAATACTTCTGAAAAATAGTGATGATCTGCTGTTGCTTTACCATCTATTGAAAAGTACCATCTATTTTCCTGTGACGCATTGGAGCCATTATGTTTGATATAGTATGGCTGTTTGGTGCCAGATTACTCAAAAATTCAGGTGAACAGAGGTCTACAAGTAGGTTGAGCTTTATTAACTATCAGAGCTGTCTGGACTGCTTCAATTTAAGCAGTCCTGTAAACACATTGTGTTTAACTCCCTGTGCTGGAACACAGGAACAGGAAACAGAATAAATCTCGATGAATTCAAGTGGAAATGATCAGTGATTTGTTGCACCACTTAGACACATATAAGTCTACAGGGCTGGGTAGGATCCACCAAAGAGTACTGCAGGAGCTGGCAGAAGTGCTCAGTGAGCCAATTTCCATCATTTACCAGCAGCTCTGCCTAACCAGGGAGGTTCCACCTGGCTGAAAGTCAGTGAATGTGCCATCCAATTACAAGAAATTCTGGAAAGAGAATTCAGGGAAATACAGCTCTGTGAGTCTGACCTCAGTGCAGGGGAAGGTCCTGGAGCAGATCACACTGAGTACCATCACATGGTACATACTGGATAACCAGGTGACCAGGGCTGCCAACACGAGTTTATGAAAAGTAGGTCCTGCTTGGTAAACCTGGTCTCCTATTTCAAAGTTCAGTGGGTGCAGGAAAGGATGTGGATGTTGTCTACCTGGTAGTAGGTAGTAAAGCCCCTGACTCCTTTTCCTACAGAATATTCCCAGAAAAACTGGTTGCTTGTGGCTTGAACAGTTACTCTCTTCACTGGGTTGATTGGCTGGATGTCTGGACCCAGAGATTAACAGTGAATGGGGTCACATCTAGCCAGTAGCTGGTCACCAGTGGGGCTCCCACTAGTGGGAATCAGGGCTAGGGCCAGTTCTGTTTAATAACTTTATCAATTGTCTGGATGAGGGGATAAGTCAATTCATAAATGACACCAAGCTGGGTGGGAGTGTTGATCTGTGGAGGCTAGGAAGGTTCTGCAGAGGAATGTGGACAGACTGGATCAATGTGCTGAGGCCAATTGTATGAGGTTCAACAGGACAAAGTGCCAGGTCCTGCACTTGGGTCACAGCAACTCTCTGCATCACTACAGGCTGGGGGACGAGTGACTGGGAAGTGTCTCAGTAGGAAATGACGTGGAGGTGCTGGTAGACAGCAGCTGAACCTGAGCCAGCATGTGCCCAGGTGGCCAAGAAGGCAAATGGCACCCTGGCTTGTATCAGCAAGAGTGTGGTCAGCAGGGCCAGGGCAGTGAGTTTGCCCCCATTGATACAGCTATGGCTTGAATCCTGTGTTTAGTTTGGGGCCCCTCACTAAAAATAAGGCACTGAAGTGCTTGAGCAGGTCCAGAGAAGGGAAGGGTCTGGAACACAAGTCTTATGAGGATCAGCTGGGGGAGCTGGGGTTGTTTAGCCAGGAGAAAAGGTGGCTCGGGGGAGAACTTATCACTCTCTACAACTCTGAACGGAGGTTGTACCCAGGTGGGGGTTGGTCTCTTCTCCTAGGGAACAAAGGACAGAATGAGAGGAAATGGCCTCAAGTTGGAACAGGGAAGTTTTAGATTGTGGAGCAGGAAAAATTTATCCACTGAAAAGGTTGTCAAGCATTGGAGCAGTAGTCAACATCCCTGAAGGTAATTTAAAGATGTGTGGATGTGGCACTTACTGCTTACTGGTGAACATGGCAGTTCTAGGTTAATGATTGGACTAGATGATCTTGGAGGTCTTTTATTACCTAAATTATTCTATGACTCTAACTTGTTTTTAATGTCTTTTTAAATGCCAAAACATGTCAGAAAAGGAATTTGTTTTCTACTTTGTTTAAAAGTAAGAAAATAAAAATAATGACAATTCTTAAATAAAAATTGTCTGAAAAAAAGAGAATCTATTCCTCGCTGACTTCACTGTAATGTACTTCTGTTAGCTATACTGCAGCTAAAAGGATGAATGGAAAATTTTGGCTAGCATTTCTTGAGTTTTCCTTAATTTTCTAAATTAATCATGGCAATTATGAAAAATAAGCATTCTATTATTTAATGTACACTTAACTACATGCCTGTCAGGAAAGCAAACTAACTGAGGTCAGAATATCTCTGGTTCATGTTCCTTCTAAATAATAGTCCGGTGGTGGCAGCAACGTCTAGTTGTTAGAAGTTAAAGAAGTGCCCTTAAAATATTTCAAATACTCTCTTGTACTTGAAAGTGAAACACTCATTTAATAAAAGTGTAATCTTGAACAATAGAAAAATGTTAGTGATTAAAACATGTAATCTTTTGAATCATATTTTCTCCTTCTCTTTCTTTTTATCTTTGTAACCAGAAAAAGCTCCACAACACGAGTGAATTGTGCAGGCACCTCTGGGATCTGTACTTAAAGTTCAGTGGCCGGATACCTATGGTGTTTTCAAAGAGACAGGAGACAGTGACTTAAACCAAGGATTGAAACCACTAGAATAGTTTCTTAGGCATATTCTCACTCCCCTTCTTCTCTTCTGCTCCTTCAGTTTCTCCTTTTCTCTAGAAAAGTGTTTGATTAAATAGAAGAGCTCTCTTGCTTTTTGAGCAGTTACCTGTTTAGGGTCAGATCAGATACCTTTTCTTAGAACAAGTAGTACCCTACTTCACAAGAGTCCTTAAAATTGCAGTAGGAGCTAATGGCAGTGTGCAGTGTTCCTTCGAACTAACCATATCCTGGTCATTTAAACACAAAAAGGTCACCTATACAAGATGTTTCCATTATGTATTGCAAGTGTACAATTATCAAGGGCAGTCTGGACACCCAAAGCAGCATCACTGAAATGAAAAGGAGGTAGCATGAGCCGAGCAAGCTTTTCCAGGATTGTGAACAAAGTTGTGAGTAATCAGACTATGTAGGAACATGTGTGCTAGAGTGGTTTGAGTACCAAAGAGCCTCACTGGAGCTACTTCTTCTTTTCTTCAGAGCTGCTTTTAAGATTTTTTTTTTTTTTAAAAATGGTTACAAAAATGAGTCTAGAAATAGTCCATCAAAAAAGCTTACACTGTGTATCCTTTGAAATTTGGACAGATGAGGCCCTGCTATATTATTTGGTCCTTTCTCTGACATGCTGTTGGTCAGATTCTTTATTACCTATGTTCTGCTCTGAATGTTTTGGGTTTTTTATATTCTTCATTGGTCTCACAAATGGCTCTGTAGATCAGAACACAACACAGTACCCCACAACCTGAGTAATACTACTGTAATACTATAATACCTCCCCACCCCCCCATCACATACACACTTGAGATATAGAAGCACTTTGTGCGTTCATGCCAAATTTGTCAAATCTATTTCTGGGGGGTTTGGAATGATAGAGAAGAGCTTGGTTACTAAACCAAAGAATCTCTGACTGTCAGTTCTAGCAATAGTTATTAGCACCGTTCTATTTTCTGAAAACTCCTCAACTTCTTCAGGTCCAGCAAACCTATTATTCTTCCAAGAGAAGATGATATTACCACAACCACCACTGGGGTGACAATGCTTTCTACCATGGACAGTCTCATTTCTTTATCTGAAGATGCTACTGCCTAGATATCTTTCATCAATACATCACTCCCTTTGTGTTATAGCATTTGGTCACCTGATTTTCCCTGCTTGAGATATTCCTTAAACAAAGAGTTCAGAACTTTTAAGAGTAGAGTTTAAAGGTTAGTTCATGGCAAAAATCAGCCTGATTTAGGAAATTTCTGAGACCATAATAGTTTCCATATATTTAAGCTACAGTCAGCTTCTTCTCCTTAGTGAACCAACTTTCCTATTGACCTGTGTTTGATTTTTAAGATTTCCTTTCCAAACAGGTCTTTATTTGTTTTAATATTTCCGGAATATGAGCATGGATCCTAAAAGCCCTGTTTGGCTAAAAATATGTCCAAAACTCAGCAAATGGGGGCCTGTGATGTGTTTCTTTGCTTGCTAACCATAGTCAGTATGTGGGTACAATTTTGGTCTTTGAAAGTTCTGCACGTGAATTCATGAGTTAATCTAAATTAGCAAAGAAAAAATTGGCAGAATTTCCTAACTCTTGTTAGCCTGAGAGCTGGAAGCACATGAAGGCTTTCAATTCTGCTTCTCCCACATGGCATCCCACTGCTGTGCCCACTTGAGTCAAAGGGCAAGAAGCAAGTACTCCTTTGAAGTACTAACTTAAACAAGAGATAAGGAATAGTAAACTTAACTGAAGCCTAACTGATGGCAATTCTGTCTTCTCATGCACAATAAGCAATTGCTGAAACTGTCTTTCAACCTGTGTAACGTAATCATGACAGCAATCAACCAAGCCCAGTCTCTTTTTTTACTCTTCCCATGTTATTCTTTTACTTCAGCAAATCTTCCCTATAAAGCTGAGTGATAAGACTTTGCAATTGCATCCATGTTTCCGAAGAAACTGCACAAGGTAATGACAGGTTTTGTCACTGGTGGTGGTGGCTGTAAACAGTTCCCAAGCTTCCTGTTCTTGAATGATATTGCACTGGCTTCCCGCAATTACACAATACATTGTCATGCAGATTTGCATGGGTCACTGTGTAGGGATAGGAAATTTCAGAAGCTTCTGCTGAACCTGTCATGTTGGCAGATCTAACATAATGTTGGGATTCCCTCCAGCATTCCTTCCCATAGTCCACACAGCTTATTGCAGGCTCTCTCTGAGAAGGTGGTATAAAACAAGTTGTACTGTTCCCCTGGGAAAATGCCCCAAATGCCTGTTTTAGATGCAGGCATTCAGAGTCTTCAGTTCCTTGAGGGAATTATTAGGGCTGAAGGCTTGCAGGAAAAAAAGCCGAAGGAAACTGCAAGGATACAGAGGAGTTTATTTTAGGAATACAGGAGAGTTTAAGATCCTTATGGGCTCAGTCTGTCTTTCTCTGAAACAGGGACATTACAAACATCCACATATACAGCTACAGTCCTTGGAATGAAAGGAGAAAGACAGCAAATGTGTGAACGCAGCTTTTTCATTAAGGTGTGGCTTTTTCATTAAGTTGCCAAGGACAAATGTGGGGAAGAGAAGTGCTTCCTCATGCTCAGGAGTTGACATTTAACAGTGGTCTTGTTATGTATCTAAGGTCCAATAAAGGTTCAATGAACCAAAGAGATGAGGAAGAGATATCAGATAAAACATTTAGGTTAAATTTAGAAAGGGTAAGATGAGAACAGGATCCAAGCTAACATAAGCAAGGAAGGAACCAGTCACAGTCTGTCTGTCTGCAATTTAGAAAACCTCATGCATACAAAGGAAATGACAATGCATTTGGAGCACAAATCTCATGCTGGTACTGTAATATAAGCCATGTATATTCAGAAGTGCAAATGCAGATTGCATTTAATATGGAAAAAAACACATGATTTGGAGATTTTATGAAAAAGCTAAGCTTAAGAATTAAGCCTAGGTTTAGGAACGAATGTATCCTGAGTATTAGCAGAAAGCACAGTGGTGTGCTATAATAAAATTAGACAGTGTTTTTGGGATGTATAAAAAAGCTGCTTGCTCTCACCTTCTATCCCTTACTGTGATATTTTTATATATATATAAAATCAATTAAATTCTGTAGCAAATGCAAGTGATTCCAAAGGACAGTAGCCATGCTTCATGATGTTCTTTTCAGGGGACCTTAAGAATGTTTTCTCCTATTTAAAGGGGTTGTCTGAAAAATGTTTACTCTCTCCCCTTACCTTTGCTATAGACAAACTCATTGCCTATGACAGCATCAGCAATTATCTCTGTTAACCTTTCCCCTGCTTTTCAGGGATACTGAGTTACAGGTTTGATAGTTTTGTGAAGATTTAAAAAACAGGCAGAAAAAAAGTAAAAAAAAAAACAAAACAACAAAACAAACTTGACAGGTGTAGAAATATTTTGGTTTCTCTTTCACTTAAATATTCTGTTGAACACAGGAGTTCTGGTCTGGGCAACCTAGAAGTCTCACCTGTGGGGTTACTGTAGTGGAACAAGGAAGCATATATTTATATTTGTGCCTTGTTTAAGCACTCAGTAAAGCTGCTGATATGAAAATCCTTTCCCCCTCCCCCACTTTTTCTCTGTTAAGTGAGTGAACCTACAAAATTGTTTCTAAAATATGATCTCCACTATCACTCAACATATGTCAGTTCCTCCTTTCTGTGTCCTCATTGCTGCAATTATCTTCTTGAAGCTATATGGGGAGAAGCACAGCCCAGACATTCACTGAATTGACTCATTTATTAATAATTCATTATCTCTTGTAAGAATGAGCAAATTTACTGGCTTGTGTCTGAACAAGAGTTTTCTGAGCAGATTCTACAAGTCAGCATTTTCTGAGGTTGAAAAGATCCTAAAGATGAGGAAAGTGCTGTCTTCCTCCATTAACAGTGCTTCTCCACTAATCTGCTGATTACCCTGAGTAGCCAGAGTGGCCAAAATGAGGATTATGCCCTGGCACAGATTTCGTGCATGCAGAACATCTTAACTTCTGTCATGGTAGAGGACTGTGTTCTAACAAGCTGGTTGAAACTTATGCTTCAGCTTGCCATGGTATGTTTATTTAAAGGCTTAACAGCTTGCCATGGTTACACTTGATGTTATTATTAATAGGAAGTGTTTTGTTTTGACTCTCTTTCCTGCCCGATTTAGGGTCCTTTTTTACATCATGGCCATCCCCATACATCTAAATACACCTTCCTTCGATGCCTTTCCACACCTTCTGCAGTCACAGAAGTCTGCATGACAGGGTAGGCAGCACAGGAATCACAACAGATAAAACATAGGCCAAAATGGTTATGGTGTCCACATCAGGCTGGTCTGATTTGAAATCTTCTATTAGGAACAATTTTTCACATATAAAAATATCCTTTAAGCTTCAGTACTCTTTCTATCCCCCAACAGAGACAGAATTTGGTAGAAAATCTTTCTGGGGAGTTTTACAGGGAAATTCAGGTTTCATCTGTCATTTCAGTTAGAAGATTGTGAGAGATGACTGCCTTAAAATGAAACTTTTTACAGAAAAATATAAATTAAATGATTACATTTATGTGATGAGAATAAAACCCACCCAAACCCTTTATATTTCACTGGAATTAAATTTCAGAATGAAAAAATATGCCTGAACCAAAGGTAAGTTCTGTGAAGGTGAATAGCATGACTCTTCTTGACCCCAATAGAAGCTTCTGGGTCAGGGTCTGCCTGATTTAGTTTACCCCAAAGAGGGCCATTTAGTAGATAGCTGATTGGTGGAACTAAATTCCAAAAACAAGTACAGTGACTGTGGTGGGCTGATGAATGTAACTAAACTGCTGTTCTCTAAACAGTCACATAGCTAAATATCACTTAAGCAGCTTGGCTTAAATTACCTTGGAACAAGTTACTGTGAAAGGGAAATGAAAGCATATAAATGAGTCTGAGACACTTGTATTCATTTGAGGAGAAGTGAGGGAAACAATTAAGATAAACCAGAAAATGGCAGGCCTGTCGAGCCATATGGCCCTTTCCTGTTCCTAACACTTCTTTTGTTTAACTTTTCCAAAGCAATTTTGTCACTATTACTACTGTGGTTGTTTCAGTTTTAAACATGTTTTGCTAGCATTCAATCTTTTCCCCAGCTGCCCCTGCTTTAAAAAAAAAAAAAAAAGAAAGAAAAAAGAAAAAAAAATAAAAAAAAGAGAAAGAAAAAAAAAAGGAAATTAAAATAGTCTCAACCTAATTAAAAATAAATGCTAGAAAGATCTTTAAGGTGCTCTTTGGCTCATGTTGCCTTTAAAACTTTGCATGGTATGCTAGTTTCTTTTGTTTTTTGCTTTCTGCCTGTTTTTCCCAGCTGTTGGGCACTCCTATGTTCTGCTATAGTAAAACAGATGCAGACTACAGATCACATAGACTGCTTCAGTTGAATGAAAGCGGCTTTCGTCATTAATCCTGTCTATAGGCTCTTTGGCTTTTTTTAACAAGTTGTCTTTTTTTTTTTTATTATTCTAACTTTTAATCACGGTTTTCAAAAAATTAAGAAACAAGTCTAAAAAAAAGCATGAGAGATGGAGATCAAGCAAGCTGTTGTGAGCTTTGAAGCGTAAAAAATAAAGGGGAAAAAAAGGAAGCTTTTATTGTCAGGAAATGGCAAATACCTAGCTCAGTTTAACAATTCTGTCTGGCTGTAAGATAGGGAAGTAATGCCTTTGGCAGTACATAAACTCTTGTTTTCTTGCCCTTTGTCTTCCGGTGTAAAACACTGTTGAAAAAATCACCTGTCCATAGCAAAGTTAAACTCCTGGCTTTAACACAGTTGCATGGGAACTTTGGTTTATTAATGAATACAACATACCCTCTTTGATTTGAATGCTTTCAGAGCGCTGAAAAGATTCAAAAGGCATCGCTTCCTGCACCAGCGGCGTGCCTTTATACATCTCAGTGGTTCACCCCTACCCAGCTGCTATATCTCATTAACAAGCGTTTGGCCATCGCAGCGAACTTCGCAGTGTTGACACTTGAAAGGCCCAGGCAGGCGCTGGCAGGCTATCAGCTATGGCAACAGGAAACTGCCCCAAGACAACACTGAGAAAACAGCAGCTGCAAAAGCCAAAAGCAAGAGAGGACAGGGAGAGCTAGGTGTTTCCAGGCTGTGCTGTTTTCCATATGGGCTGTTTGTGCAGCAGAGCAATGCCAAGGGAGCAGAGGAGAAGAAAGAGAAAAGAAAGGTCTAATAAGGAGGTTGATATAAGCTCAGTAGGCACTGGGCCATTAAATACTTTTTTGTTACATTTTAATGGCTTCCTGAAGTCTATTTTCATGCAAATAAAAGCCTGTCTGTCTAGGGATTTCACAAAAGCCAGGCCTGGGGCCGGTTCCCTGAACCATCTCTGGCCTGGGGTGGCTGGAACCTGCCGTCCTTCCCTAAGGGACATACTGTCCTTATCCCTTTGCTTGCAGCATGTTCCTTCTGCAGACATGCTGGACACTTCACTCCCACCGCTTGGTATCAGTGTACCCTGAACAACTGTGGCTGTAGCCTTCAGCCCGAGCAAGCTGTGTTTCCCAAGTGCCACTGCAGTGCTGAATACCAAGCCTGTTAGCTAAAATGGGGCACCTGCTCTGCTGCTGCCCTGCCCCAGGCAGACCCTGCTTTTCTCCATCTTTGTGTCACACAGAGAGCTCTGGAGCTTAGGGGGCGGCGTGGGGGGATCCTGCAGGAGGCAGCACAGTGAGTGCCTTTATTGCTGTACATTGGGACAGAGGAAGCTCGGTGTCAACTGATGGCGAAGGGATGAATAAGTAAAGGAATACTGAAATGTGGAGCACTGAAATTAGGATCCTTACTTAACCATATCGTTCTTCTATTTTACATATGTAAAGGAAGAGTAAACCCCGGGCGCAGTTTATCCTACCTCTTACTCTGTGCTTCCACTGGCATACCTGGTGTACCAGGTTAACTACAGCTCATTCCACAAACATTTGCAGCAAATCTTCAAGCGGTAATGGTCAAATTCATACAACAGTAATGAAAGCAGCAGCAGCAGAAAGCAAACTGACCTGAGCTCAAGACTCACCACCACCACCACCACCTTAATATTTTCAACGGCCTGGAAAAAACCTCTCAAATAGTTTTATGTTTTTAATAAGGATCAGTCTTTATTTTTCCAGTGGTTCAAATGTAGCGCTAACCATTGCCATCTTTCTTCCTTCAGCTGCTTTGGGGGTTTTGCAGCTGTGAGAGGCTTAAGGGCGGATGTTTAGATAATTCAGGCTTGTATTTTACATTTACAGGTAGAAGTTGTATACAATATCACTATTACAGAAAATGGAAACTATTTTCTCAAGCCTCATGCACGTCAAGCTCTGTGGTTTATACTAAAAGTGGATTTTATAGTCTGTTGTGTACACTTCATGTTTCCTGTGCCAAGGAACCACAAGACAGAAAATCTGAAACCTGTGAAGTTTCCCTGCCTTAGACCTTGGTGTAGCATCGTCACCAATGGTTTCCAGCACAGCAGCACACATTTCCAGTTCTGTAATCTGTGGTTTAGCTGCAGGGTGACTCAGGTGGTGATTCAGTAGGTGGCAAGCTTCCCTCTGTCAATACTGAACTCCTGTCCCACTATCCAGGTACACAGCACTGCTTAAAGGACCAAACTTCTGCTGGGATACAAGAGAAATGCAGTGACTGACGACTGTCATTCAAGATCCCACGACACAAATGGAAATACTACCTCTTGGGCACATTCCAGCTTTCAGTTTGATGGAATACCTTCTGCTTATATTCCCTTTCTCATCCTTATGCTGGTTTGTAATCTTCTTCTTCCTGATGGCTTCTTATTGACAGAAGCCTGCATTCTTTATTATGGGAGATGGTTTTTCTGGATCCAAGGGTCATGGGATGGTGCTGGTATCCTGAGTAAAGCAAAAATAAATCATAGCAGGAATAATGTTAATCATAATAATAAAAGAGTTCACACAACCTCTATTCAAAGGTAGAAGAATGTAGAGGTATTTGAGACTAATCCTGAATTCTCACATGATATCTGTTGGTAAAAGAGCATGCATGTGGGAGAGTAAGTGCAAGTGCCAGCTTACCATGCTGCTTATTACCACTGTACAGGCACTGGGAAATAGCACTCAATTCTAAGAACAGCATTTTTCTAACAAGAGCTGTATGCTGCAAGAAGAACATAAGGTTCATACTGTTTCCATTTTATCTAAGTAAACTGTATTATTATTATCATTGTAATTATTATTTTACATTTCTGGTAAAATATTACGTGTTGAAACTGATATTCCTAAAAACCTCCCATACTTCAGATGTTTGCAGTTGAGAAGTGGCTCCTGGCAGCTGAAAGGAGCAATGCCCGTTGTGTGGCTGGCACATCGCTGGAACAGAGCAGTCAGCTAGCACTCTTTCATGCCAGGAGAACGTGCATGTGCTTGCCTCAGTGTATAACTCTCTCTCTTTTGCTCATTTGTGCAGCTTCACAGGAGCTTCCCCACTCCTGATCAGATATTTTCGTGTTTTGGTATGAGTTATCCCTTGTTGCATGGATACAGCCTCTGCTCTCTTCTTGAGAAAGAATTGCAGTATTCCCCCTGTGACTTGCAAAACCATACCTAGAATATAGAGGGGTGTTTAATGATTTACTTGACATATGTGTCATCCAAATAGGGAATTACTAGTCTACTGAAAGAAAAAATAGAGAATTTGGAGATACAGTATTATTTCCCCTGGGTGCTATGTTAAAACAATAAAACATTAATTGATACTGGAGTTGGTTGTCCAATGTAATGAAAAATAAAAACAACTTCAGGCCAAAGCAGGCTTAGAGGGAAAAAAAAAGGTATTTTCTGTGTCTATATTGAGAAGTACTTATTGCTGATTTTGAGAAGTAGCAGAATATGTGACAGAATATATCCTGGCTCTAGAAGTGTAGAAAAACACCTGTGAATCAGTCCTGGTAGACAAAAACAGTGTTCTGGATTGCTCATCAAACAGCATCATTTGAAATATAGGAAGACACGTGAAGACAGACATAAAAGAAGCAATTACCAGGTGAGAAGATCATCAAATAGATACTTATTGTATAACTGTGGTAAACTATGGCTAGGTGGGATAAAAAAACCCTTAAACAAAAAAAAAAATGAAACAAAACAAAAACCCACTGCAAAACACAGAACAAATAATCTATGCTCTTTTTAGGAAGTCCATTTATTTCTTTTACTTTATGAATCAGAAGTCCCTTCCTTTATGAAATCCTACATACCTCAGATAACAGGAAACATTATGTATGCTGTTCAGACTAAACTGATTAATTGTGATGTCTGCAAGTATTCAAATTAGTGTATCTCTTTTACCCCCTCACTGAATCTGAAAAAAAGTTCATCTGACCTTGCAATTTCAAATTAAGATGTAAATTAGTTCTTCCATATGATAACTTTGATCCTTATCCAGAATTATTTTTATGTATTGGAAGGTTAGGAGAGGATTAGAATTTCTAATTTTAAATTCTATCTCTTAAATTTTACCAGATTTTCAGGGACATGGTCTATACAAAACAAAACTGCGTACCCATCAAATAAAACTTATATTAATTTATTTCTGGAATGAGATTTTAAATATGAAGTTTTGCTTCAAGGCAATTTTTTTTCTCTTTCATAATCCTAGGGTAAGATAAAGCAGTATATATAACAAAATGTTAACATTTCCTGAATTCCAAGAATTCTACTGGACATTTTTTAAGGAAATCCTCATCTCTCAAATGTCTTTTAAAGGAATTTAGTTTTGAGGTAGTATCTTGGCCAGATAGATTGTCTAGGAGTTTTTTTGGGTTTGTTTTTCCACATGAGCATCTAAGATTATTTCTGGTAGACAAAGCAGCTGAGCTCCAATCCATAGAGCCCACAGACGTTTACACATTTTCCAGTTCATAAAATGTGCCATGGAAAAGAGCTCATTATAGGCACATTTATTTGAAAGATTTCTTGGTGTTCTGCTTCAAGAAATGATGGCTGATTTGAAATTGAGAAAAGTGCCATAAAATGGGCTTCTTCAGCTTGATCAGGTTCAGTGAAGATCGTAACAGACTGTAAAAGCCTGGATTCATTCAGTCTTGTGCCTTTCCAAAGCTCCTGTGAATGTTTTGTATCATTGCTGTCAGATGTGATTTTCTCTGCTGCTGCAGATGTGCACAACAGATTTACTGTTACAAGTAATAGATAGTAAATTCCTAAATTCCTGACATAGAAGCATTTAGGGCCACTGCCAGATGTCTCATTTTAATAATACATTTGTATATCCTAGCTCCAGAGGGACAATTAAGCTCTGAACAATAAAGATAAAATCATTGGAGGACAGGTATTACCACTTTATTGTTGTAGTCAATGTATAGCGCTCAATAAAATGGATGAATTTCGTTTTGGTTTTGTGTTGTAACAACAGTATTACTATCACTTAGATCTCATTCAAAAAATAGTGGATAAGGGCATGCCTTCATTACAGTTGTCTGCATGTGAAGAGAATGTTGTGTTGCTCCCACTTTCCTCTGACAGTTTGGATACAGAATTATCTCCATCAAACTCCAGAATGCATTAGGCAAATGGAGTCTCATTTCTATCCTCAGCAAATTAGGGATGTTGAGAGATCCATTGGCTGGGTACTGACAATTTGTTATCTGTGCAGTTGAATTGCCTGGGAAACAGTGTCCAACCTTGTGAAGGGCTTATCTATTTGCTGCATGTACAGGAAGACTGTGCAGGGAAGTTCCAATAATTACCTGCTTTCTAGCTTTCCTGTGGGCAGAGTTTTGAACTAGTTTTATTTAGCTACAAATAAATAATAAATAAGTTTTACTTAGATACAAACAACAAGGGTTATGTCCACAACTAAAGGGTGTCTGGGAGTTGCTTAATGTAAAAGTCTCAGTCACAAAGAGAGGGGGAGTGCAGGTCTAAAACATATCTTAAAATTAGTGGGATCATGAAGACATTGTTAATAGAAACAGTGAAAAGCCCAAACATCAACTGTAACATTAGGTGAGTCAAGACCTGACCTTTCCAGAAATTCAATATTGTTTGAATGAGAAAATCTGATATTGGTACTCGTTGCTCTATGTTTGCCCCTGTGCTACTCTTCAAGATACACTATATTTAGGTATTAATGTTAAGAGGCCAATGGACTACAGCAATCAGAGCAGAGAAGAAATAAAGGGATTACTGGAGGAAGTCTTCTCTAAAAACTTATTGGTTTACAGTGAATCTTACCTCACCTAAAAATGCCACAGCTCTTTCCAGTCCACTCCTACACTTTGAAACTGTTTGGCTTTGACTCTTCCTTTTTCATAATGCCTAAATGAGCAGCTGCATGGGCCTGCACTGCCCTTGTCCTGGCTTGCAGGGGTCTGGCAAATGGTAACAAAACGTGGCTGTGGGCAGTGAGCCCTTTGGACTGTTTTTTTCCAATGATTACTGTTGTCTGAAATCGGCAGTCACAGAATATGGCACGGGGCCTGCTCCTGTCTCCCATTTTTGGGGTCTTTCCATGGCTGAGTCAGTCCTTTAGAGTGGTGTCCTGTCTCTCTGGGTCACCTGGATGATGCCCCGTGCTGAAGGCTAAGCAAGGTGGGCAGTGTGCCCCATATTCACATACCTCTGGGATGCACATTAGGGTCAGAAGTGGCTGTGTTCTATCCTCACATTTTTGGGGAAAAAAACATTTGCAGAGGTGAGAAATGAACCTTTAAATGTTCCAGCACATTTGTCAAACTACAGCACAGGGAAAACAGGATGTATGTCTGCATCTGCCTTCAGTTTAAACACATCCCTTGTGATGCAGAAGAGAAAGGGAAGGGGTATAAAAATACACTTTTGAAAGATTTGTTTTTGAGGATGACGTTTGGAGAATCCCACTCTTTTCACAGTCATAGGAGCATAGTTTAGTGTACATTACAGCTTCCCACCCTAGAGTCACCTTAAATTCTAGTTTGAAGGAAACATGCTTGACTACAATCAAACTGGATCACATACTTCAGTATATTCAATTTACAAATGTCCTTCTTCAAACTACCCCTCCTTTCCTAGTAAAAATGAGACAGCTTTAGACAGACAGTTTTAAGAATTATCCCGTGGGTACTGTTGAAGAGACCTATTCATAGATATTCATGTGTTAAACACATGTGTGGTACTGACAGCAAGTACTCAGAACCTAAGGGTGATGGGGAAATGAAAATAGCCAAAATAATGGCAAACCATGAAAAAAAAAAAAAAACCTGTGGAAATTTCTTTAAAAAAAAAACAATTAACAAGCCACTGGGCTATCAACATGGAATATCAGACTAAGAAGAAAAGCTATCAAAAGTCCTGCCAAGCCATCATTAGCAATTCTTAGCTTTCTTAAGACACATCCTACTCCCCTCCCTCCCCATTGCCTTACATTTTTCTTTGTAAATAGTATAAACTGAGTGCCAAATTGCTTCCCTGGTTTCAGCAGTCCAGAAAGCCTCCCTGGCATAAATCAACCTGCTTTGGAGACATCTCCCTTCAGCTTGGTCTGGCAGATTAACAATGAAAAGGGAAGAGACAATGGTACAGTCAGACAGCTCTCCAAAAAAACACATTAGTTGAGAGCTAATAGCTGATTAGTAAAATCTTCCCATCATTTAAAGATGCATTTTCTTTAGTGATGAAAACCAGGTCTCCTTAGACCTCGAGTCAGTGTCTGGTCTTCTAGGTCAGTTCCAGGGTAGGTTTATGTTGTGATTAGAATGGGGTCTGCAGTTTGGGTAGGCTTATGTGCAAGTTAGCTTTTAATGTCAGAGTCTGGACAAGATTTAGGGCTGTAGCTGCAGCCAAAGCAGAGAAGCACACTCAGACTAAATTGTGTGCTGCTATTGGAGTCCAGTCAAGCTAATGAACCACATGAGGCCTTGAGTGAGTTGGAAGCACAACACACACTTCCTTGGTGTTGAAGAGTACATGGATGCTTCATCTTGCTTTTCCTCTGTAAGGCAAAAAGGTCATCTGCATGGAATTTGCAGAATGTGAGCTATGATTATCTCTAGTCTTCAGAATGACGTTTGTGCAATTAATTACTGGTAACTACCACATCCAATATACTTTAAATTCTGATGAAGGATTCTGTGAGTAGCTTTCCTTCTGTGTCTGCTGTTACATGAACCCAACTTTTAAAGATGCTGGAATGCAAGAGTATATGAACATGAAAGAAGTTTCAACTAGGCGAATATTCAGAGTTGTCAATTATATATATATATGTAAAAGAATTTAGAAATAACTTAATGATTTATAAATAACAGCTTTCTGTATTTAATTACATTTTATTATTAGACTGTAAATCCTTTATAAAGTGGAAAATAGGATTTTTCTACAGAAATAGTTTTCTGTGAAAGAGCTCACATACAAAAACTGTTTTTTGAAACATCTGTTTGTGGTCATGCTTAATTTTTTACTGATGTTTCAATAATATGAAATATATATTAATAAATATTAATATTTAAACACTATAAAAATCTATAAAAATCCATTATTGTTGGAAAATGTTTTAATCTTCTTTGGAGCATCTAATAAATAGATCAAGGATAAATGGATTGCAATAAGTAAAGGTGCAATTTAACCTGAGTTTAGTAAGACTAGATATCTATCTATCTATCTATCTATCTATCTATCTATCTATCTATCTATCTCTATATCTATCTATATCTATCTATATCTATCTATCTATATCTATCTATATCTATATCTACATCTACATCTACATCTACATCTACATCTACATCTACATCTACATCTACATCTACATCTATATCTATCTATATCTATCTATATCTATCTATATCTATATCTATATCTATATCTATATCTATATCTATATCTATATCTATATCTATATCTATCTATATATCTATATCTATATCTATATCATCTATATCTATATCTATATCTATATCTATATCTATATCTATATCTATATCTATATCTATATCTATATCTATATCTATATCTATCTATACATATATTCATCTATATTGAAAAAAACAAAGTAGATCTATACAAGACACACAAACACCACTACTTTTCTCAGAAGCACCTGTACTAATGTCTGCCAGATTAAATTTTCATACAAGGTGCATTACAACATTAATGTTTCTAAGTATTGTGATACACATCTTTTCAGTATTTTCCCAAAAGGTTTAATTGTCAGAATAAGGGGACTAAGAAGGAACCTTGGCTTTCTTTAAAATCTTAATATTGTCTCCTATCTGACAGCCTGTACAAATATATTGACTAAACCTGTTTGATGTTTGTAGTCACCTGGAGCCTGAGAGGCATATTTGCAGAAGCTGAATCAGCGTCTTCTCAATATTTGGGTAACTGACTGTGTCCCCTCATTGCCGAGGCATTCTCTGCTTGTATGACTACCACAATAAACAATAGAGAGGCCACAATCCTCTCCTCAAGCCCTGGATCCATGGTTTTCCTTATTGCTTAACTACTATTTCATTCCCTGACTCTGTTTTGGACTGCCCCAGTTAGCTGCCACTGTGACAAAGTTCAGGAGTGGCTAAATAGGGTTCATTTCAGATAACATGACTGTATCAATCTGACCTCAGTCTATCCTAAACAATTCTCTGACAGCATCCCAAGCTTCAAACACCCATATAGGCCTTCATGGCACTCACTAAGGAAGGCAATAAATAACTTCAGTTTTCCCTGGCATCTGTGACAACACTCACTTTGCTATTTTGGGCACTTTGAACTAGAACAAAACATGAAATAAGTATTAAGAACATCTCAGGGACTCACAGTACTAAGGACCACTCTGGACAAACTGCCATCTAGGGTGGGCATGATTATCTTGTTCTAGATGTCACTAGTCCTTGGATCCAAAAGCCAGGCAGTCTCGGGATCAGTGCCAGTCTCTAAACAGTATGGTGGATTTTGGCTAATGAGGCTTCTGTGTTTGCCTATCTAACTAGTACATAATTATTCATTATGCCAATTTTCCTCATCAGTGAAAACTGTTTGCCATTTACCAGGTCATTAGTGAATTGTCTGATAATCAAATTTAAGTTGATTTTAACTGTCCTAAATCTCGGGATTAGAATACCTGTGCATTTTAATACTGTTGGGCACCACTGAAAATCCACCAACTAAATAATGTTTTGTGTTTCTTCAGTTACTCCTGACAGCTCAAGCTTGTTCCTATTCATTTTGTATCCATATAACTGTCTGAACTTTTCAGTGTATTCTAATAATTTTGTGTACAGGCCTTTACAAATCACATTAAACCAGAGTAAAACAGAGCAATCTGAATCCCAACTAAGTTACAACTAATGCTGATGTAACATTTCTCTGGGCACTAAGAGAGACCCTGGCTTGGTTTATCCTATGCAGCAAGCATTTATGTCTGAAGCTTGTACGTGAAGCTTGTACTGGAACTGGTGCACCTATGCTTAAAACTCAGACTATGTAACTGGACTGTCTGAGTCAAACCTCAGTTTTGTCAGGGCAGGGCCCTTAGTCATTCTTGCTGGGATGCTTAAAAAGGGAACACTTACCTATTGCCTATTTTTCCTCCAAGTCTGGCTTGCAGCATGCAGGAATTGCAGATCAGAAGGGTTTTGATAGGAGCCACTGTGTTCTCTGGGGCCCACCCAGGTTGGGCACAGTCCCACAGCAGAAGCAGAGACACCCAAGCTCCACTATTGACAGGGCCATCTGGAATATCTTTTGGGTATGAGCTGTTCAACTTCCCAACTTTCAGAAAAGCTCCTCTACAGCCTGTGCCTTCTCTGCTGCTCTTAGGAGATGTGGGATGCTCTGGAAGTGATGAAGTATGGTCATTCACAGGAGACATGGGCCAGGAGGAGCTGCACTATCTGCACTGCTATCAGCCCACATTCTGAGCCATTCTGAGATTGTGTAATTTCAAATCCACAGGCTGTTACAGATAAACTTAATTTGGTCCTTTAAGTCAAGAGCTCATACTATAGCAGCCTGTCAGACCTTTAAGGCAAAGACTTCCTTAAGGAAAGGATGAGGTTTTAGTCAATGCCAACTATACCCAAGATTTTATCTGTCCCCTTTGCAAAGGATAAACTATCTTAGCCATTTAGCACACAGTTTGCTTTGCTCCTGCTTGTCTACAGAGCCAGAAATGGTCTCAGTGATACCCTGATCACCAGTCCCCTTTGCCAGGGAGGGAGGAAACTCCTCCAAAAGTAATGCAAGATTCTTCTACACTGCATGTCTCAGGCAAATCACCTGTTCAAAAAGGTGTATGGGGTATATGTGACTTCACTGCCTGGCTGGTGGCCTTCTGTATGGTGATGAAGCAGGGGTTTCCTGAAGAGCTCAGGGCCTGGCAACCAAGAAGAGGTTGAGAGGAACTGCCTTGGAGGAACTATTAAACTGGGCAGTGCCATATTCTTATGAAAGAGAGGGCAGCATATCATACCAGAGTCAGTGATTGGAGGGGAATACTATGTCTAACAGTGTGAATCTTCAGGTCATGCATGGTTCTAGTGACCTGTAGAAATGTGTCAGTAGGTCACCAGGCCACCTAGAAAAACCCACTGGAGGGTACTGGGAGAGGTGTGCACCTGAGTTATCATTTACTTTCTGAGTCCCTTGAAAAATCACACTGTAAAGTGCATAATAGGGAACTCCCCATTCACAGCAGGAGCCAATATCCTGAGACAATTTGTGCCAGCAGTCCTGAGAACAAGGGAGGGGTCCATATTCTCTCTCAGATACAGGGACAATTTCTAGAGGCAAAGAGGAATGAAGCAGTGATTGGCACAAGTGGCTGCAGGCAGTCAGCACTGACTGCAGTGTCCCTGCTGGATAATTGTCTCTTGCTTTCTCACCCCCAGAGCAAGAAAATAGGATAGTGTTTTTTAGTCGACAGCTGTGAGAAAAAAAGGAAAAAAAAAAGGCTGGGGGAAAGCTCACTCCCAGCCTTCCTTACCTTCTTCACAGAGGGAGGTCTGGAGCAGGGAGAGCTCAGCAGGGGTGAGGCCAGCGTTTGGGGAGTGATGGTGGGGCTGGGGGAGACAACAAGGAGCAAGAACCCACTGTCTCCCTGCCCAGTGCAAACACACACAGACTTAACCTACAGCTGAACTTTTGCCCTTGAGTGACCAGTGCCATTAGGATGCAGGTCAAAAGGTTGCAGGGTGACAGAAAATGGAACTTTATTGAATGAAAGAGAAAATGAAAAAATTCCTTTGTTTGCTTAACTCCGTGTGGTTTGTATAGCTACTGTGATCCCATAATGGAGTCCAGAGTGAAAAAGTAACTTGATTTATCACATGCAAAGAGGGGGGAAAAAAAAAAAAGAAAAAAAAAGAGTGATTTTACTAAGGGAATAACTGAAAAAACAGTAAAAGACTAAAATGTGCAAATCCCTAATCTAAGACATTAGGATAAATGTGACTTTAATCAATAAAAGCCCTTTTATAGATATGAGGCTGAGAAGGATTTTTCATTCTTTAGGAACAGGCATATATTTAGAACACCAGTGTATATATCAGTGTACATAAAAGATACCAGCCAGGCATGTTAAAAGACTATTCTTCCTGTATGAGTTAGGAAAAATGTGCATGTATATGAGCATCTGTCTTAAAAATATTTTGTTTTGACATGTTTGAGTGCCAAAATCATAGCACTATATGCATAATACACCTGCATTTATATGTAAATGCAAAACCTAGATATTTAAAATCCACTTGAGGAAAGGAAACATCTCTGGATAAGCAGAGAGAAAAACAGAAGGATTGGTAGGACTCTGTCTAGAACTGGAGATTCTAAATTAACTTAGCTAAAGGTAACATGAAATTTCAGCATGCTTGGCATACTTAAAATGGATTGTTTTTTTTTTTTTTAATCCTTGATGTAATATAGTCCATCAATAAATATACAGCTGGTTAAAAATCAGATGCTTTAAAATGCTGGATTTTTACTGGAGTGACATATTCTAAATCAGATCCAAATAATTTTAAGGGTTAATATGCTATTTCTGAGCTGTCATAACAATGGGATAGAAGTCAGTGGAGCTAGAGCACAAGAAATTGAACAAACTCCAAAGCTATGCCAGGAAGTAATACTCAGGATATGTAGATACTCCTAGAAACAGTTAAATAAAAATAAAAAGTCTTAAAGTGAATTAAACATTTAATGATCAGTCTTTCAGAGCATGGAGGAGCAGATTTTGCCACCTGTGTGAATATGTAACTGCTGTGGATGAGATGAGGTGTAGTGAACCCAGTCTGTGCGTAAATACTACGTGAGGGGCGTGAGGCTGAAATGGTGCTTGGTATGAACAGGGTGCCAAAAGCTGCCTTCCATCTGGGACTCTCACCTCTCTGTTCCACTTCCCCCTTCCTTTGCATTGTCTCCTTCTCTCTCTCTTTTTCATCAGTCAGTGCACAGCCTGCAGGGCTACAGCAATTGCACCTACATCTCCAGTGTGCCCCTCTTCTTTTTGATCCCATTGAAAAACCAAACCTCCTGGCCAGACACAGCTCTAGAGAGTGACATCGTCTATAGGGTGTGTCTCCAGAATTCCTCATTTCCAGAATATATTTATGACTTCCTAATTCCTTTTTGCATTGTGTCACAAGCACAGGACTTTTTTTCTCATCCATATAGCTAAAACTCATATCCAGAGTAGTTCTGGTGTTGCAGCCATGTATTTCACTTACTGTAGTATCCTCTGCTTTTGTTCTTAGCAACTGCAGCCATACTCTCATCATATCTATTTGGACTTCTGCTGTCAAGATCGTTACCCCCATCTGTTGCCCTGAGTCTGTCATAATTCTGTCTCTTTGCACTGTCTCTTCCTTCTCTTCAATTACAAATGCACCATCTTTCCCTATTCCCACTTAAATGACAATGTAATCAGTACAAAAAGGCTAATTGCTACCTCCATTAGGATTATGTTATCAATTTCCATTATCTCCTTTCCAATTTCCAGCCATGTATTTTCAATTTTTCATCTTTCTCTCCACCTAGGAGTGGGAGGAAATCCCCATCAACTCAAGCAAATCTACTTTGTTTCCTGACCTCAAAAAGTGCTATTGCAGTTTCCTTCAGCTCTCCCATCAGGCTGTCTGATTCCATCTAGTATAAGCATTCCAGAAATCTTCCTTTTTTTGTTCTCATTGTACAATGCCTAAAGCAATGTGGTCCTCATTCCTGACTAAGTACTCCAGTTTGGTTCAGTAATACAAATAATAATTATTTGTAATAACCTTCTTGGTTAAATAAAGCTAAATAAGGAGTAACTGAATTGACTCTAAGCATAGAGAACTCAAGTTTATATGGGTGTAATGGATAAAAAAAAGAGATTTGTCTCTATTTTAGATTTTCTGTTCAACTACAGAGGCAAATAATCACCATACACCCCCAAGATTGTAAAAAATGTGGCTTTAAGGAAAATAGAAAATCCAAAACATATAATGAAGTTTATTTCATGTGCAATATATTGAATTAACTTTGATGCTGTGAACTAAATGCTTATGAAATTCCTTAAAATGCTACTTAAACATAAACTTGTTTGTACATGAAATCTCGAAGACACTGTAAGTTTCTTTTTTCATTCCCTCTTTATTCTTCTCACAACCATAGTTAGACATATTATGGTTTACTGGCTTGCAAATTGTCTCTTTGAAAACATTTATAGTTGCTTTTTAGATAATGGAAAGAATCTGAAATAAGAATTTAATATTTTGGGAAGAAAACTTTTTTCTGGTCTAAAAATCAGTGAATCTTTGCAGCCAAGTTATACACTTCCTCTGACAAGTTTTAATGCTACCAGAGAATTTGGCTACATGGTATTGTTATCAAAATGCTAAAAGAAAAACTCAACAACTCATTATATTGGGGAACTAGTGTCAGTAGACAGTTATTAAGACTTTCAAGTGTTGCTGCTGTTCAGCAGGTATTAACATGTTTGGAGAAAGGGAAAGAAAGGATGGTATTAAAGGATAGAATTTTTTTTGTGGGTGGATAAATGATTATTCTTCCACAAACTGCCAGAGACAGAAAGTAGTTTGTGGAAGGCATTGTTTAAATCAGAGATATTTTGGGAGAAAAAGTATTGTGTCTTGTATATGTTATGTCAATCTTTTGGGAGGTTGTGTCAGAGTGGTCAGAGAAGTTTTGGGGTAAAAAAACAACAACAAACCTCACTACATTTTATTATCTTCAACAACTCACCAGGAATCTGGTGAGTTCTAGAAAGTAAGAATATAGCAATTAAACTTGTCTTTCTCGACCATAATATCTGCTAGACAATATATATTAATCCTTAAAAAAAAGCTAATTTATTCTGAACAGTTAATAGAGGGTTTCTGCAGCTATTACAGGAGTGAAAAAAGTGTTTAAGATTTAAGGTGGAATTCTGAAAGAAACTAGTGCCTCTGCTTGGTATGGTCAAAGCCTCTGTGAATGTATATTTTGAAGAAGAGATTTGGAGTACAGTGGCAGTCTAAATTATTCATTTAGGCCAAACAGACAACATGTACATAGATGAAGTTAAAGACTATGAATCCCACTCACAGAAACTACCTACACTTGTTTTGGCACTCCTCATTGTGCATCTAAGGAATCAATTTCTGCCTACTGCTGGTAGCATCACAACAGCAGTCATGGTGTTGAATGCAGGCAGAATGCATTTATACAAAAGCAGCAACATGATCCCATTTAATATTTAAAAAGCTTACCATAAAAAAAATGCTTACCTGAAAAAACAAATACACGGCCTACAAAAGAGAGCAAAAATAGGTTAATCACTTTTCGGATATTTGCAAGTGCCATGTGCAATCAGGCCATAGCATCTCTGTGAAAATTGCCAGCTTGTTCTGGTACTGAGAAAGAGGGGCTACTGCTGGGAAATAACTAAGATGTCCTCTCATTTAGCACAGACCACAGAACAGCTGCCGGATATGAATGCCTTTCAGTCACCATTGATCAGGAATCGATTCAAATTAGTGACCTAGAAATAAAAGGCTGCATATTAAAGAACAAATTTCCTATACCGTTCTGTCTTTGGTAATGAGAAATGCATCTGCCACATTTAATGTTCAGTTGTCAAAAACAGAAGAAACAGATGACATCAAGGCATGACAATATGAAAAAGAACTCTAAAACTTCAGCCGTTTTTCCTTTTAAGTGCTTTTTTGGTTTGGTTTGGTTTTGTTTTGTTTGTTTGGCAACTTCCTCACTGAAGTTGGTAGTTACGTGTTTACAGTATTAGGCAAATGTAGGAAACTAATATTTTGTTTTCCCCACTTTCTCATGAAATATGGCTTTGGAAATGATTTTTCAATCCTAAGCTTCTTGTATTACATTAAAACCCACAGGGAAGGTGTGCTTTTAAGTCCTAGGCTAAAGCACTCACAGTTTGGATTCCAGTCCTTGGCTTTGCAAGGACTACCTTCATGGCCTTGGCAAACTGCTGGTATTTTCTCCATCTCAGATTCCCATTTAGAAATAGAATTAGTTTTCTCCAAAACTAATGTTTCCCTATCCTGGGAGTATTTTGAAACTAAAGTCACAGGTAACTGTGAAAGGCATTCTGCTATGCATATACAAATGACCAATCTGACAATCTTACTTTTTGCTCTTTGGACTAGCTAATGTTTCCTTTGAAGGCTGAGTTGGAAATGCAAGGCTGAAATATAAGATTTACAGATATCATTTTCATGCTTATGGTCCTTAGAGATAAAAATGAACAACATTCCCCTCTCCCCAACCACTGAAGAAAATGGGTCAGTTGAAAATTATCGCAGTGACAGGTTTTTCCTTTCATTAGGATTACAAAACACCCAGCATTAGTAAGAATTGTAGAGATTTTTCTGACAGAATTAATTATTCTGAATGATTAGTTTGTTATGTTCCTTGCAGGCACCAAGTTTGGAAGAGGAAGTGCTTTGTCTTTCGATTAAAAATATCCAAACAGCTCTGTGGAGTCATGATCTGAGAAACCAAAACAAGTCCTTAACCACAGATAAATGAAGGTTGGCTGATCCCAGTTTGTAGAAAGCCAGAGGAAGCCCTCTGCTCTGACCCCGTGCCCTCTGGCATCGCAGCTGGTGCATGAACACAAAGACAACTTCGACGTAGATGCTGCTGTGGGCACTTTACACAGGCTAGATTGTAAATTTGTCCATTTATGAGTGTCCTGTGGGGGTTCCCAACTTGGAAGACAAAGCAAGAGCTGAAGTGAACAAAGCATATCCATAAAAGTTCCTCTGATTGCCACTATTAATAAAATGGAGGCCATAAACAAATTTACTGTTTACTGTTTCTTAAGTGGGGAAACAGAAAGCAGAGGATGCTTCCCTGGGACTGAAGGAGGTGGGTGCCCTACACAGGGGAAGAGTGCAGGTAAGGTATGTATGTGCTATGAAATTTAAGTATGCCTGCTGGAAATGTTTTCCTTGACACTTCCTACTGCTGGGCTGTGGACAGGAATTTCATACTACCTGAAATCCCAAATTGCCTTAGCAGAAGTTCAAGCAACACCCATAAAACAGATATGTTTGGATTTCTGGAGCTTTTTTTGTTTTGTTTTGTTTTGGTTTGTTTGTTTTTTATATAAATTCAGAAATGGAAGAGTAGTTTTAAACAGTCCTGGCATGAGCCAGCATACTCTAATACACTCCAATCTACATATTTTTTATTTTCATTTACTCCATCTAGCACATTAGGACAATATGCTTATTTATGAAGCATTAGAT
This sequence comes from Cinclus cinclus, assembly GCF_963662255.1. Lineage (NCBI taxonomy): Eukaryota > Metazoa > Chordata > Aves > Passeriformes > Cinclidae > Cinclus > Cinclus cinclus. The sequence goes on from NC_085047.1 coordinate 70,544,796, forward strand.
ATAGTGAAAAAATCACAGCAGTTTTATACAAGTGACTCAGTTTTGGAGGAATGATTGACAGAGAAACCTACATTTCTTCCACAATGCCAGGCCCAGTGACTCTTTTCAGTCCCTTGTACAGAGACCATTGTCTCTTCTACTTCTGAGCTGTGGGTGTTCTTTTTCAGGAGTCTCTACTCTGGTTTGCTGCTCATAGTGAGGAGTTCTGCAAAGCACTGCAGTAGCTGGCAAAGTGGGGAACAAAGCTTGGGTGGAGAAGATAATACGGCAGCCTTTCAGCTGTCCTGAAGGAACAGGTTTTGGTCTGACTGTGTGTCAGTCAGACACTCGTTCTGCTGTAGTCTGCCTTGCATTGTAGGTACGCATACAGAAATCTTTGCTGCTTCCCAAAGCTGTGGCTGTGAGGTTAAATACATTGGTTTCTGACTTGGCAATGAAGAACCAAAGCAAAAAACAGTGCATATCTACAAGTCAGGCAAGTCATAAGGAGTGTCTCTGTGGTCCAGCAGCGGGATCTCCCATAGGAGGCACTGCCTTTTAGCACACCTGCAGTCAGTCCCTGAAAGCTTGACCCGCTGAGGTGTACAGCAAATGCCTAAGTTACACAGTATTGGAACATGAAGACACTACTTGTGCTGTAGCTTTCTGCACTGCACTTGGATCCTTTTTCAGATAACAGTATTTAGAACTTAGAAGAATCTTCACACTGAAGAAAACCTCATAAACGGCATGGCACTTAAACTTCTCCCCAGGGTACCAAGCATCAAACATTGCCAAGAGATCCACGTGGAATTAGTTTTTATTTTTTGTTTAGCTTTAATTAGTGCCAGGTAATTTCTGGGCAGAAAGCGGACACCTAGCATAGCTGGAATTCATGGTCTGGAAACCACTTAGAAAATTCTTGTTGCCTTGTTCTACATCCCAAGCCCAACATCACGTGGTCACACTGTCATGCAGTAACACTGACAGCAGCGCAGGAAAATAGCTTGGAGAAGCGCCCTCATTCTGTTTCATTCGGAGCCCATTTGTTCTGAAACTTCCAGTGGCAAAATTATGGTGCAGTTTTAATAGGAGTATGTGTCTAAACTCATACTCGTGTTTTTTCTGCAAATATGGGTTAGAAGATCTCATTTTTCTCCTCCCACACTTGCACTCACTGCCAACTTCACAAACAATGGACTGTATTCATCCACACTATAACTCTGTTGACATCATCAGGCTACAACAGAGATAAACTTGGTCCAGCAAGGCAAAGTGCTGTGAAATGGTTGTATTTTTCTCTTTTACCCAAGGAAAATGCATCTGGAAACATATCATACTTTCATGCTGACATAGAGGAATGTCTTCACCATTATCAGGTGATTGATTTTCCTGTAGAGAGAGTTTTTTTTAAACAGATGCTTAAGTTTCAAACATGGTACATGATGTTTTATTTTCTATTGCAAATACAAACAATACATAAGTTTGTTATTATTCTGTTCATAAACAACCTTTTAGAATTAGCAGAAAAAAATATTTTTCTTTTTCTTTTTCTTTTTCTTTTTCTTTTTCTTTTTCTTTTTCTTTTTCTTTTTCTCTTTTTCTTTTTCTTTTTCTTTTTCTTTTTCTTTTTCATTTTCTTTTTCTTTTTTCTTTTTCTTTTTCTTTTTCTTTTTCTTTTTCTTTTTCTTTTTCTTTTTCTTTTTCTTTTTCTTTTTCTTTCTTCTTTTCTATTTCTCTTTTCCTTTTTCCTTTTGCTTTTCAAAATGTTAGGTGGTTCCGACCTTGTTTTTTTGCTTTTCAGAACATTTGATTTCACTTTCACAGCATCCATGATGGAGCATTCAAGAGCACCTAAGTGTTTCTGGAGACTAGATGGCATTTTCAAAAGTGGATTGAAACATTATATCAACAGGGTTTAGGAACATGGAGTTGGGAAGAACTCAAAAATGGTGTCACTCAGTGCAATAGTGTCATTGGTTAAATGAGAGAGGTGCACACAACCCTAAGTTAGAAACCTGAGTTTTGTGGTCCATTAAGAGAAAGCAGTAATGCCAAGGACTAGGACTTGCAGAGCACAGCACTCCGAACAGGGGTACAGCTAAACTCAAAATTGAAAGCCATGAGAAAGCTATCTCTGAGATTGTGACTGTAATCCAGGGAAAAATAAAGAAAACCCCCAAATTACTACACCCTAGAGACAGGTGCCTCTGTAATGAAGATCTAGAGTCAGAAGTTGCCTTTGGATTCAAATGACTGGATTACTGCTTGGATTACTGCTGCTTTCCTTTAAATGCAGTCGTTTAAGGACAGAATGTCCTTTATTTAAAGGAATATGGAAATCCTTTTCTATACAGTAGAGTGGAACTGGAGAAAGAGACATTTCCTTTGCATGGATTTATTTTTTCAATTTCAGATTAATGGCAGAATAATCAAAGATGTTGTTCACAGAATAAAAAGCTGTTGCATAGTCTATTAAACACAAACAAGAAAGCATGTGGCTAATAAAATAAATTATCTGGATGATCTCAATGAAATCTGAATCAACAATCCCGGATACTGACAAGATTTTTCCCAGAGCTCCTGAAAATATGAAACATTGCTTTAAAATGTGTTCTTAAGTCTGACATTTCAAAGTCACCTGTAAACTACTAATTCCAAGTGGGATTTAGAAATTACCATTTCTCAGGGTTTTGAGTTTTCTTTGGCTTTGGCATAATCAAAGTCAGATTATCTTCCAGAAAAATTGCTACAACAATATTTAAACACTTAAAAGGGACTTAATTAGTCTATACAGTCATCAGAGACTCTTGCCTGTAAGACATCATGCTAATTTTACTACAAGGAATTTCATTGAAAAAATAATTTTAAAATATAGCACAAGGATTAAAATTCCTTACCATGTTTGAATTTAATGTTTCAAATATTTTTAATATTCTTTATATGAAGTTTAATATCAAATTACCTGAATCCTCCCTCAAAAAAATATCAGGGAGTCAAAGGCATGAAGAGTGTCGGAGCAGGAAGATTTAGTAGTAAATAAACAATCATCCAATGAATTTGGAAGGGAACCAGATCTTTCAACTATGTCCTGTGATGCTGATCTCCATCTTCCTACCTGGTTTAAAAATACCACAGATAAATCCCATGATTTAAATCCATGATCTGCCTGATGGGAATTCAGTCCCTGGTACCAATCCTTCAAAATAGCACCTAGAGTTCTGGAGAGAAGGGAAAAAAACTGTCTGCCTTAAAGTGAAATTATAGTCTCTTTCAGAACGACTTGCTCCCTGCCTAGATAACTTTTTCCAACTGTTTGCTTTCCCACGTGTGCAGTTGGTTGTGAGTTTCTTTTTGTGGCAGGACTGCCCACATTAGTGGCTAGCTAGTTTGGGGAGCAAATGAAGCACAGATAGAGCCATGCCCTCTAGACAAACTGAGCTTCATGAAACTAAACATGTCATATGGTAAGTTGAAAATAGAAATAGGGTGATTTCCTGGTAGGATACATGTCCTCTTCCCATTTTCAAGTTTCATTTGTAGTGAGAAAAAAATATACTGGAAAAAGAACTCAAACTTTAGGAGATTAGGGAGACTAACAAATGCCTTTTGCCCATATGTACTGGACAAGATGTTGAGAAGAAGCCCGTTGTACCCAGGCAAGTATAAAATGGAATCAGCTAGAATCAAAGAAAGTTTGAGGCTGTTTTGAGACACTTCATATTTGTTTCTCCAGTGCAAAACAGAGGGAAAGGATCACCTCCCTTGAACTGCTGACAGTGTTCAGATACAGCGCAGTAGATCATTTGTCTTCTTTGCTTTTGTTTGTTTTGGTTTTTTTCATTTGTTTGGGGTTTTTTTTTTGTTTGTGCTTTTACAAGGACAGTTTGCTTACTCACTGGTAAAGAGGATAGGTTTATCTCCATATTTGACATCCCAAAAGGAGCCCCTAGATTCATACTAGCAATTGTGTGACAGTGAATATTCTCTGTTTGGATGGTAGGATAGCTTTTGTTTGAATTGTGTGGTATAAGCAGTCAGTTGGCTGAGTTGTCTATCACAGATTTATTTCCTGTCTAGGAACCCAGTCTCAAGTAGGTTGTTGGTACCCCTCTACACATAATCAAATTTGCACATGATATTCAAGTTTATGCATGTGAGAACATACTTGGAAAAACTAAATTGTTGACAAAATCTTGCCTTTAAATGTACTTAATTCCAGCATAAAACCCGTTAGTGACAAAGGAGTCCTGCTTAGCTACCCAAAGTCTATGTCGTTTTTCTCCACAAAGCATATCAGTATTTCATACCTTGTGAGATCAACTCTAAGAGCCCTGAGCTGGATGATTTGAAACCTCAGTAAACCTTTCAGATGCATTAAAAGGCCTTTTAGATCCTTGGTTCTTCCTCTATGGACTGGTTCTTCAGGAGTGGGCATGGGAATGAGACTGCCATAAGAAAACAATGAGGAAGAAGATGTCCTCCTCACGGCTAGAAGCCTCCTTTGGCAGACAGGAATTTCAGCTTGCAAGAGAGGACCATGCTCTGAAAAAGAATAAATTATGTCTTTTGAGCTGGAATAATACATGGAAAACATAAACCTCTTATTGGAGCAATAATCAGCCTCTTCAGTAATCTTTCTGTTGCAGTTTTTGTCTGGAAGAAAATGAAGGTGTTTCCACTTCTAGTACTTTGCATGCCATCTCAAAGGGTTGCTGAGTGATGCAATATAGAAATCCCACTGCTACAGAGACAATAAATGCTAGAAAGATAAATCTGCCGCCTATCAATACCTTTGAGAAATGTCAGACTTGGAAGAAAAGCTCCAAAGGGAAAAAAAAATATCTTCATGCTGACAGATCAGGCTTTGCTGAGCATCGGGACCCACACCGTGAGCGGAGAGCTCTCTCTCCATCTCTCTCTCCCCCTGGGACAGCTCTGCCATCACCCCCAGCCCTCCTGCGGCTCTGCGGGACCTGCCCGCCCCCAGCACCGGGAACTGCAGCTCAGGGAAAAGGTGCCTGCAGCCAAAAAACACTGGGACTGAGTTACTGTTCTGTTTGTGGGTAATTTCATAGCTGTTGTTCTTGTTTGTCCTGTTAGATATACTAGTAAAGAACTGTTATTCCTACCCCCATATCTTTGCCTGAGAGCTCTCTTAATTCCAAAATTATAATAATTTGTAGGGAGGAAGGATCACACTTTTCATTTTCAAAGGGAGGCTTCTGCCTTTCTTAGCAAATACCTGTCTTTCAAACTAGGACACTATTATATGCATAAATGTAAAGAGGTACATTCCACAAGTGTAGGGCTATTCCTATGCACGTGGATGTGAATGTGTGCATGCACACTTTGCCCTTTCACATGTGCACTTTGCCCTTGCTTTGAGCGTCTGATGTGCAGTGAGAGAATTTTAATCCCATTTAAGACCTTTCTGAGAAATGAGGGGAAAGAGGGGAGGGGGAAGCATACACACCTGCAGTTTATTTCCTTTAAAGAGATGACTTGAAGATGATAGAGATGAGATAGGAGAAGAATACTGCCCCTTGCCAGGAGCTTTGTTCACAATGCATACAATACATGGCCTAAGAAGCCAACTGGGAACTGTTGCCACTGGAATGAAGAACAGTATTGCCGGGGGTCATGGAGCAGGGAGTGCAATCGATTAGAGGTATAGGTCTTAAGATGGCAGCAGGGAAAATGTTCAGTGACCAAATCAATCTGCTAAATGACCTTTCCTCCAGATGTGTATAACGTTATTCTTTTAAAGCTGAATTTGCATTCAGGTGCTCTAGCTTAGCTGGTTTTGAAAGCTCTGGAAGTGGGGTGACTGTCTGTGGGAAGATAATTTAGAACAAAGGATTCACAAGAACACTTACTTTGCATGAAGAATACTTACCTGATATTTGAAAATGTAACTACAGGGGGATGTAGAAATAAGGTGGAAGAAGCAGAATTTAGGTAATGATTGTTGGTGATAGGTAACTGATTATTATTTTTGCATTCCAAGTGCACTGATGTCAGTGGTAGCTTTTCATGAGAAATTTAACTGGGTCTTTGGTTAATATCATCCCCACTGTGTGGGGATCATTTCAACAATGCTGTTGGATGCTATATAAGGCAGAGGGCTCCTAAGTAATTACACTGGTTTTGACAAACCCCATTTATGCTCACTCTATAATGACATATTCTGAATTTCTCTTATGAACTTCATGAAAATTTTAGTACGTAAAAATTAAGACTAGGCTATTTTAACCATGTTAAGAACAAGATGCCTCTGGCCTTCCTTCTGACTTTTCTTTGCTCTGTAGGGAAAAGAAAGTACACATTGCAGTATGCTTAAATTTAATCAATTCACTTTTTTTTTTGTCACATATGTCTGTATATTGTCATTCAGTCTTGCAAAAAAAAAAATCAAACATAAAACAATTCTCTTCTGGTAATGAAATCTTTTTCAACAGTAGAATTTCTTTCTTCTTCAAATTTTGCTTATGCCATACTGTTACCTGATTCTTACTAGTGTGGAGAAATTCAGAGCTATTTTGTGATCTAAAGCAGATCCGAACATAACATTCCAAAGATGAAAGCTGCATGAACAGCAGCATGGAGTTCCTGGCAGAAATCTCTGTCCTCAATACCCTCTGTCAGGAGAAATGTTTTCAGCTACAAGACCAATTTATGCTCATCACAAGCAAGGAATGGAAGTGCCTGCTCCCAGATGAGCTGCAGCATTCTCTGCAGAAATATTCATTGGCCATGTTGCTATTGTACATTTACTCTATAAAAGTTTCAAACTCAAAGACATGTTACAGTGTAGAATTTAAAATGTTCTTTGATGGATTAATGCATATAAATGTCTTAATTCTGTCATTATTTTTGATATAATTCACTCTGCTAAAAGCTATTAAATCAGACAGTGAAAAGAAATATAAAACTTACAATTCAATGTTACATCACAGTTTTTGACATATTGCATGATTTCAAGATCACTTTGCAAGACAGATTTCAATTTCTTTTAAGTCTGACTGCTGAATATATTCTTTGTTATGACTAGAGCACTAATGTTCATATCAAAGAAAGACACAAATGTGATGGAAAATGTCAGAAAATATTTCCGTTCCTGTACTGGGAAGTATAAAGGTTACACTACAGGATCTGCTGTGCTCATGTGTAAAAATAGTACTTATTGAAATGCCTTGAACTTCCACATTTGCTTCTTTTTTATAAAAAAATTTCTTATACTAGAGTGAATATGAGCTAAACTAATCTTTGAATAGTATTTGTGGAAAATTTGATAGCTCTGATAATGATGGATTTCCCTCAGTGTGAGTATCCATATGCAGGAGAAATTTTGTTGCTCTCATATCCTATTTTGTGCTGCTCTACAGCACATCTGAGCAGCACAGTAAGTAGCTGATATAAGAAATTGTCAACATTTTGCTGTCTTTAGCAACTATCCACAGGCACTACTCTCATATAGCCTCTGCAATCAGCTATGATAAACAGCATTAAATCTCCCTGTTGCTGTAGCCAGGAAAGAAAAATGTGCTCAAAGCTTATTTTTTTTCTTTTTCCTTTAATAGAGTAACACACTTCAACAATCAAAGGGTGAAACCAGCTAAAAAGTCACATAGAACTGTATTTAAAATCATTGGTTTGGGTGTATGGGGTGTGTGTGAGCAGGTTATGTATGGGAGAAATCCCCTTAACTGAAAGCATTAGAAAAATGGAATGAATGTAAAATTCAACAGTTTAATTGGATCCCGAGGAATTATCTTGGAACCTGCAAACTGGCTTCCAAGCTCTGCTAACTAACTTACCTTCATCAAATGCTTAAAGGCTTTCCTCACATTGTCAAAAGCATTTTAAGCAAGCACAACACTCAGCTACATACCATGACAAATTTTGCCTGTAGGCTATTAAAATGGCTTTAAACTAGTGAGGCGTGCTCTTAAATATATATATATTTATATACTTTGTACATATTTCATCCTGAGCTGGCTCCCTCCTACCAAGCTGCTTTCTTTGTGGATTTTTTGGTTGTTTTTTTTTTTTTTTCTTTTAGTCTTTATATCTTCGGAGTCTAGCAGGGTTATTAATTAATGAACTTGTGTATTTTCTGTCTTTAGCTGCTGAAGAGTGAGGAACTGTCAATCAGCAGGGACCCTCCTGAATTAGGTGAATGCTAACATTTGGCAAGTGTCATCACAGTTGCTTGCCCATGCCCTTGTAATGCTCTAAGCCAGTGACCCTTCTCTCTTTGTTACACATTTCAGGTAGCACTCAGAGCTCATTGTGTGCAGCTGAGGTCAACTGCCAACCAACCAAGTGCTCTGTCCTGCTCATACAAAGCTTTCCCTGAAGGCAAGAGAAAAGAATAATAAAAGGGGGAAATGGCCTGCTGAGCAAAGACTCTGAGTCTTTTATAACAGGAGGTCGTTTTTGATTATAGGAAGGAACCTTCAGTGGCCATGGAAACCAAAATGCCACACAAAAGCCAGAGGGTGCTTGGGAGGTAAACAAGATAGATGAAAGGTGATGGTGCTTTTAATCTCCTCAATCAATGTGTTTAGGTGGGTGACTTTAATTTAATCCATGTCTGATTAACCCACTCCCATTGTTTACACCATTATAGGAGTTTTTCTCCTATAAAATTTTTAAACAAATGTTAAAAGATTCCAAGAGAAGGCTGATCACCACAGTGTTTTCATCCTATTCACCCCACTGATGTAATCATGGATGTTCTCATTATCCACATAAATGCCTAATCCTTCTTATTCCTGCTAAGCTTATCCTCAGTGCTATATTTTTGAATGAGAGAGTGAAAGTTCTTATACAAACACAAATTCTTGTGACTTTCTCTTTTAGACACCTAGCAGGATGAAACAACTGGAAACAATGGCACATGGTAAGGAAACACTTTCCATCAAGAAGCCTTGGAGCAGTTTTGTGAAAACTGTTTTTGATTTGGGTGAGTTATGAGTCCTTGAAAGCTGCCCATCGTATGAGCTTAGATGTTTTTAAATAGCAGCAGAGTTTTTAATGACAGCTGAACATTCGGAAGGAAGTTGTGCCGTGCATGCGTGCGCGGCTAATTTACCTACTTACTGAAAAATATACTCAGGGGTAGTGCTCCGAATGAACTCTGCCACATTCAGTTTGGCTTGGCTTACACAACTGAAAATCCTCTCCGACGGTTGTGCAAAGTTTTCCACAATAATGAGCATTTTATGGATGAGATTTTCAAAAAGCCAGTCCTGCTTCAGGAGAACGGATCCCATTCAGACAGGAAAGGGAGGGGAATTTTAAAAAAAAGGCCCAGAGGAATTTGTGTTCCTATATCCCTTGGGGTTAAGGAGTACATTCAATAAAGACAGGTATTTAAGGAATTATCTGAGCCTCAGTGTCAATAGAGAATGAGCTTTAAAACCTCTCTGAATCATGTCCTGGTTTCTGAATGAAAAATAAAATGATCACTCATTGTTTTAGGCTTCCTAAACAGTCTGGAGTAAGCGATAGGTGCTTTAAAACAGCATTCACAGGAAGAAATGTCTAAGCTCACTGACTTAAAGTTATCATAACCCTTTCTATAACTAGGATGTTTTTGCCATGGTATTCAACAGCTGCCTGTATCCAGCCAAACACTAGGTCCTTTCTTGAGAGCAGCTGCCTATCTGAAGTCTTTGAAAAAGTAAAGTAGAGCTTAGTTTGTCCTTCTGCAGTACAGGCAGAGGAGGAACTGCAGGTGATGCTGCCCAATCTCTGTGTAAATACACAGCAGTAGGAGTGCTTGGGAGAAAGAGACCTAGGGACAATGCCTTCCTTCCTCAATGCTGGGGTGACTAAACCTGTTTTTCTGCTGCCCAGGCAAGCAAGACAATCTAGAGCTGGGATGCTTTTCAAAAATAAACAGGATGATTAAGGCCCAGAAAGAAAAAAATGCCTGTGAGCTCCTAACTCTGTAATCCTGTCAAAAAGAGATGGTCTGTCTGAGGAGACACTGCTCAGGTGAAACAGGGAACAGTGTGCCTGGATGTCACAGCTGTAGAGTTTGACACTCTCTGAGGAAAAACAGTGATGCTGTTAGTTGCCTTCTGCTAATCGTGAACACTCACACTCCTACTGAAGTATTCAAATTCTGATCTTCTGTCCAGTCTGGAGATCACTTCTTCCTCCACAGCTCCCCGGTGGGGTCTCTATCCACTAAACCGTAAAATATTCTAAGACAGCCATCAGGGAGAAGACAAGACAAAGTCTCCTAAGCAAAGTGAGAAACATTTTGCTTTTCATTGAATCCGTGGTTATTTCTTGGCTATTTCTAGATTCTATCCAAAAATCTTACATGTGCTAAATTAGTGTAATTATCTCTCTTGCTCAACTGACATTTAAATCCTTTCTATAGAATGGAGCAGCATAAACAGGCATGAAGTAAAAAGAGCCTACACAAGCATCTTTCAGTAACTTTCACCCTGACAATAGAAATTTTAGTTTCCTGTATCCATGTGATGTGAACTTGATCATGGATCAGGGATACAACCAATTTCTCCTTACTTCTATTTGATTAACCACAGTGAGGGATTATCTTCTGGACTTTCTTGTTAGCAAATCTCCACCATACAGCTGTGCAGTTCCAGGAGTTTGAATACTATGTATAAAATCAAAATGATAAATGACTGTACATGGGGCCTTCAAGGTGGCAAATCAGCAATTATGAGCTGGAGGTGTTTTTAGTATTAGCTATCAAATGATGAATTGTTTTTCAGGGCCGTTGTTAGGAATAAGTTTTGCAACTCATGCTCATGAATCTTTTCATGACTGAAGCTTTTGAGCCCTTTCAAAAGGCCCAAAAATAAATTGTTCTGTATCTAATAATTTGAAAGGTTCAAGGCACTCTGTTGGCATAAGAATTGGTCTTGTGCATGTAACACATGTATGAATGCAGTGGGAAGCAAAGAACCTACCTTCCCTCTTTCCTCCTATTATCAGCATAAAAGTTGCTTAGAGATGGAATGATCACTATGAGGATTTGAATTTGAATCAAACTTTCTTTGGTTTCACACAAGTTGGTAGGCATCTTTCAAGGAGTAACAACCTCTGGTAATTTTTTTTTGGCTTAACTATACTCAGGAAAAGTTTTTTGAGATTCTCTTCAGTGAGCAAAATTTGGGTTGGTCACCTAACCAAGCCAAGGATTATTGTTGACCATGTATTGTGTCACACTGAAGCACTCACAGAATCATTCTCACAAAGAAGCACAGAAAAACCTGCTAATGCTGCAATCCTTCTCTAATTTTGCTCAAACGAAACTAAGCTTAACATGCTAGTCTATTTAATGAGGACCTTGTGATCCGTAATACCAGTTTCATTTGTAGAATTCAGGCTTTTGACAAAATACACTGGATCAAACAGCCTGTGAAATATTTCTCAAATAACTACATGGCAGTAGGATAGAAAAGCAAAAAAAATAGTTTTTCCAGGATTTTGGCAGGTTTTAAAGGGCCTTCCACTCATCAGTCAGATGACTACATTCTCATTTTCACTCTGAAATTTTGTTTGGTCTCTTTAAGAAAGCAAAGAATGAGCAGAAAAATCAAAGAAAGTAAGTGGTGGAAATAACACCATGTAACGGGAGCTGTATCTCCCTCTGTAAAGATGAAGTAATAGAATACGTCGTTTAGACAGCAGGCTATAGAACTACTCAAGAAATTGAGGAAAATAGCTGAATGGAAGGGAGAAGACATTTTACTGACTTGAAGGGAGTCCCAACAATGTCAAGTCTGAAGACTGAGAACATTGCTATGAGGATAAGAAACTGAAGAGAAAGGTGATTAAGTGATATTTAAGATTTTGCTTGTGGACCTGGACTTTTGGGCTATTCATGGCTGTTTGCAGCTGTTTTCACTAGTCTCTTTTGACTGCTTTAGAAAATGCATTCAACTTCTCCAAATTCAATAATTTGAACACCTCAGAATGAATGCATTATGTGTTACATGCTTCGCTTTGCTGAATGAGTCCCTAAGTTGCACTGGGATAAACCTAGAATTCTGAAAAAGACCATTTCTCTCTTCACTGCATGATTGGGTTGTATCAGGCGCAGCATCTGAGTCCAGACAAATTGCTAGGGTCCTAGAAATAACAATCATGCTGTTTTCTGCCCAATAAAAGAAACGTTATATGGCCAAATTAGGTAACCCAGTGACCACCATGGAATCTGTTGAAGGTTTTCCTTAGAGTTGATGTGGATACTTAGCCAGACCTCTTTGGCTGTGCAATTGAGCTTTATCATACTCTTCTTCCAGCTAAAATTATAAATACCCTTATATTTATGGTAGTGCAACACCACCTACTAAGAGGCAAGAGTAAGAAAGCTGGCTCTTTTAAAAATTAATGAGCCTTGGAAGGAAATGAAGCTGAGAGAGTATGAAAGCATACGAATATCTGCTGTACAGAAGAACTAGCATTCATTAAGCTGTAACTCTACACTATTCAAATCTCCAGTCCACTTCAGCAGTAGACTAGTATGAGTAAGGACTGCAGAGTTCAGGGTATGTGTTTTTCTATTGCCTGGAAAAATATATTACTGCATCTGTGGATAACAAGATTAGCAAAGACACTTGCTTTGTCACAGAGACATGTGACTACCTGTACATTGGATGTAATAAAATAGATTTTGCAATAGTCTGAGAAAATAGGAGATTTATATTCAATGTTAAATTTGGGGCCCTTTGCAATGGTAGTAACTGTAAACCTAATGCTATTTTTACACTGTCAGATGATGGGAATTGCATAACTGAGTGTGTTAAAAATGGCAGTCTGAAGGTTTTGATACTAGTTAATATTAGAAGAGGCGAAAATGAATGTTCTTAGGAATAATTCTATTAAGCAAGATACCTTTTAATTGTTCTTTTGTTTCCCTTTTTGCCTAAAAGAATCAAATATTTAACCCTTTAAAGACATTCTTTTTTTGTGCAAGGAAGTGGAAATTATTTGAAACATATAGATTGGATTATTCACAGATTTTTTTCCCAGCTTTGACCACATATTTTTGAATTTATACATGAATGGGGTGTTTTACTTAATCTTTCTCATCTACCAAGAAATAGTCTCAAAGAACTCATGTTCCAGCTCAGATAGCTAAAGAAGGGCATATTGACCTGAATTCCTCTTGTTCTGTACAATTCAGACTTTTTCTCATATTCATTCTACTAGGAGAGCATTTCTACACAAAACATTTCTACCAGTATGCCTGCATCAAATGAAAGTTGACAGTTATTGAACATACTGTATTCTCAGTTACGCAGCTGTGAATGTTGGTCCTTAATACCATCTTGGAATAAGCTATACAAAAGCAACGCAGATCATAACACAGAAATGGCTGTGCCTATGCTAATGAACCATTATACCTTCATCACTGAGTGTAAATAAAGAATTACAACCTTATAACTCTGAAAGGAAATTGCTGTCAGATATGATGGATTGTATTTCCTGGCTTTATTGTTGGTAAATTTATATTTAGTCTTCATTTGATTACTGGTCACTATATTGTGTTTATTGCATAATAAGTCATTGAGGAGTGATCAAATAATTTTCACAAAGACACAGATTCAGCACTAGAAATGTAGAATTTTGAGGAGTCGTGCTTTCTTTCACTTGGAAAAAGCAGCTATGCAAAGGGTGGGGTAGCAAAAAATTATTAAGTCAGTATTCATTACAGATAGCCACTGTTGCCATTTTTAAAGGACATTATTAGCTGCAAGTAGGATTGATTTGATGGAATCCAGTGTCTGCACAGATCTGCTTCTGTCAAGACTATCTGCAGGATGTGTCCCAAAATCAGAATAATGTTCAGGTGCTAGTCACAAGAGGGAGCTCAGTGCTTCAGAGCTATAATAGAAATAGATCCAGACTGAGAAAAATTTGAATTGTTTGTAAAAGGACATAGGGTTGGTAAATGAATAGCAATTTTCAGTGCTTAGACTATGTTACTTCTACTTGGATTTATCCTAACGCCTATCTTTGGCATTAAAAAGGAAGAATATTTCACACTCAGATAATATATAGCTTGCTTTCTCTGGCTTTCATCTCTCTAGTGTCTCATATTTCTATTTCTTTATCAAACGTAAGGCTAAAATAGAATGGAACCTGACAGTTTATAGCAGCATTGTAAGGCCAAGAAACCCCCAAACCAGTAATATTTTATTTACTCTATTAGTCTTAGGAATGGACTGGACACAAACTTACTATCATGGTTAAAAAAATTCAGAACTGTAAGTTTGAAATATTGTTATATTTGAAATTATATGAAAAATAAAATGTAGACAAATCAAAATGGCATCTTTAAAAAAATTCCAGTTGCACACTTAAGATATGCTGGTTTGAGAACCACACATTGTAGATGAACTGCAGAACATCACAGCTGGGAGTACAGGATTGATTTGCACCCAAGTGGGCACTAACACCAACAGCCCAGGAAGCACAGAGTAGATAAACTGTCACAGAGCCAACCTGGTTATTTAGACAATTAACCTTCTTGTCTGGAATATTTTTGTTTTTAAAAGTGTCATTTTTGAATTGAGGAACCATCGATTGATAAAATTGAGGCCAGGTGATCCCAAAAGTAAGGATATTAAAGCTAGAAATTGTGACAATGAAAATAAAAAAATTGAAAATCCAAACTTATTTTAATCTTTGGAGGTGAATGATTTTAAAATTATATTAGTTTCCCCTCACAAGTTATATCATGGAAAAAAGTATGGTTTGTGCATTCCAGAGTTTGCTGTTCCAGATTAAACTAGGCTGATTCTTTAACAATTGCTCACTTCTTATTTGCCTCACTCACTCCTGGTGTTGCCTGGGTGATATAGCTGTTCAGATGTTTTGGGCTTCTTCAAGTGTTTACTTATCAGTAGTGCAAAGCCTGTGGAAAGGATTGCCTTGCCAAATTGGATTTACAGCAGTTGTTCTTCCCCAGAACAGCGGAAAGTAACTGCAGTAGTCGTATTCCTCCTCCTTGCTGTAGATTCCCTTATCTTCATGCATCTTAACATACACAGTTTTTGACAGTCTCTCCCTTTTTCATGCTCTACATTTTCTGGCTTTTTTCCCACTTCTTCTTGCAAAATCTCATCTTTTCTTGGCCATCTTCTTTGAAAACATCTGGTGAAGCAGGTAATTTAAAAAGCAGAGTCTGCAAATATCTCACCAGAAAAAGATTTGTCATGGTAGCAAAATACCAAGAAAATAACCTCTACTACATCCTTTATAGGAAGTTCTGGATCCTGTGGCAGTTATAGTACTTAAATCAAGTTTAGGTCTAAAAGGTACACGTTCAGGCTATAGTAATGGATTTCATGACAAAAGTACTTGTTAAAATTCCATACTCTGTGTTATGCAGTTGTGCGACATAAATCAGTCTAATGATCCCCTCTGGCTTCACAAAGTTTTGCTCTTTTAATTTAAAAGGGCCACTGTGTCCCTTTGGTGAGCACCAGATCAAGTACTAGGGTGTTACTAAGGTAATTTATTAAGAAAAAACCTAAATATTAAATATAATAGCATATTTCTTGAAATGTATATTTTAAGTCACTTTATGAATTAAGTTTATTTTTAAATTTTAAAAAGTGGTTTCCTAAAGAGAAAGAACTATAATTTTGGATAGCATAAGTTTGTGCGTGCAAATAATTGAATCCTTGAATTTAAAAAAAACCCCAATCTTAGTTTTGAATGCTATCAAAGATTCTATGATAGACTTACACAAAATATGATTCAGAATTTATATTTCCATGTATAAATAATAGATATAAAATGTATAAAGAAAAAAAAGACTTGATTAAAATTTTCCACTTTTATTTTGTGTCAGAAGACACAAAGATAAGTAACTTGCTTTTAATTTTTTTTTTTTAATCTGAAGTACCTAGTATCCATTAAAAGTTTTCTTCAAATGTTTTTGGCCAGACTATGTGAACGTCTGGCTTTAGAAC
Organism: Cinclus cinclus; assembly: GCF_963662255.1. Classification (NCBI taxonomy): domain Eukaryota; kingdom Metazoa; phylum Chordata; class Aves; order Passeriformes; family Cinclidae; genus Cinclus; species Cinclus cinclus. The sequence continues at coordinate 70,560,755 of NC_085047.1, forward strand.
TATTTTTCCGTTTGTTTCCCAAAAAAGCAAGGTGTGCATTATTACATTGTCTGAATAGCCTTCCATTTATTCATTATCAGTCCCCCTAAAACTATAAAAGCTTGTTAGCCACTTTTTTATATAATTCCTATGAGTTTAATCAGCAATAACCAATTGTTTGGGAAGGAGAGTCTCTTAGGGTCCCACTTACGGAGAATGTACGGACAGATCTCTTTTCTTTCCCTTATGGATGTGCAAAAGTCAAGATACAACTAATATCTGACTGAGAAGCACTTGCTTTAAATAACCAGACAACCAACACATACGTGGTTCAGCCATAACAAGTGATGCCCCTTCCTTTCCAGCAGGTCTGAAAGTTGAGGATTTGCAAAGTAAATAGGTATATTCCTTGTGAATGAAACACAAGGCACAAAACTGTAGGAAACCAGGCTTCACTAGTTGCTCTTTTCAGTAGCAAAGACAATTCACAAAATAGAGGAGACACCTTCGCATATAGCCATTAATTAAGTTCAAAAGAGGCTGAGTATCTTACCCCAAGAACAAAATTGGGGAAATCCTGCTTTTAACCATCTAGTTGATCTTGCAATCAAGGCAACAAAGCAGGCTATAAATTAGCCCAGGACAATTTGAGATAATTCCAATACCCCATATGAGCAATGCCTTGGTAGGCAGGATCTGATGGTTGTGACACTCAGCCACACTTTTCACCCAGAGACCTCTCATCCCTGGAGGTTTCTAGCTGTGTCCCACTGCTCTTCCCTGAGGAAGCCTTAGGAGGCACAGATGGTCCAACTCTACAGCTGTAAAGGCACTAAGAACATCAAAGTCAAGACTTCATTTCCCTCCAGCACAGCAGGTTTCTAAACAGCAACAACAACAACAACAAAAACCTCCTAAATTGTCTATAGCTCAGGAAGTAATCCCAGCACAAATTGGCAAGAACTCAGATAACTTCAAATTGGAAAATGTGCAATTAATTTGCTAAATGGAAGGTGACATGTCTGAGAGGATGGTCTGTATTTGAAATTGAAGATGGTTGATTAAAAATTGTGCTCTCTACTAAGAAGGAAATAGTCATCCTTAATCTATGATTTAGAGCATGATTTTATTGTACTCTCATTCAAGTATGCAGTGCCTGATTGAAAAGGAAGCAAATCTAATTAATTAATATTGGCCTCTCATTATCGTGCATCTGCCCTGCACTTCCTGAATGACAATCCTAAACATCAGAAAAAGACAGATCTCTTTACAATGAAGGATCTTATAAACAACAAAATAAAATAATAATTTAAAAATGTATCCACAGCTCCCTGAACCGTATCCTATTGCTAGGAATAATCCAACGGCATTTCAGCCGCCCCGCCGAACAGACAGGCCTTACATCGTGCTCCGAGTTTGGCCAAACCGGGCTCCTGGCCAGGGGCCAAGGGAAGCAGATTTCAGCGGCGTGAGCCCTCCGCTGAGAACACCCTACCGCCGCTCCCCCCTCCCCGGCCGGGGCACCGCGCATTCATTTTATGTGTAGTGCTCCTGTGCCTCACTACTGCCATGCCTGATATTTTCTTTATGACTTCAGCTTATTTGAAAATTTGGCTGCAAGATGTATTTTCACACAGTGCTCAATACAAAGTCTAAAACTCGAGCTCAGAAATGCAGTCTACAAAACTGAAAGGAGCTAACTTGATCTCTAGATATAAATAACTGTGGAAAGACAGGGGGGTTTACTCCTATGCAGTTTCGATAATTTCTGTCAGTGTGATGATACAAAGCAATGTTAGTACATATAACTTTATCTGTCAGTTGGGTGAAATTTCTTCACAGATACCTATATAGTAGAACATAGAGAAGTCAGAAAAGTAGCATTTAAGTCACTAGTAGCAGACAACAACCTCAAGTACTCACCACCATCTTCATGCTCTATACCATAGGCTGGCATTCCAACCTTTCTAACTCTTCTAGCTGCAATTTCCCTCTAGAAAGCTACCAATGACCAGCATATGTTTTTTAATGGATCTTTGTGCCTGAAGGACTAAGTTGGAATTGGGGAGGGGAGGAGAATGGTAGAGGGGGGAGAAAAGAGGAGGGGAGGGGAAGAAAAGAAAAAGATATTGGATGTGTAAGCAGAGTGACAAGTGCATGAACCACAGGTAAAGTGTCACAGAATCACAAAAGTTTCTGCATTCTAAGGGACCCACAAGAATCTTCGAGTCCAACTCCTAGCCCCGCACAGAATGATCCCCATGTACCTATGGGTACTGTCCAAAAACTTCCTTAACTCAGACAGGCTTCATGTTGTGGCCGCTTCCTTGTGGAGCTCATCCCAGTGCTCATCAACCCTCTGAGTGAAGAACCTTGCTTCTAATACCCACCCAATCTAAATCCCTAAACCTTCCCTGACACAGCTTAAGGCCATTACCTCTGGTCCTGTCACTGGTAACAAAAGAGAAGAGTTTAGTGTCTGTCCCTCCACTTCCCTTCACAGGGAAGTTTTCTGTGGTCTTTTTAAAGTTAAGTATCGGTGAATGGAAGAAGGGATATCTGCTGGCCAGACATCTATTTCCTTTTCTTTTCTGTCTCCATTTCCAGACTGTGTTTTGTGTTGTACTCTAAAGGTTATATTCCAGACTTTGCAAAAATAAAATAAAATAAAAGTCAATCTGCTGACAAATATGTTGTTTCAGATGTTTATCTTCCCAATTGTTGATGAAAACCCTTTCCAAATTGTTCAGTCTTCCATTAGATTTTATTTTTCCATAAATACAAAACACTTGTTTCAACAGATTTTCTCTCTGTTTTTCAAAAGGCTGAATAACACTGAATGAATGAAAATAGAGATGTTGTGTATTGCAGACCAAAATCTCTAAGTCATTAGGAGGCTGCTGTGTCTGGATTCTTCTCTGTCCATGCTATTAGGATGTAGGGGTTAAAAATAAAAACTGTGTATTTATCCACAGAAAAATATGCCAGTGATCTGGCCTCAATCAATGAACTCTTAAGGTGTAGCACAGGTGTTAGAGATGGCTAAGAAGAGACAGTTGGAGAAACATATTGATTATTTCTGTTGTACACTTCACACTGTCACTTGACGGATTAATCCAAAACACCTAACTCCAGCAGCTGCAAAAGTGGTTGATTTTTATCTCATCCTTAGCATTCCCATCAAGTGATGAACTATCACATTCTTGCCTTAAAACTCTAATTGAAAAAGGAGGTCAGACAGAATCAGTATTTTTTCACACACTAGGATTTAAAAAAACTGTCCAACTGGATAGTTCCAGGTCTGCTGTTAATATATGGAGTGAGTTCCACATATGATACTACGATTTGCCAAAATACTTAAGCATATGTTTGATTTTAAACTCTGAATAATCCCATTTGCAACAGAATTTAAGCAGGCATGCCAAACTAAGGATGGAGTTGGAGACAGATAGCAGTACTCCCACACCCCTCAATCATCATGTCTAGGAGTTTTGCTATTTGAAAGCAGGTGGCCAAGCTATTTTGCAGGAATTTTAGGTTTGGCAAGCATTTACCTAGAAGCCAACATAAAAATGCATGAAAAGATTAACCAAATCTTATGATGAAGAAACAGCAAAAATCTACTATTATGGAAAATAGGCAGGGAAAAAAAATATGGTATTTTTGAGCTTTAGGATTTATTTATGCCTTCAGTTTCTTCAAGGCCATCATGATTGCAGGAAGTCTGCAATTAGTATATCCTGTTATATTTCACAGACAAGTTATGATAATAATTTTATATTTGACCAAGTGCGTAGGAACTTCTAACTGCATTCAAAAGGAGCAGTCTGGAGACAAAATAGTTTTCTGAACATATGATGGTATCAGTGAAAAATTCTGCTGTACTCTTTTTTCTCATGTAGAGCAGCAAGAGTAGTTCTAAATATAGTCACCACAGAGGCTGAATGCCTCATTTCTTTAATGAAGTCATTCTTCTGGCATTAGAGCCAAGTAAAAAATTATTAATATCTCTATTACCATGAAAATCTAGACATCTTATAAATGTGTTTTTGTATTTTTATAGTTGACCTCTCAAAATATTCACACGTGGAGTTCCATCTTTTGTGTGTATGGATACAATATCTCAATACTGGAAAGCAGCAATGCAATAACAGTAGCTGTAATATCAACCACAGTCTTGCAAGTTACTTTATATGCAAAATGAAGGGACACTTAAAATAACCTTGAGTGTGGCTTTAAAGACCTAATTTACTCAAAAGTGCAATTGTCTCATTATATAAGAGAACAACTGTTTTTGTTATGGTGTCTTAACATCTGGAGCTTTTAAATTTTCTAATCACAATTGTGGATGAATCTGTCCCGAAGACTTCTGTGTCACTTGTCATTAAGCATTTCCCCTTGCCTTCACAATGGTGGGAAAAAGCTAATTAGTCTGGGTTCACCATGCTAAAGTGTATTTGCTGAAAATTCATCACATGCGGACAGTGCAGGTTGGTGAGTGCCAGATTTTTTTAGAAAACTCTTATCTACTAATTTTACCACCAAAGTTGAAACTGACAGAGACCCCTTTCCCTGATGGCACTACTGGCAGAGTCTTTGTCAAATCTGGAATGGTCAAACAACTTTAAAGAAAAGAAGAACTGACTTAAACAACTGTGCAAAACTCAAAGTGTGTTTCCAATGAATCACTACTTTGGTTTTGAAAAAAGCTCACATAAACTTTCTTCTCTAGTTTTTGTTCTGTAGATACTTTTGAAATTCCTGACTCAAGCCAGGCCAGTAAGTAGAAACAGAAAATGCTAAAGACCTACCTTTCTTGAGACTTTTTTTTGCAAAAAAACAAAACAAAACATAAAAACAACCCCCAATATATATGTATATATACATGCATACATACATATATACTTATAAGTCTCTCAAGAATATCTGATTTTGTAACTAACACCAAGTTTTACAAATCCAAGTTTAAGCCAATTTAAACCCAACTTCCCAACTTGCAAATAAACCTAAAATTTTTTATTGGTAGTGATAGTTTATGACAGAAATCTGCTGTGACTCCAGACTGGATTTATACATGGATATAAGTTTCCTTTATGATTTAGTATATAGAAATATCATCTTAATTGTGTTATTATGGGAAACTTACTTTCCCATAAATAGTCTGAGAAATATTTGTATTCTATATTGATAGCATCCTGATATAGCTGGATTTGAAGATTTAGACTTTTCTTTCTGAGTCACAGAAACATCAGGAGATAATGCTTTTATCAGTTTTGTTTTAGCACATGGTAAAGAGATAATGGAAGTTCTAACTGCACTAGATATCTTTGAGTCCAGATATGATTTATTTTAAATTAAATATAAGAGCAAACACAGGCTAGACAGTCTCTGTTAAAAAAAAAATATGGGTCTGGAGAACCTTATGAAAATTATTCCTTAAGATTTAATGAAAGCAAAGTTAAATGTGAGTTCTCACTGGTGGGAACAGGATTTAGATTGAACAAGAAATGAATGTGACAGAAAGAGAATAGTGCTTTGTGTCATCCAGAAGCAGTGACTTTGGCATTATGTCCAATAAATTAAGGTAAACCAGGTAAATTAAGAAATATATACAGCAATTAAGATTAATTCAGACAAAATATAGGCAAAACCAAATGTGTTCAGCAGAGGTTTAGATAGTCTTTGTCTCATGTTGAAGTTAATCTACGCACTTGCAAGATGTCGTAGTTAGGACTAATGATGAGTTGAATGTGTTAATTCATCAAGTGGTGAAGCTCAATAAACTTAAAGCACTGACATGTCACAGAATCTTGGAACTCTAGAATTGTTTGAGTAGGAGAAGACCTCTAAGACCAGGTCCAATCATTAACCCAAAACTTCAAAGTCTACCACTAAGCCATGTCCCCAGGTGGCACATCTATGCATCTTTCAGATACCTCCAGGGATGGTTACTCCAGCATTTTCCTGGTTAGTCTCTCCCAGTGCTTGGTAAGTCTTTCTGTGAAGAAATTTTTCCTAATATCCAGTTGAAACCTCCTCTTACATAACTTGAGGCCATTTCCTCTCATCCTGTCACTTGTTCCAGGGGGAAGAGACTACCCCTCACCTGGCTACAGCCTCCTTTCAGGTAGCTGTAGAGAGTGATAAAGTCCCCTCTGAGTGTCCTTTTCTCCAGGCTAAACAACCTCAGCTCCCTCAGCTGCTCCTTGTAAGACTTGTGCTCCAGACCCTTAGCCAGTTTCAGTGCCCTTCTCTGGACATACTCCAGCATCTCAATGTTCTTCCTGAATTCGGGGACCTAGAACTGGACACAGATATTAAAGAGAATTGGCCCCCATACTGAGCTCTGAGCAACAATACTTGTACCCAGCCACCAACTAGGTGCTATTCTAGTCCTCCTCAACTGTCTTTAAGATGCTGCACTGCAAGGAGTGATGAATCCACTTTAACTCCCCAAATTTAGGACAGAGAATAAGATTACCCAGGAGCAAATGACTCCAGAGACTTCCGATGAGGATAAGTGGACTGTCTGAAGTTCTGACTTTTGCTTAAACTTTTTGTTTTGGCCAATAATATCGTAATGAATACTGAACACACATGGTGTAGATAAAGGAAATGTAAAATGTTTTTATTTTTTGAAAGCACCATTTTGCTCTGCAGAATGGAAAAATTTCAGCTTAAGGTTCTGTGGTGGTGGCAGTATTTTCCAAGGAGGTGGGAGCTGTAGGACTGTTTTTTTCTGAAAATGAGGGAAAAGGTCTTACACATCTGGTTCTCTAACTGCTAAACAGCTCTGCAGAAATGTGAGCACAACTTGTTCCTCTACCCACTAAAAAAGAAACTAAAAAAGAAAGCTAAGAAAGAAACTTTCCAGATGCATAATGAGAAGAACCTCATTCTTACCTCCAAGTCTGGGAGATTTCAAGCTGTAAATCCCAGGTGCATGTAGGTTTTTATCTCAGTTGTGAAAAGATCCTTCTATGAAGGTGAAAGATACAAGATTCAAACTTGCTTCATTCCTAAGTAGTGCTATTACTTGACTTGAGGCTTCCTTGAAGGTACAGCATCTGTCAAGTCTAGAGTTTAATACAGGTGAGAGCCTAACTCAGAATTGTAAGTGTTGTCCTCACTGAGCTCCAGGTTCTGTTATGCTTAGCTGGGTATTGTCTATATACTTCTGGAAAGTGTTTTATAAAGACCAAAACAAAATAAACTTTCTATTACGTGCCTGTCATTCCACTTTCTCTGTGATCAAGCTGTCTTTCTTGCCTTTTGCATGTGTCTTTTAGTCTAGTTGAGAATGAGAATAACCTGTTATATTTTACTGCACTTTTGTCCTCTTAGACTGCTCTTTTTCAGAATGCAACTGCACTTTCTCTGTAGGTAGGATTGCAAGGAGAAGTTCCTGTCTATGTGATCCCTTTCTCAATTCTTTTGAAACTGTCAGTAATATTCCTGGCTGTTAGAAGACATTAGGGATTTGATCCCTTAAAATAAAGCACTCGTGGTTCTGTGAGGTAAAGCCCAAACAAGTAGGAAATTTTAAACATACAGATTTGTCCCATAGTTAAAAACTTAGCTGAAAAATGTATTATGATGATCTTGTGAGAAAACAACTAGAAGGGGAAATTAATCCCATTTGTGTCTTGGGTGAAAAACTCCTTTGGAGTTTATATAGTGAGAAAATGCTTCTTTTTCTGCCTTTTTTTTTTTCTTCATTTGCTATTATACTACCACTCATATTTTTATCTTGTGATTTAATGACCTTCTTTCAAAAAATCTTATGAATGGAAAAACACAGCCTGAGTATGTTTTTGGACATCTTACAGTACATGCTAGCAAGTGTATGCTTGACACCTTTTGAAATCAAGAATGATCAACTCCTCTAACTATATCTCTGAAAAAGCAGACAATCGCCTCACAGATCACACATAAAAGCACATATTTTTATGTGTAAAAGTACAGGTTGATTATTGTAACTTTTTTTTTCTTTATATTCCATTGACTTCTACAGATTTTACCAGATTTACAGAGATTTAAAGTTGAAATAACACAACGTTAAATTCAACATATTAAAAAATATATCTAGTGCAGTATTCATCAAAATATCTCTGCAGTTACATTCTCCAACTCCTTGCCAGACACTTTGTTTTTGTCTGCCTTTAATTTGGAAGCTTCTGGGGAAAGAAAATATAGCTATTTCTTTTTGAAAGTTTACATAAAACTGCACTCTTTACTGAAAGATAAATAATGAATAAAGTTTAGATGTGCTGTTTGAACAAGTTTGAGGAGCCTTGCAAGTAGTGAGCTGACAATACAGACTTAGTAGTTTGATCAGTCAAAGCATATTCCCAGCAACAGAATCAGGTTGATCCCCAGCCGTCATATGCCACTGAGTGCTTTGTGATTTTGCATCAGTTGGAAATTAATTGAATGGCATCCCTTGAGCTTTAATCTTTTTCCTAATTGCCTGTGATGTATTTTTCAGAAAAGTTGACAGCTTTGGAAGGGTTCGGGTTGCTCTCTTAACATATCTGGTTTCTCATCTTGTGGCATAGTCTGACTGGAAATCCAGGGATAGAGGGCTTTTGTGTAACTTCCAGACAGATTTAATTATTAGTAATTACATAGCAAAACAAACAAAAATACTTTCAAGCAGTGCTTTTTTGTCATACTGCTACCCCAAAACAATATGCAAGCATAAGCTTCTGAGAGAAAAGGAGAGGCTGAGAAGGAATCAGTGCTATCTCCTTGCAGTAAAAATGGATCCTCTGGAGGGTCCCATGGAGAGAAACGCCTGATCTGTGGTGGACATCTACATTTAAACTAGTCACCTGTGTCCTCTTTAACATTTGGGAGGGGAAAAGAATGGTTAATCTCACTCTAATACAGAATGTGAAATTAATTATTCTTTAGGAGTACGTATTTTACTCTCTGGCTATGAAAGCAGCATGGTGGCATTAGCTCAAGTAAAGGCATCTGCAGTGATAAACTGTACATCGAGGTTAGGTGTATTCTTTGATGGTTTTGTGTCTTATGGTAAAGTAAGTAATGCTCAGGAATGAACCTGGCTACTGGAATTCAGTCACCTGTAATTTTGTAATTTAAACAGCCCATGGTGTGATTTTTAGTCTATTCCACTTAGGACTACACCAAATAATTTCTTGGCATAGTCTGGGAGCAGACACAGACGTTCTTAGCAGATAATGTGAATGTAGGCACCCTGTCTTTGAAAGTCAAAGATTTTAGAAGTTCAAATGGAAAAAACAAGTGGTATTTAATTTTCTACTGTAGATGCCTCTGGAACATCTGAATTTGAGAGTAATGGTAGGGGACAGTAAGTCTTCATAATGCAGTATGTCACATATTTTCATCAATTTTTTGATACAACTGCAGCATCTTAGATAATCTGGTAATGGCAAATGTGTAGACAAATGAAATGAGGATGAGAAGTCTTAGAGTATTTCCAGAGTATACAGTGAGAATCACAATGAAATACCTTCCTGAATAATGCTGGTACATGAGGAAAACATAATGTGGCCTGCTGTACCTGTGAATGCATCAATTGCTCCAGTACAGCTTGTGCATGAAGGTCCTGACATAAACAAAATTAAAAGAACTACCAAGATATTTTTCTGGTGCAGTCAATTTCTTATACTCTATCTGCCTCTTTTCCTTGTCCAAACAATAAAATAGAAAATTCTTGAGCCCGATGGGATATATTTTAATTAAACAACTACCATAACATCCATCCTCTACTATGAAAAGTTGTTTGACTTTGTAGACTTTAATGACACCTTATCATTCCCATTATAGCAAAACAGTATTTTAGACTAGACTAAAGTTTTTCCTGATACAACCATGACTTTCATATGTAATATGGAATTATCTGCCTGGAAGTTAAATACCTATATAGTCTGCATAATCACCAGTACAGAGTAATCATACAGGTTCCCCCTCTATTTTAGATTTTTATATTTGTGCTATTATTAACAATATGAATAACATATTAAATGTGTTTTGAAAGACACAATGTCTAATAGTTGTTTTTATTTCTGGGTAAATTATTCCATGAAAATAACATCTGCAAAGCATATACTTTAAAATGAAACATATTAAGCAAATAATTTCTTTAAATATATTAAATTTCTTGTATGGAATAGATACTATGCTCTCTGATTCAAATGAAAAATTACAAAGTCACTGAGAAATGAGAACAGGCTGCTTGCAATTTTCTGAGATATGAGAAACTGCTGAGCCAATTGGTGATTTCAATTGACATACTTATTTCCCTATTAAATGCTACTGTAAAATAAAGAATAAACAGGCTTTGCTGTGCTTGCTGCTTAATTAGCCATAACAAAACTTTCTGAAGTGTGGTACCCCAGAAATTGAAGGTATCATGGTTGTAGGCAGTGGCCTGCCAACAATAATATGAAAGGATCCTGAAACTTGCCAAGACTTCTGCTCAGTAAGGCTGGGGCTTCTCCAAGTTATCTGAACCATTTCCTGCAGATACATTGGGCCTTCTCGTTCAAACAATTTTCAGAAGCTATTTATTTATTGATCATATTCTGGGTATCTTCTCTTAATAACATTGTCTTGAGGTTGGTTTTGGAAAAACTCAGATAATTTGGTCTCGGTTCCATGTAGTAAGAATTTTATTTCAAGACTTCATGTTTTAGTTAATTCCTACACTGCACTGCACGGTATTAACCATATTCCTCTGATTTCCCATGAGCACTTAAGATTAAGAAAAAGTTTTCTTTAATCTCCTTCATTAACTTGATGCTGGACAATAGTTTGGATTACCCAAGAGAAAGAGTCAGGTGCTCCTCAGTCAATGATCTGCTGAGACCAGGTGGACAGAGAGCAAGTGGGACATGATGAACTGGGAAGGAAGAAGGGCCATGGCCTTTTCTATCTTCCTGACTAACCAGAGCATCTGAGCTGGAGATGACAGGGAAGTAGCTCAATGCTGATGAGAGCCTGCAGTAAATTTGTTGCATTTAGGAGCAAAAAGGAAACAGAAAGGAAATTGTGCCACACCATCCCAGAAATGCTCTGCCCCTCAAGACTTTTCTTGGATACGTGCCACTGAAGATGCCATTCTTTGCTTTGGAGAGGAGCTAAATTAAGCCCTGGCTTTTGCTGAGTGCCTGCTAGCCTCAGACAGGCAGGACCTGCAGGGAGACCGGGCCAAAGGCATGCATGTGTGCCCATGTTTCCATGGAGGATCTTTTGTGAGGAGAGTTCTGAAACTGTGTCCCTTTGTAAAGCATAGATTTAGTAAATTAGTGTGTATGGATGTGCAAATAACCTCCCTGCTTGGACTGCTGAGGTCCTCTGCCTCTTACATTGGCTGTAAACATGTCCTTTGATGGTTGTGCTATCCTAAACACACAAAGGAACACTAAGCATAATACAAGCTTGACTCAGAAATGCTCCCTATTTTCTTAGATTAAGCAACTTTTGTGGCTGCATCTATTTTAGAATCTCAACAAAATTATAGTTGGCTCCTATAAAGATAATGGAATCTTGTGGAGAACACATAATTTGTGCAGCAATGAACAAGAGCAGAAACCTTCTCAAGTAAGAGATGAAGTTACTGTGGCATGCACAGTGACATCTCTAGGGGCATTTGGATGAAATCTACAAATTCTCTTAAGAAAGAGAAAGGATAGAAAATTTTGGTGAGAAAAATTGCAAATCAAGCTACAATAACACAGTGTGAGATCTCTCCAGGCAAACACTGGCCAAATGTCACTGTTCACAAAACCTAAGTATGCTTTCCAAGTAGACTAGCTTTTTCTAGTATTTGTTCTTCATCTGGTTAGGACTGTTTGCTCACTTACTGAAGTCTAATATGAGTTATATGACAAAAGACATGTCCAAGAAGCCTACCATCTGCTTTATCAACCAGCAGTCTTGTCCACAACTTCCACAACAACCACCTAAATGCATCTCATTCTCAGTTGACAAGTTCCATTGGCACTGTGGGACAACAGAAATGAGGCTGGGAGATATTTTTCTTACCTCTCTTTCAGTGCTAATGGCATTTGAGGAGACTGCCACTCATGACAGATGTGCTTTGGCTAGAGTATTTCTCTGGAGGACAGCAGATCCCAATACAAAAGCTCTTTTAGTGTAGATAGAAGTCAGCTTGCATCTAGAAGCAGGATAGTCAGCATCAGTCTTAATACACCCTCATTCTCCATCCCCAGACCCAGCTGCTGCACTGTATGACTGTACTGGCCTCACAGGTGGTCTGGTTTGTGAGTCTGCAGGGAGAGCCCCTTGGGGAGTGGGGTGTGTTCACTGAGTGTTCAAGGAGTGTTATGCTGAAGGGAAGATGGAGACATAGGGAGAGTCTGGGAGAGAGTAATGTTTGTGAAGAAAACACCTGTGAAGTTACACCTTTATTGTTGCAAATCTATAACTCTTTGTTCCTTTGTAAAGGCAGGAGCAAATTGGGTGCCAAATGGAAACCCAAACTAGTGGTGTCTGGCTCTCATCTTGCAATTCCTTTGGATAATTTTGAGTGAGCATGTATGCAAACAAGACAATGGATAATCAGGCTCCTCAGGTAGGCAGGTATGTATCTTCCACTTTAGAAGCCAAGAGAAAAATTGTGTGATGTGGTTGCTTTGAAGGTGTTTTATTTTGCTTTTTAGCTGGTTCTCTTTTAGCCACGTATTCTAAAACTCAGAATGAATTAAAAAAAAATCTTATTTTGGGATATTTTCTAGGTGATGAGGACAGAAAGAAAGTATTTCAGAGATGAAAAAGGAATGAGAGAACACAAAAATATATTAACATTTCAGTTAGGTTTTTTTTTAATAAAAAAGAGTAATTATTTCACTTGCACTGTGCAGTACATTCAATGTGTACTTTTTGCTGTGTATTTAAGAAGAAAATTAGCTTACAATTTTTTTTGGTACTTCAGCATTGGAGATAATAAATTAATTTTAATTTTTCAATAACGTTTTGCCATTCTTAAGTAAAAAAGCCAATTTTACTCTCCTCATTTGCTTTTAAAAAATAGTCAAATAAAAAATTCCATTCTAAACTACAATTCTAAAATTGTAATTTTTTAAAGGGCTTCACTGGGTAAGTGCTAGCTTTCTTCTCTGTTCTTATTTTCTGTTTTTAAGAAGTCAATCTCCTGTTTTTTTCCCCTGGTTTTTATTTTTAATCCTTTTCGCAAGAGTCACATCTAAACATTGTTTTTATCATCATCTTGCACCAATGTTACCATTGCAGCCACAGTACCAGAGGCTGTTGAATTTGATTTTCATTATTCCTTTTACTGTCCTGGTGGATATATGGCATATGAACGTTTTAATATTACATTTCTTTCTAATCATATTACATCTCCTTCTATCCCCCAAAACATGAGTAACGCTAGTTTTCCAGGTAAATCAAATCATCGAGTCTGGATGATTTTTCTCCTAACGCTTCCCAGCAGACACAGGCTTTTGATAAGAACTGCAGCATGGGTTGGTTGTACGTTCAAAGGAAGTACGTGGGTAAACCTGGAGAGCATGTAACTAAGGTTTTATATCCAAAAGACAGAAGCAGGAAATTGAGAATCAGGATCCCACCTCCAGGCAAAAGAATGCCTCTTGGCCAAGGAACTACAGATGCTCGTGGTAGGATGGGTCTTGATTCCTGAATTCTGCTTCCAAAGCAGTCTTTCTCTGTGTTTGGGACCCAGGCCACACCCCAGGCTGATACACCCTGTTTTGTTGCTCTTGAGATCCTTACCAAGTTTGACTCTGCTCTACCAGTAATTAGCAAAAGTTTTGGCCTAAAGCTTGAGTATGATTACCATAAGCATCTACTACAGTAAATATTTCAATAATGTCAGTGTCTCCTGCTTGGTTTAAGTCCCATATATTCTATTTCATTTCTTAAAATGATTTCATGTCATCTACTGCAACTTTCAGTGATCTCAAAAAAAAGGCAGACTTCAGAAAATACACATCAGTTTCTGCAGTCCTTTGACTGCATTTTTTTCAGTGAAATCTAACAAATTCAATTGGATTTTCATTGAGAAAGTAATGAGTAAGAGTTGATTCTGTCAAAGCAATCAGCAGTTTTGGTCAGCAACTTCCTGGAGGTCCGTCCCCACAACAGGCTGCCATCTCCTGACTACATCTTGCGCGAAATGATGGTTCCTCACTCGGTAATGTGTTCCTATCATATGTTAGACCTAGCACAAATTCTTTAAACCCCAAACAGATGGGAATTGAAGAAATTCTATGAAGTTCCACATGTTGTAAAAATAGTTCTGCTTGAAAGCATTTAGTATTATTAGACTGGATTTCCCAAAAGAAGAAAAATGTTCTGAATGTAAGATCACTTTATGTTTTTAGCCCCCTAAATCCATCTTCTTGTTACAAATTTCCTGACTTTTTTCCAACCTCTGTTTTTTCAACAGAGCTGAACAGTCAGTGGATATTTCTGTTAATATTATTACATATATTTTTCTGGTCCAGGCAATCAGTACCTACCCAATTGCATATCTTTTGGCAGCTCACTAAAAATGGAGCTCAAGAACAATATAAAATATGGCATTTCTATGTGCAGGAGGATGTGAATGAGAACGTAGCTCTTTCCCTCAGCCCTGGTGATTTACATGGAGTAACATCATAAACCTGTCTTTATGTGGGAGGCTCCAGGAACATAGCATGAATCTGTCAAATTCCAATCTCTCTGGTATAGTTGTTGCCAGTTTAAAGTCTTCTAGAGACTGAAAAAAAAGAATTCTAAAAATAACATCTCCCATATATAAAAAATAGACACCACAAAATGCAATGATAAGCATTTCATAAGGGTATTAGTGGATATCTGCTTTCTTCTTTGGTAGTGTTTCACTTCCTACAGGCTTTGTCCCTGATTATAAACCTGTCTGCCTTATCTACTGTGGGTCTGCATCAATGTTATCACTTTCAGACTGCTGACTCCTCATAGAACTGTCTCCACTGGAAAGACACAATAAAACCTGTTTGATAAATAAAACTTTTATCTATACACTTGGTCAAATACAATTTGCCGAGACTTTGAAAATCTACATCTGTTCTGTATGCAATTTGTATTGGCATTTGTTCCACAGATGTGGAACAAGACAAATACCTGTCCAGGCTTTCATGTGATTCAGAAATGCATATGTTAATCATGCTGGTGGAAGGAGGTGAAGGAAAAGACAATAAATCAGCTTACAAATGGTTTCACTTGGAAAGGTCTAACAGAACAGGGTTATTTTTATCCTAGGATGCTTTTAATTTGAATCAAAAATGCTTTACCACATGTTCTGCCAGCAGTTCAAAAGAATTGGTAACAAACATTTAATCTTTTTTATTCTGGGATTGGCACTAAGCCCTCATCAAAAAGTATAGGCAGTCAAAGAGCTTATCTCCACTGAGCTGTTTTCCTTAATGTGTTCCTAATTATAATCCTATATATTGCTCACTGTGGCCGATTGAACAATATGGCAATAATTTCTTTACAGACCTCATTGTTCTTTGAACTGCAAGTACAGAGGGCTATGACGGAACCAGATCAATGGGATTTGAGAGCAGAGGAATCCAGCCAGATGCAATCTCTGGAGAATGCATTTCCAGCTGTTCTCCAGAAAGAGACCAGAGCAGACAGCTGGTAACTGTGCAGCCCTTTTCATACAGCCCCATGGATCTGTGCTGCAAGGTGTAGTCCTTCTTATCTTTATTGTGCTCTGCACCTCTGGAGAGGGATTCACACAAATTCCACACAAAAGGTGTTTTTTTTAACATCAGGAATTGGAGTAATAGCCTGCCTACCCCTTCCTCTCAGGATTTCATTAGATTATTAAAAAGTTTCTGAAGGACTATTCGAACTAAACTTGGACAAATATTTCCATAAGCTGAAAGCTGTAAAACGATGCTGAGAGGAAGTAAAAGTATTTGTGCGATAGTGTTAGCTATGTTTGTTTGTAGAAGGTTTTAGAATGTATAAAATATGAAAAGTTATGCCTTTTATTCTTAAAGTACCTGCAGCCTTAGGAGTTGCAAGACTTTCTGCCTCCTGGTTCACGAAGAGCTCATATTGCCATAATGTGATAGGAACCAAGCAAATGAAAATGGTTACAGCTGAAATTATGTTTATACTAAAACAACAGTTTGTATTTGTCAGCTTCCACTTAGCTGTTGTAGTAATAGCTAACAAGAAGAAGAAAGTAGTTGACTAAAGATTTGGCTCTCCTGTGCTTTTGGTAAAGTTTCCCCTTAAGGATCATATTCCTTCTTTCCTGACTGATGCAGGCACTTCTTTTGCTGAGATGTGTTCCCATTGCCCACATACACTTCACATAGAGATGGATAAACAAATTTTTAATGAATGTTGATCCCATCACTTCTGTTGAGTCCTCTAGAAAGGGTGCAGGTGATTCTCAGACTGTTGTGCATTTTTAACTGAAAGAATATTCCCTGTAGGGTGAGAAGTTTTGGGACACTTTCTAGCCTTGAGAACAACTTTATGGTCAGTTTGAGATACTAGAACCCTCACATGAACCAAAGGCATGAAAATTTTTTCACCATTGATCAAGGCCAGAGACTTGAGCAGATGAATAATTGCTCTTTGTTCTTTGTTAGAATCTGTGGTGGATAGAACACTGGTTGCAGTTTCAGCTGTGCTGTTACATGAAGACCAAGTCAATAGCCCATTTGCAGCATCTTCTAAGAATTTAATGTTGCATCTCATGTCATAATATTTCAGGATCAGACCTTATTTGCTTCAGCTTCTCATGTCTGTTGAATAACTTTGCACTGTAACATTCCCAGGTAGCCAGTTTCGGCTGTTAGAATGTCTACATAAATTATATCTTCAAATAATTTTGTTTCAATTTCACATCTAGTAAAACATACCTGCTATTGAAAGCCTCAACTCTGATGTGACCTACCACTTACTGTTTTACACACATATATTATTGTCTTCATATAGAAGCTACATTTCTGCTTGCTCAGATTTATCTCAGCTGATCCATGCTTCCCAAAACTTCTGGTTATGCAATGCAATCTTTTCTTCTCATAGTTAAACATCATGTTTATAGTCTTTTGTATCCTCCCTACCAACAAAAATGTTATATTTTGCAGTCAAACCCCTCAGGGGCTGGAAAGAACCCAAATGGTAGTCTACAGAAACAATATTTCTCCAAGGGACTGTTGAGTGTGAACACATACCTTCTGTTTTTTTAGGGCACCCTGTTGAAAGATATTTGGCCTTATCCATGTTCCCCAATATGTCTCCTCTCATAGGCAAAGGAAAGTTGTCACTTTTTTTAGATAGATAGATAGATAGATAGATAGATAGATAGATGATAGATAGATAGAAATATCTTCAGAACTTAAAACAGGCAGAGATTTGTCTCTTTTTTAATCTAAATGGTTAGCAAATGAATACACACTAGTGGTTAATTTTTGTTACTCCCAGAGCAATAAACATCATCGCCCATTTTAGGGTAAGAGGATCTTTCATTTGTATATGAGCTGTTGATTTTTTTGGCTCATTTAGCAATTTTCTTATTCTTACTTCCTTTTCTTACAACAGTTTGAAACTTCTCACTAAAGTGTCAGACAATGTGTTTGGGAAATTTCAATCTTAAGTTAAAGTTTTTGTTGCCTATCAAATGCCAACTGTTTAGCTAATAATGATTTCTAGGTTCATCATATGGATCATGCTCTTTTTATTCCCTCCCGGCTCCCACCCCACCATGTTCCTGTGACATGTTTTTTATCAGGAAGTTGCCACCTAATACTGCAAGTTTTTTAATCTCAGATCAGTCACAAATTGTTCCTCTGTTTTTTCCCTCCTCCTGCATCATCTCTTAGATGAGATAGATGTTTCAGTAAATCTTAGGTTTCTAATTACTTTAGCTGACTGAAAATCATTCAGTACCACCTGTTGTAAAAAAAAAAAAGATTGCTCTCTGAATTTCATTGTCTTGACTGTCACTCATATCTCAGAGACACAGAATGATTGGTCTGTTTCAACTTGGTCCAGCTGCATCCCAATTGTCCAGAGAACTACAGGTTTGACACAAGTTCTGACTGCTGCACTATGCCAATATTAACACAATGCATTCTGATAAGTTCTTATCTCTTTAACACGTGATACCCATATGATAACCAGTGAGCAGATTTACACGGGATGTAACATGTAACTCAAGTCCAAGTCAAACATGAAAATTTCCATTTACAGCTTACAGGAATTTTAGTTTCCTAGTTTTATACGTAGGTTAAGTCACGCCTAGGTATAAACCCTTTTCTTACATGTTATTATTGAAAAAAATGAGCAACATGTGAGCAACAATTTGAGTGAATGCACAAGTCAGGACATCGTCACTTCTATTTCTACTAGAGACAGACTAATTTTCCATTACAGTCTCATTAACTTTTAAAAAGCATAATGAGCATGGCCAGGAAGGATGAGAATTTAAAACTTCCTTTATAGATGACTGTTATAATCACACAGCAACACAATAAAAAGATATCTCCTTATTTTCTCTTTGACCTATAAACATTGAATTCTTCTTAGAAAAATGACACATTCTTCATGAGGAAGAATGTGTTGTGGTTTTATCCTGGCTAGCCATGGCCTTTACTGGAGTGGCTCAGACCATAATCTGAAAAACAAAAAGCAGAAAGTTTTTGAATCCCCTCAGGTAGAATTTTTTGTTCCTGTTTTCTCGTTTTCCAGACAAATATTTTAACTGTTGGTGACTGCATCATCTTACTGCTGTTTGCATATTTCTTAGGTGATTTGATATCATACTGCAAACTCAGTCTTCTCCCACATTTCCCAATGAAGCGGCTTGAAAGCAAAAAGACCATTTATTTAGATTAGATTCAGTTCAGGAATGAGCTAGATTCATCCCACTGAAACTAAGAATATAACTGTGAAGGCTACTTTGCCCTAAGCTCCATCTATATTCAATAAATCTCCCAGTAGAGAGTAGGATGACAAGGCTCCTATTTTAGGTATGTCTCTGCTAAGTTGTTGAAAGTAGGTAGATAAATCCAGGCTTGAGGGGTGTCCTCTTAGATCTTCAAGGCACTAGTTCATTTCTGAACTTAAGCACTTTCTTAAATACACTTCTATTTGGAAAAGCATGTAAACACACACTTGGAGTTAAACACCTAAAACTTAGGCACAGGATCCTGCAATAAATCATGTTTTTCATGACTACTGACTATGACGTATTTTTTAAAAGAGAAATGTCTCCTGCACTTTTATTTTACTGAGGTGATTTTAAACCTCCCTCTGGTAATAATATATTTCTTACTAAGCTAAGCCTTACTAACTTTCTCAGATTTCATGTTGTATTTCCATCCTGTCACTCTGGTTTGGAAAATTCCTGAATTTTCATTCCATTGCAACAATTCCATTCACTTTAGTTTGGTAATCTGACACTATATATTGTATTCAAATTAATGGTTATAACTGAAGAGATAATCTGTTTGTACTTGAAAATATTAACTCTAGCAGTGATTATAATAATTGCAGCAATATGAAAGAAAACTGTTCCACTTTCTGTTTTTGCAGATTGGGAAAACCAGCCTATTAATAGAAACATATTAAATATTTGGTCTTCTTTGATCTTTTGATGGAACTACTC
This sequence comes from Cinclus cinclus, assembly GCF_963662255.1. Lineage (NCBI taxonomy): Eukaryota > Metazoa > Chordata > Aves > Passeriformes > Cinclidae > Cinclus > Cinclus cinclus. The sequence goes on from NC_085047.1 coordinate 70,580,388, forward strand.
AGTCATCTTATCAGTAAGCACCTAGTAAAATCCATGTCCTTTGGCTAATGAAAGTCTAGCAGTCATGTTTGGGATTCTCCAAAACAAGTCATCTAATTTTTTTAAGCATAAAATTAGTACAAGATATAATAACTTCTGAGATTACAGTATGTTTATAAAATGAAACCTGAACTAGAAGCTGTCTATTCCCCAAATACAGAGAAATATTATGCACCAATTTAGCCAGAAGAAAAAACCCACTTCAGGTACAAGAAAATGAGCCCCTTGTTTCCTAGGGTAACTTTCATTGCCTTCCCCTGTTCTAAAAGTCCAGCTTGTCTCCTCGTCTTTCCTCACTCCACAGCAATCTTCTTTCCACCCTGTATTAGCATCTCTGTAAAGCACTTCTCCAAATCCTTTTTCCAAGACAGCTTAGACATTTGTTTTTTTGGTACAAAGAGACCAAAGTATTTCCCTAAGGAGAGAAATATTTAAGTGAATGTCTACTTTAGGGTTATAAACACTGCTTGGATTATGGTAGAAACCAAACATAGTTAGATACCTATCTGATAGACAACCATTGAGCCTGAAATAGTTTTACATATGAGGACAATTGCCCTCTAATCTCTGCTATATCTAGAGATGGTCTCCACTGAAGTTGTCACGTTCACCTTGATGGAAATGTAACTAAGATCAAAATGAAGCAGCTGAGGTAGAGGGGTTTACAGCTGGCGCCAAAACAAATCTGTGGGACCAGATTTTTCCACCTAGATTGTTTCAGTCTAAACACACTGAAAAGTTTTTCTCCCAGTAAGAGAGAAGCCATTAAATAAGCAATTTTAATAGTTCAGTCACCCTCAATTTATTTGGTGTCCCTTTGAGATTATCGAGTGAAACAAAAATAGTACCTTTCTATATCTTTCTTTCTATAGTAAGTAATGAATAGAGAACATATTTTCACACTTTCCAGGCTTTTGCTTCTCACTGCTTAGCCTCATTTCCTAATTTTTAATTATAAATAAATTAACATTAACTTTTGGTGTTCACAGCACACCGTACACATCAGCTGAAAAAGAAAAAACGGTTAGTAAAATTTTTTATGGAATGCAACATGTGCTGCCCCTTCTATGAACTTAACACTCGTTCAGGAAATTGATTTGTCAAAATGTAAAAAAAAATGCATCATTTCATCACATTTTTGGAAAATATGAGGCCAATCTTATAAGATGCAGAGAAGGCTCAGCTCTCTTAACGCATTTCAATGGAAGCACTTAGCACCTCACAGTAACAGGCTGATTTTACGTGTCATTTTAATAATCCTTTTAATAGTTAATTCTGAAACCAGCGACAAAGAGCATTGCAGTGCCCAATGCCCTTTGTTGGGCCTGGCTCTGAGCCAGCTTTATGCTTTGCATCTTATTTGTACCCAACAATCTCACCTTAAAAAGCATTTTTCCCAGAATGCAGGTGTTGACATAGCTGCATTGTAGGTAAGATTCTTGGATCAGGTTATAAATCAGAGCATGGCGCTGACTGGGGAACAAAGTTCAGGTCTCGGGGTGGATCTGAACAGTCGCTCCCTTCCTCTGCAGTGATCCTGTTCAGCCCAAGAGTGGTCCAAGAAAAGCAGCTTGTACAGGCACTACAACGTCTGGAAAACCTTGCTAATATTGATTTTCAAGCAAGAGAGGTAGATATATTAGGCACGCCTTTCAACGCTTTACACAAGTTTTATACCAGTGCAACTGAACTGTACTGAAACTTCGCTGGCAAAGAGCTGGTACTACACAACTGACAATGAGGCTCGCTGCTGCTGCTACCCCTTTTTGGCCATTTGAGAAACTATTAACTTTGCCACATTTTAGAATATGTTCTCTCATGACAAAATCATCCACAGACTCCTGATCCCTCTGGTACTGCAACCTCAAAGACACAAGGTGTAACAACCCATTATTATTCTCCAACATTATTAATTAACATTTATAAAAATGTCCCTGTTATCACAGGGACAAAATCCCTTGTTATTTGATCATATATTTAACTTTTATTTATTTTGCACCTTGAGCTTCAACCTTCCTCCCTGCTGATATCTCTCCAATGATTTCCATCAATGCCTTCTGCCAGATGTAAAGATTTTGAATTCATAATTTTATTCTGCAATATTAAGACAAAAAAATTATTTTTACCTTCATCATCTTAATCCTCATCTGTTTGCACATCTTTCTCATGTGATACCTGTATCCCAGCCAGATGCTGGAGTCCTAGCCAATACTTCCTTTAGTTATTCATCAACTGATTAATTTTATGGAATTAATTTATGTTAGAAAATGTTGGCAAGCCAAAAATTACATGTATCATCTCCAGCAAAGTGTGAGAAAAGACCAAGTATGCTGGATGTGGCATTGGAAGAACAAACCAGTACCTGATCCCTTTTCCCCATAATTTCTCAGGTTAGATGATAGATTTTCTCTGCTGAGGAAAATAATGGATCTTCTGGTACGCCTAGCAAATCCTGAGGTCAGTAACTGCCAGCTTCTCTTTTCTCAAGCTGGAGGTCTTGATGAGCTTCCTGCAGCCCTCTGGATTTCTGGTACTCACATATCTACCAGAAGGTAAGGAAAATTCCACTTCCAGAAAGCCTGAGATTCTGAAAACATTTTTTTGAACTTTCTTACTGAGTGCTTTTCATCAAAACTTCATTTATCTGAAAACTGCTAACCTCTTCTATGCACCTAGAGCAACATACCACAATAAGGAAGGGAAAAATAAGTTAATAACTCCAGGAAAATCCCATTATTTTCATTCTGGTTTAACATAAACTGGCTAGCTCTTGTCCTTCCAAGAGAAATTATCTGAGTATCTGAGTAAAATCTGAGTAAGATCCTTGGAACTTGTTCCACAGTAACTCAGAATTCCCTAAAAGTTATTAGTCAAATATTTTTGGGAAAAGTAGCAGGCAAAGACAGAGTGTGTTCTGAGGAATAGTTGTATAATTTTGAGATCAAAGTTTATTAGGAATTTCTAAGGCTGGATTTTCTATGCTTCTGTAGTGAATGCTAGATTCAGAAATTTGGGGTGATATTTTTATAAATTGTCAGTTACCCAGATGGACATGTGAAAGAAGTCAAATGAATCCCTAAAAGTGTGATTTTTTTCCTTTATTCTTAGTTCTCTGCAACAGACAATCTATCCAGCAAAACAATATCAAAAAATTAAAAGGCAAACTGTGAGTGGAGATCCTGGATGCAAAAACTGTAGTTCCACAAAAGTAGAACTACATTAATATTTCAGAAGCGCCTACGACTTGTACATTCGGAATACCTCTACTACTATTCCATGAGGAATATGCAGCAAGAGATGACAGGTAATGTTTTATTTCAGAGTAGGTGGTGGTTGGTGTAGGGCATTCAGGACATGGGATGGTGATGGCTGTGGTGTGAGTTACACTGGTAGAACAAGGCTGTGGTGTGGCATTTGGCCAGTGGCTGAAGTGAAAACTGAAAAGCGACCACTGTATCCTGCCAAAATCTGGTATTGTCCCACAGGCTTTTCATTTTATTCCAAAGGTCATAATGTACTGTATTCAGCCAAATCTGCTTCAAGAAACTCCCGCTCCAGGAAAAATACTTGTTGACAGAATAAGTGCTATACTGATTTTTATTTTTAAATTTTAAAATGAATTTTCTTTGTACTGAAATACAAAGAAAATACTGAAATAGGTTTGTACGATAATGTTTGTGTGCATGAAGGTAAAATCTTCTGAAAAATGTGGCACAGCAAATAGATAAATCTTGTAGCTCAGCAATTTGTGTCAGTGTTTTACATAGGAGAAAATCCTCTGCGACTAGTATCAGATAATGAAATAACATCCTATAAGGGTGCTTACTGCATGAGGGCCTTACTCTTTGCAGTGCCATACAATAGAGCACATTAGCAGCTCAGCACAAGTTTAACACCAGATGTTAAGGCTGAGCCCTGCTTTTAGTTATTGCATCAGCAGGAGTTAAAGAAGCCTTGCTCTTAAAGTAAAGGCCAGAGAGGCAGGGCTGAGAATTAGCAAATACTAAAGAGTGAGGCTTTTTGCATAAATTGGACCAGATTCCCTTTCCATTGCTGTTTTTACATACTGAGTTACCCTTCTTATTTAGAAAAACACTCCTCACAAACTGCCGGTTTTGAGATTCCGATCTATTTTTCCATCTAGGTTCTTTCACTTCATTACCTATGTGGCACCATCACCCTAAGTACCTAATACCTCTCATTATCTTAGTGAGTCATTTAGAGGTTGGCTATTTAATATCATGAATTCATCATGAATAAATATTAAAGCTAAAATCTACATTTTCTCGGGAAGATGGAAAGCCTTTTTAATTTCTGGGGTCTAGGTTACTTAATAGCATTTGAAACCACTGGAAAAGTTTTATAAAGAATTCAGAGAGTAACATTAACAGCAGCTTCCCAGTGACATATAATATTTTGCCTAATAATAAAAAATATCATTTATTGTTAAACCAAGAGGTTCTTCTGAGCAGTAGACAAATTTAACTCTGATGTGGGTTTCCTTCTACATTGAACTTTCCAGCTAGGTAAGGAAAACTTTGTCCTCAAAGGTGAAGAAGAATTCGGTCATGTTTCATCCTAGAAAAGCCCTTATGTGCCAGAAGAGCAGGCATGTTGGAGATATTGAAGCAAGGTGAAATGTGTTTCTTTTTCAATGCCCAGACTGTATTTTCAGCCATACAAAGTGGTCTCAGTTTCCCTCCCTGTAATTCTGATGGCTACCACTTAATGCTGTGCTGTGATGAGGGAGCTCTCATTGCCAAAATTTCTTTTGTAGGATCAGAAGGGCACATTTTACCTTCTCCGAGACTACAGTACCTATGTCTACACTGCCCTAGGACTCTTCTGATCATAATTTAACTTCTGTAATTTTTAATTGCTCACAGTCCACACATTTCGTATTTCTTTTTTTTTTTTTTTAGTTTCTTGGCCAAACTCTTTGTATAAAGATCAGACCCAAAGTAAGAAGTGTGCTTTCTGTAAGACAACCTAGATGGACACTTCTGCCTGCTCTACCTTGAAAGATGACTCAAGACCAAGGATGTGTCCTGCATGGACAGGGCATAACCACAACCAGGGTTGTACATCAAAGCCATTCATCTTGTACTAGGTGATGACTTGTGGGGTTGTCAGATGGCCAGGGTCAAGCAAGAAAGATGTTTAAGTGTCTTATTAATAGGGGTTTATATCAAATATTTCAAGAGGTGATGGGATATGGCAAAGTGCATTTGCAATGGCTCATGCTTTGAATTAGCTCTCACTTACACTTTTATTCTTTGCAAATATGATGTAGTCCCTTCATCCTACAATGTTTTTCTAAAATTTAATCTCCTTTCAGTCTGAACTAGGACTGAAATCACTGGAAATGCTGCTTTAAATTAGAGAGTTTTGTTGCAGAAAAGGCCTACTGCAATTATTTAGAAAATAGCTATCTAGATTGAACATAAATTTGAAAGACAGAGAGATCCATGGGTTTGCATGTTGTCTTGCTATATGTCTTGTCACTTGCTCGGAACAGCAACTAAAAGGAAAAGAAATCGCTTCCATTGGCTTTGAGAAACACTGCAGAGCTCAGACAGTGTGGTACTGTATAGGAGCACAAGGCATGCTGCATTCCAGCCTTAGCTCTCCCGATTCCCTTCTGACTGTGTAAATACTAGTCTTTCAGACGGGTCTGGTGCCTACTCTGTTCTTCCTACCAAATCTAAGCCCCCTCTCTTGGTCAGGATGGAGCAGGGAATTTCAGAAATTAATTTTTTAAAATAATCTACCTTGTCTCTCTAGCAGGCTACCTTTCAGGAAAGCTTCTCATCTGAATGTTGCCATGCCCTGCCTTCCCTTTCTCCTCCCCAAGAAAATTGTTGCTTTTTTTGCTATATGAAGACCGTTTCTTGTAACTGTGTTAGTGTTTTTACTTTTGTAAACTTGTGTTTCTTATTTTTCTTCCTCCATTATTTCTATTTCTACTGCCCTAATTCTTTTGGGTATTATTTCCTGTAAAATCCTGACCATCAGTGTATATGTTTCTTTAGATCTCTGGACGCTCCACTCACAGTATCTCTTGCCATCAGCCTCAATAAAATTCAATAAAGTATTGCCTTAAAAACACAAAGTTCATTCATGTGTTCTAATGGTCAATGGATGGTTAAGGGTAAAACACTCTGGATGGCCTAATGTCTTTTCCTCCCCTCAGTGCTTCTAGCCATGAAAAAGCTCTGAACTTCATAGTATCTGCTTTGGCATTCCAGCTGGCCTCTCCATACATGTCTTCTGTCTCACTCATCAGCACATGTAGAACAGAGGTCTGTGCTATCATTTGGGAAGAAGGAAAGCAGGAAAAGAAAAGAGATACTGAGAATTTCTGAGATGTTATCAATGCTCAACACCTCAGGTGGATCATGGTGTGAAAACTGATGGAAGAGGGGAAGATGCGTAATCCGCTATTTGTGCTGCTCAAGAGCTAGCTGGTTTTCTGTGCGTGAAAGGACTTAAGAGGTTCCTTGTGTGTTGTTCAAGACTTCTTTTAGCCATACTGTTACTAGCACAGACATTTTATAACTTTGATCTCAATTTTGATATGCACGCGTAACATATGGCGATGACTCTCGCCTGATTTTTAGCCATGCTGTGTGGGAGGACCAGAACTTATTTTACCTGTCCTACCGAATCGTCTTTGCAGGACAAGTAAATACTCATAGGTCAGGAAAGAACTTGGGCTTGAAGACTGAAGAAAAATAGCTGGTGAAAACTTCAAGTCGTGAGCATGGCTTTCTCTTTCAAATTTTATTAATGTGATGGTTTTCAAACCTGTAACCTTACATCTGTACAGATGGAGAGTTTGGGAGTTTGGCAATGCATTTTCTGTTATTATGTATGGAATGGAGATTCCAAAAATAAGTGCAGTAATCCTCTGTCCATATTATTTAATAAAAGCACTTTTATATCACTGTAGTGAGGGAGTTTCTTTTGTATAAGAGGTAAAATTGCTGTTGCATGTTTCAAGGAAAATCCCTCAGTTTTATTTCTTAACCAGAATCCTTTAGAAATGTTCCTTTAACCTAAATAATTTTCTTTCATAATCTGCAAAAATTTGAAAGCAATAAACACAAACACAGACTCAGCATTTTGAGAATGCGTGAAATACTCCATCACTTAATTTGCCCAGAGTATATGTATGTGTTTACCTACTCTTTTGTTGGAAATCTCTAGGGATTTAGGAAGCTGGCTAACTTATGATCAGGAGCATGATCCAAAGTATTCTTCCCAGTAAGAGACATATGAAGCGTTTGCTGGAAAATTACCTCCTTTAGGTGTTGCAGAGCACCACAGCCTTGAAGTACCCATGATAAAGAAAGCAATTCCTATATCAAGCAGGCAGTAATCCCAATGAGGATGTGATATGCGAAAGGGGTCTGGGAAGATGGGATGACTTTTCTGCACACTGTGCCTAACAATGCTGAAATGCGTTTTCGCTGTCTGTTTGCTTTAACAATGTGCCATTCTGTACCTCATAAGCACTTAATTTATTCCAACTCTTTGGCCTGACCTGTAATCCCCCCTCTCCTTACCCATCTGACCCATCTGTGTTTCATTTCCCACTCATCAGCATCCAAAGAGCCAGGCCCAGGCCCTGTTTGGAGCCATTAGACAGAGATTGGCACTGCTCCCTCTTCCTGCACCACATCCTCCACTGAAAAAAATGACCATCAGATCAGAGAACAGAGCCTGCTTTGTCCCCGGCAACCAAGATCTGGAAGCACTTTCAATCATTTGCACTCTATACCCACTCAAATGCATTAATGTGATCAACATTGGGCCTGTTGTGGGCATTTTTTTCCAGCAAATAGCTTGCTAACATTCCAGGCATGTACTTCCCTGAAAACAAGACTGAGACAGGGCCCTGAATATTCAATTGGAAAATCACCAAGAGCAAGAGCTTAGCTTGGCACGGCTGGTGTTGATTCTTAATAAGTGACTTCCTAAAGCTGAGGCATGGGGCTTACAGCTTCAATGACTTGTTTGAAAAATATTTTGTAGGTGCCTCATACCACTTTATTTCCTGTGGTATGCGTCATATTGTGAGCTATTCTGAGCCGGGCTGTTTAAGCACACTAACATTTTTTTCCAAGATTGCGGTGTTTAACTAAAAATGTGCTTATACAAGATGAGCTCATAGCTATTAGTGCTGATGTAGTTTTAACTACTTGGATACCAATACCCCAAGGCCTAAAACCTGCTGGAAAGGGGAGAAAACCTGAGCAAAAACCATCCTTCACAGTTGTTGAAGGCTTTTTGTAGACAAGACAACTGGAAAAATATTTTTAAAGTTGGATTTTATTTCTATAGGACATTTGGTGTGCAAAATGCATTTCAATCTCATTATAAAACTTGCTATTAAAAGATTTACTGATGTAAATAGGTAAAGAGATTTCAAAAATCCACTGAAAAATAATTTCTTCGATGTGCTTTCATGTGCTGCAAATATCACTTCCAGCAAAAGTAATTTATGTGTACCTCTTCAGTGCAGCTGGATGGAGTAGGTACATCCTAATGTTTTATTCATTGGAATATGTCTTTCACTGACATGGCTACCATGACAAGGCAAGTTTAACTGTGCTGAAGGGGGTCAGCAAAGATTTTAGTCAAGGCACACCATTGTGGAGGAGGGTGTCTGGCTGTCACAGCGCTATTGTTCAGTGATGTGCTCTTGTACAAGTCCCATTCTTCAAGCTGAGAGAAGATGGCAGCATTTTGCACGACACACTTGAAAAGTCAATGGGTGGGATTTTTGGAGATTACCTTGGTGCCTAAAAAGGACTATAAACAATGAGAGGTATCTTAAGGAAGCCTTGTTTCAAGGTCCATTTTAGAGGAATGGCACTTGCCTAGATTATGTCAGTTCACATCAGGTATAACAGTATTAAAAAAACAAAACTAAAATGAAGGGGATGCATGTCTATATAAAGTCTGTATGACTGTTAATTTCTAAGCCAAAAGCTGCATCTAGAAGTTCTGTGTAGAAGGGATAAACGGAAATAAATACATGAAAGAAAATGGAAACAATTTGCATTTTCCCAAAATATGATATGTGTGGAGCAACGGGAATGAGAAAGGCAATGATGTTCAAGTAACACACACTGTGGCTATTTTTTTCTAACCTAAATCATTTAAGAGTCAGGGATTCAGCTGTAGAAGAACTTATATAAAAGGACATTTGCATGTACACAATTTATTTTCATCCAGACTCCTTTTCTGTATTTCAGTGAAAAATAACTGAGACAGGATTTACAGCTGAAAATGTCAACAAGAATATTTACTATTTGCATTAAAAGAGCTATTTAAGAATTTTGTTGGTGAGCTCTTATTTTTGTTACAGGTACACACATATGAGTTGAAGTTGAAGCCTTTACTATCAAGGAATAGAATAATTTCTTCCTGAATTACTGAAAAAAAAAAAATAGTGCAATTCCAAAATCTCTGCTTATCATTTTCTGTGGATTCCATGGTAATTTATGGCACTTTGTTAAAGTAGCACTGCTTTTTGGCAGGGTTCAAGTACCTATATTTGTACTTGTATATATGAGTCTCAACTATGTGGATACCTCACAAGAGACACGAACCCAGATTCTGTCAGAAATCTGCACAGATCATTGATTATGCTAAATATCTCCTCCAATTTTTATAAACAACTTCTCTCTGAAGTAGGTTAAGATCTCAGTGGAGAATAGTACCGTTTCAGTTCCCCACAAAACAAATTCCAATGCTTCAAATCCCTTTTATGATACACCATGTTTCTTACAAATTGTTTTACATTATAGAAAATAAGCTTCTCAATTTAGCAAAGTAATGGGAAGAAAATGCATGTAATAGAATGTCATAATAACAAACTCTGTGATCAATCACAGCATATCAGAGCAAATGTAGAAGTGCTAGTGGTGTCTGCTGCAGTGGTGCTGAAGTTTTGCCCTCGTGATGTTTAAGCTGATTTGAGTTTTCCCCTTATTTGGCCCCATAACAGAGCTTTAATGTTTAACATGGGCATAAATTCACTGCAGCCCTCAAGTGAAGACTATATTTAAAAACTGAATAGAATGCTTGAATTTACTCTCCAGATTTTTCTTCCATGATCAAGTAAAGTTCCATGTAACTTTCCTTCCCAGCATAGTGCACACAAAATCTCAGGAAACAGCAGGGCTTAATTAGGACCCCATTTTATAGTTTCACCTGAAAAAATAAATTTTAAAAATCGCATATGTTTGGCTGTGCAGGTTTTTTAGCCAATAAATTCTTGTTAATTAATCACATTAACGGCACTCCTTAAAAGTTGAAACAAAATCACAAAACAAACCAAATATCCCATAAATATAATATATAAAGAACCATTCACTAATGCATAAACTGCATGTCTAAAACATTTGCAAATATTTATTATCTTTCATACCTTTTTCTTTTTCTTTTTCTTTTTCTTTTTCTTTTTCTTTTTCTTTTTCTTTTTCTTTTTCTTTTTCTTTTTCTTTTTCTTTTTCTTTTTCTTTTTCTTTCTTTTTTTTCTTTTTTCTTCCCCCCCCCCTTTTATTTCCCCCTCTTTTTTACTTTCTATTCTTCTTTCCCTCTTTTTCCTTATTACAGGCACAATGCCAGGACAACTGCTTCTATCAGAGGTAAGAGTTCAGTAGATAAATCTAAACACTTTTCTGGGGTGGGGGTGTGTGTGTGGAATATATGGAATTTGGTTAAATGATGTAACACATTTCCCCTTCTATTCTTGACTTTAAAGGCCTGGTTTAGGATTTTAAACAAAAGTGACTGCAGTCACCTTCCCTCAGACAAAAAGTAAAATATAAAGAGAAGTCCCATTCAACCATTGTTTTGCCCCAGGATACTGAAAGCATTAATCCTCAGTGCAAACTGTGACACTGAATACTGCATTATGATCTATGATTGCCTGATGTGGAGTTGATGACACAATGACAGGATTATATTGAGTCCAATTTATAAAAAATAAACAAACAAACAGAAACAGTCTGGGTTTCCTGGATTATCACTTATGACACAGCTACATGTTTAAAAACATCAGTGTAAAACCACAAAAACTTAACATAGTGGCAACTTATGAACTGGCAGACTCTTAAATCATGGGATATGTATTTTTTGTCAAAGTGTTTTGGATGAAGCGTGAGTGAAAGTAAATACAGCCTGTCATTCTTTCCCTCAGTAAGAAAATTATTCTTGCTTTAAAATGATTCCCACCATGTTTTGTCTTCAGTTAAAAGGCAGTTTCTTCTTTGTATAAATCTGAAGTTCTCTGAGACAGATTGAGAGACTACCAGGTTCTCTTACCATAGGTTGCTTGTGTACATAAATCATATCGTATTATTACATATAAGTAAATTCACTTTTATTTTCATTGTTATATTTAGAGGATTTATAATGCTTTCTTAATCATGAGCTTTGCAGATAAAAAATGTCTCTTTGCAACTTCTAAATTAAAGAATTCTGAAAATGATCCACCTAATTACTCAGAAAAACAAGGAAGAGGTTTTGGATGTTAGTATTACCATGATTTATCTCCCTTTTTCTTTTACAATTACTTCTGGATCATTATAATTTCCTCTTCAGATTCTTCTCAGTGTTTCTGTGTTCTCTCTTAGCATTATCACTTCTGACAACAGTCTGGCTCTAGGAAACCTGCAAGATGTTCACATCAAGGTTTCCTTCTGTAGTATTCTGCAATGACACTTTTTTCAGGCTCTGTATATAAGCCATGACTCAAGCATCTGAAGCCATTACTCAAAGAAAACTAATTATTTTTCCTTATATTTATTGTTGAATATTTATTATTATTATTGTTTTGGTTTATTGGAATTTTTTAACTCACTTGAGTACTTGTTTCACTGGGACAGGCAAGAAACTTTTAACTTTTACCAATCAGAATGTGCCTATTGGAAAACCAAGACAAGCCCGAATCATTTGAATTTCACTGACTTTGATAATATTGCTGCATATTGTGTTCCCCACAGGCAGAGAGCTTTTCCAAAGAAAGTGGGGGCTGACTACAAGCAACTGGCTTAGCTGCAGCCTAATGGTGTTTATGAGGAAAAATGTGTCTCTGTTGGTAACAGCTCATGGGGCACAGCGCAGAATGGCTTGAGTGCAGCTACGGATATTTACTGCCTGCCCTGAAAATCAGGCCAAATAGAGAGAAATCTGATTCAAGACTGGGTCTGTGGAAGCATCTGTCTACATAATGGCTTCAGTTTGTTTGTGATATGGTACAAATTATTTTGGTATCTGTGACTGATTTTTCAGGCTTTGCATGTTTACCAAAACTTTATACTGTCCTTTTCAATCTAACTTCAACTTTCACACACCTGTCAAAAATGGGCCAGGACTCCACAGATGAGATAAAGCTTGAGTATGAAGTGGGACAAAGGTTTGTTTGGTCAAACACAGTAGTTTGGAAATGCTGAACAAACAGAGATGTAGGAAAGTAAGGTACTATGTGCTCTGTACTGTGCTGTGTAGGAAGTTACTGGAAATTGTGGATGATCCTAAGAGCTAGGAGTGGTTGGACTGATAAAATATATTTCCTCTCTTGTTGATTATCAAGGCATGGGATATGCATTTTATCCCTTTTTATCCTCTGTTACTTCCCCTGTAGCAGCATTAACACAGACTTTCAGCTTTCTTCCTCAGCATCTATATATCCTTCTGAATATAATGCTGAGATCAATTAACTGGCATATCTATACATTGCCCTTTCTCTATGGGTTATGGGGGTCCTAAAGATCACACCTTCTATCACTTCACTTTTACACTTGTTGTGGTTTAACCCCAGCCAACAGTTACCTCTCACTCATTCCTCCACCAGCAGAACTGAGGAGAGAATCAGAGGAGAAAAGCTAGAGGACCCATGGGCTGAAATAAAGACATTTTAATTGGAAAAGCAAAAGCTGTGCATAAAAGCAAAGTAAAAGGAGGAATTAATTTACTGATTCTTATGGGTAAGCAGGTGTTCAGCCATCTCCAGGTGATCTGGGCATTTGGGAAGACAAATGCTGTCACTCCAAAAACCTCCTCTTCTCCTCCTTTTTCCCTCCACTTTATATACTGAGCATGATGTCATATTGTCTGGAATATCTCTTTGGTCAACTGGGGTCACCTGTCCTGGCTGTGCTTCCTCTCAACCTCCCATGCAACCCCAATTTCCTCATCAGTGTGGCAGTAGGAAAAGCTGCAGAGGCCTTGGCTCTGTGTAAGTCCTGCTCAGCAATAACAAAGCCAGTTGTGCATTATCAATCCTGTGTTCAGCACAAATCTAAAATGCAGTCACTCCACCCCCGCCAAAGCCAGCACAACACTGAAGATGTTCAGATTGCTAGGCAGTGTGTAACAGTGCACAATCTGAAAAGAAGTATGTTTCTGTAAAATAACCGGTTTGTGTTATGGCAGACACATCATCAAGGCTGAACAGAGATATTTTAGCACATGGACACCTTTTCCATGTATGCTCTCAGAAAGGGGGACAGGATACACATCAGGGACCAGGCCTCCTCCTGTCAGTTCCAAGTGGAGGACACTGAGGCAGAACAAAGACTTCTGTCTCCTGGGAAAGATCAAGCACAACCATGCTATTTCTTCTCAAAATACCACATTTTCTCCATTTGATGGCTTCTAGGTACAGGCACAATACAGGGGCTACACCATTCATTCCATACTTGCTATGGTCCTACACCTCAGCACTTCTACCAATCCACTGCCACGTGCTGACTGTATTTAATTTTGAAAAGAATTATCAGAAGGGGAAAAGTTCTTATGATTAAAAATTAAGCACACTACCATTTTTGAAGGAAGCAAGCATGGAACTTGCTTTTTTATTTTGATGTTAGACTTTCCATCTATGTGTTTTCTTTTATGACACCAGCTCTTCTGTTACTCAATTCATTGGAGCAGTCAACTTTCTAGAAAAAGAAGAGTGTTTGTTATTTTATCTAAGTATAGATATGTGTATAAATATATAATAAGAGTGGATAATTTATTGACTTAGATCAAAAATTAGACCATTGAAATTGTAATATATAAAATTATCCTGAATAAATGTCTCATTTTCTGTTACCAAAATATTTTTTTGCTGTTGTCTTTAAGTTGTACTATAGTCAGAATTGCCTTTGAATTGGTAGCACTGATAGGGTTGTTAAAATATTGAGTGTTGCAGACTGATTGGGTGTGACTCCACCAGGAAATATGATCTTCTGTGGCTTGACTGTTCTCCAGATCCTCTTGATTGCTGAAGTTTTTTGCAGAGTTTAGGGAAACTGAATGATGTTGGTGACATGCCACAAGATATCATAATGCAAAGCCAAGAAGAATAATCAAAGATTATGCCAACTTGATTTTTTTTAAAAACTGCATTTTCTCAAAATTGAAATGTCCTTATATTAGTATTGGAATTGAAACAACATTGTTAACCCAAAATTTAAAATATTCCCCTGGTTTACAGGTCCCAGAGTTTTATTAATAATGATGGTCTTGGAAAAAAAATCCTGAAAGAGTAAAGAACATTCTTTTTTGTTCTCTGGTTTACTTTCTCAGGTGTCCACTTATAACCTGCCCAGTGACAAAGCTACTAGTCAAGAGAATTTACAAATGAGAAGCCACATGCAGTTGGCAGTTGTAGAAGATTATAAATTTTTTTTTTTTTAAATCATGACTGTGGAAGTACTTAGAAATCTGTATCATTATTAAAAAAAAAAAAGCCCAGAAACTTGAAATTAGCAGGAAAATAGGTTTCAAAATACTTTGCCTATTTTTTCTTTTTCTACATGCTCACGCAAGAAAGGTTTTCAGCCATGGCAGTATCCAGGACAGAACAGAGATGTAAACTGCACGTTGGCGGTATTTGGAGACTGAGTGCTTTTGGCAACAGCTTGCTTCCAGATGCATGATATTATGGGCTCCAGGAAACTAGCAAGGGTCGTCACACTAAGGAAAGGTAGAATATATCAGTAATCTTTTAGTAATCCTGTTCCATGCACTACTGGGTAGCTGTACTGTGTGCTGCTCGTCAGCAGTGATGGGCAAAGGAGGTGACTGCTGAGGAACTTTCTCTTTAGCTTGGACAAACACCTGTCAGGAATGACACCCCTTGTGATATCTTCCAGTTCTGGGATACTGAAACTTACAACAATTTGAGGAAAAATGCCCCTCAGAACAGCCTGTGAATATGTAACTAATGCCTTGATGTTTAGTCATATTAGTGGAGTGTAAACAGAGCAGTAGTAATTAAAAGCAACAAATAATGTTTCAGAATTTAAGATTAATTCTGTTGAAAGTTTATATTAAAAGTGTATGTCAAACTTGGCACAGCAAAATGTAAAAACAGAGGTGTTTTCAAACTTTTAATCCCTATTATAAGTTTAAAACAGTATTTTCCCAATGCAGCAAAATACCTTTGCCATACAAAGGCAGTTCCAACAGAATGCCTAAATTTTCTTGGGGTCAGATCTCATTCCTTTAGTAGCAAAAGGCATCCTATTCCTGCATTAATACACAATATGCATTTGGAATTATAATTAGCTTATTGAAGTAGAAATAAAAAAACCTAACTATTCTTTTTATCCAGGTATGTATATGAAAAGTATGGAGAAATTAATAGTCAAGTTCTCCTTTGAGGAAACAACCAGAGTAAATAAAGTATAATGTTGTATATTAACCCTTGTGTCAAAGTAAGGGAATGTCCCTGCTAAAATAACTGTCCATGTCACATAGCATAGCCCATCACTGGTTTTATATGAATGTGCAGTTTAAGTTAAATGAAGGAATGGACAAATGTTATATGTGGATATAAAAATAGAAATTTGAAATAAAATGTCTTCTGCTTCAGCTTTATAATTATATATCCCAAGAAATTAAAAATAATTTAGTTTTTTTTATAAGACCTTTACAATTTTTTAACAAAGCAGCTTTTATGGAATTGGGAATTTTGAAACAAGCAAAATGCAGAAAAAATAAATGCATAAAGAGAGTTTCTGTCCTTATTTTGAACACATGCTTTTTAAGAAGTGTAATTAGAAGATTATTTTATCTTGAAATATATGATGATTGTAAATATTTATTATATGAGCAATTAAATTGCAATTGAAGCTATTGCACTATCACTGGTAGATTAAAGCTGAGATCTGAACATCAGACTCAGAGGTGGCAATTGAGACATCTTTCCATAATTTGCTCCCTTCAAATTTTAAGAATGTTAAAAGCTTCTCCTCTTACTTCTGCTTAACTATTTGGTTTTAAGATAAATCATGCTATTGTAATATTGTTGTTATTAGGTGTTTGACATATATCATGTCAAATTGCTTAATTAATTGACTTCCTTTTATATATCAATTTTTATTAATTCTTCAGCTGATAAAATGTATTATGTCCTTAGGCTTGATACCTTTGAGACAGTTTCAATAAATTTATTGACATATTTTCACTTCATTTCACTTCCATATTTTCCCATGTAAATAACCACCCAAAATTACATATTTAAAAATAACTGTCCTATAAAAATTTCTTAGCTGAACCTATTTGCCTTTTTTCTCCGAGTTGTGGCAGAACAATGCCCAGGGATGTAACATGTAAAGTAACTAATTCTTCATATACATGAGCAGGTGAGAGGACTAAAGGCTTGCAAAAGAATGGTTTAAACTGTGATATAAGATACTATAAAAGTCACATTCAAGCTATTTTAAGGAAAAATTATTATCTTTGGATCATCATATTATTTAGGTACTATTTTTAATGACGTGGTCTGCAGCTATGCAAAAAAAAAAAAAACAACAACAAATAACAACAACAAACAAAAAAACCCAAAAAGAGATCTGGGTAGATTTAAGGCATGGTCAGGTTCTGACAGGTGTAAACTGGCATAACTTTGTGGAATATTGGCTCAGAAGGAGTCTCTGGTTTGGGCTATGCATGATTGAACACACAGACATCATGACTATTTGATTTAACCTTGCTTAATGCATCTGAGCCTGCAGTATTGCTTAGGGGAACAAAATAAATGGCTTTGGATATAACCATTAGCTTTTTTCTTTCTGATTACTCCATTATGTTTGAGCTTTGACTGAGCTCATTTTTTTCTGCCCAGAAGCTTCAAACTATGAATTGGGAATGACATTTCACTGAGGAAAAGAGTACAGATAAGTAAAAAGCACATGGATGTATCAATCTGACATACATTTTTTGATAAAAATACATTAAAATGCTGGAAGAGAATGTGATAATTACACATTATCTGTTCAGAAATATCCAGAATAACTGAAGAAAATATCCTGGGAAGTAATTGCATAGAGGTGACATAGTGGCACAATATTATGCTCTCAGAACCTGCATGGCTTTTATAGCAGAGATGCCAGGCTGAGTTCTGACTTGCATTTTTGTAACCTTGGGAAAAATAATCTGGGATCTGCTGGTACAGAGAGAAAAAACTGCATTTTTGAACATAGAAAATACTATGGCTGGCTTTTGAAGGATTCTGCACGTATTTTTTTTTTCCTTAGGAGAGTTATGATGGAAATTAGGATATGCCTCAGATTCAATTGACAAAGCATGTTGTCAATCTTTGCTTAATAAAATATACATGAGTTCAAAGAAGCATACATTCTAGACAAAGCTTTGTCTAGCCTTCTATTTTTTGGAGGGAAGGGAAGGAAAAACGAGAAAGAAATACATTGTTTGGAAAATTTTATTTTTGAGATTTTATTGAGACATATATAATATCAGAGTTTTCCTTCATGTCCTTTGCTTTTTCTCCTGGGGAAAAAAACCACAAAAATACTCTTGCATTTATGACTTTATAAAAGTTATATTCTGTGGAATGTGGACAATTGACCTTGGACAGGCTCAAGAGGAAAAGAATTACAGAAGAATTAAAACCTGAAGAGAAAAATTAATCTTTTACTTATCATAAATGGAAGCTTATGTTTAATTTGTATTACATATGAACTAACAACTTCCATATTTTCTTTCTGAAAACTAGAGAGATGATGCGTTAAGCTATTTGAAATTTTACAGTTGTTTTAGCTGAGAAAGTTGACTCCATCTAAACTTTTAATAACAGCTATGGTTCCTTCTAAAAACCAAGAAATTTGAAGTCTCAATTTTCAATGCCAAATTTCTTGTTTTCTTCATCTTATTTATGAATGAAAGAAAAAAAAAAAGAGAGAGAGAGAGAAATTCCAAAAAATAATTGATTGTCTCCAATTCTTCTTTGTTATATTCATGTTTACCAGACAATGTTGTATGCACCTTCCCCAGGGAATATTATGGAACTTATTCTGAGTTTTATAAATGCAAAGTGGTGGCAAAATTAGCACAAATAATCAACTATTCACACAGCAAATTAAGAATGGGAAATTGCTAACACAGAAAGTGAGTCCTCATTACATCAAACACGCATCAAGAATAAAGGCAAGCTTATAATTTCTCAAAACAAAATGTGCCTTTCTCCTATCTCCCTACAATCAACATACACAGCTTATGTTTTCCTCTAAAGTTTTCTCTGGGATGATCTTTGGAGCTCTACCAAACAGAGCAATAGTACATGGCAAGAGAATAACAGATGTACTTGACATAGGTCAACTTGTAGATCTATCTTTCCCTTTTAATAGAAGATATGTAATCTAGAAGGAAGATAAATTACTTCCTGCCTTTTTTGTTTTTGAGTAACTAGATTAATCTACTCTCAGAATTTGGTAAAATTAATGCAAAGAATGACTAGCATTTCTTCCTCCCTGCACACAAAATAATACATTGGAAGTAAAATGCTCCATTTACTGTAGCAGCAGTTTGGAGACTTTTGGCACAGCCAGGAAACTGAGACATGAGTTTCTCCTGAAACATTTGCTTTGACTTTTTGTGATTAATGTTATTAAAAGACTCTTCAAAATCGCTATTTTGCACCTTAGTTGGGACGATGCCTCATTCTTAAGACTTTTCAAGACTCAAAGGAAGAGGACAAACGATAGCTATCAATCACGGAGATTGACTTTACAAATATTGATAGCAAGGACCAGGGTGTGAAGATGACTGGGGAAAAGAAGAAGAAAATGACATAGATGGACAGACATCTGGATGGGACAGATGAAAAAGGGGAGTGGGTGAATTTATTTACATATTTTTCCCCATCAATTTATGCTTCATCTACAGTGGTTTCTAAGGCGTTAATGTCCTCACTGTTCTCCACCAGCAGCCAGATGATTTTTCTTCCTCAAGAATCTTCTAAGAAATTACAGTGTCCTTGAAGCCAGCTTCCCCTGCAGTCACTGGGCATTCACTTGTTTCACCTGAGGCCTCTTCCAACCCCCTGGAGCTCCTTCTATAAATTATTAGTCTCTCATGCTGATCATAATAATGGAAACCTTCATCTGTAGTTTATGACCAACAACAACAATAGCATCAAAATGGTGGATTTGCATGTGTCCCAGTCCCTCTACTTTTTCTAGACATATTTTCTCCTTAGATTTTTAATTGTCCCTTTGAAGTGGGTTCCTCCCTGCAAACTTCTTGTAGTTATGGCTCATCTTTCTATGGGTTGTGAAAAAGTTAAGAAGAGACTTTTTGCTGCATAATCCTTTAAGGCTCTGTCTACACTTAACTCATTGAGAGTCCTGCCTGAAGTGTCTGACCTCTCTACTGACTTAAGTAGAACTCAAGGAAATTCCTGTTCATAAGCCCTAAACACAACCAAATGAGAATTGTACCTGACTCCAACACTGAATGCAATTGCTATGGATTCCTTTTTTTTTTTTTTGTAAGTGTTCTGAATTTTTTTTTTAATAGCTCTGGATTTTTTTTCAATTGCTCTGGATTATTTTTCTACTACCGCAGCAGACATCCTGTCAAGGTAACATTTTTTTCAGACTAGATCTGTACCATGAGAGTGAAGGATAGGGTCAGTGTGCAAAATCCTGCACTTTGCAGGCCAGGACCTAGCCCTAATTTCCTGGTTTCATTGGCTGAGTTGTGAGTACTGAGTTTTCTTTAATTAAATGCCTCATTCACATATTCCTGGCATCAAATGACCTGTGGGAAAGAAAGAGGTCTATTATTTGAAGTTGCTGTCAATGGTTCTGTCACAAGGCTTAGACTACCAGTTATTACTTTCTAAGATTAGGTGTCCAAAAATAAAATCAATTAAAGATGTTTTGGAAGGCAAGTATGTCTTCATACTTAAAGACAATAGCCAACCTCTAACTGGGATATTAAAATAAAGCTTTTCTTTTAATAAAGATTAACTTGTAACAGGGAATTTTGAACTTTTAGCTCCTAGCACTGAAGTAAATGGTACCAAATATTTTTGACAATGGAGAGCTCGTATACCTGTCTGTTCCTTCAGTTTGAGACATTTTTATCTCTGGGAAGGAAAAATTGCATAGGGATTTATGTCTAAAAATTACCTAATCCTTATCTAGAATTGAATATTCCAGACTTTGTTGGGACTCGTTTAAATGCTTTTTGATGGTTGGCATGGATTGGTTTAGCCTCTGTCAGCCAATAAATGGGTATCATTATGACCTAGATGGTAAAGACAAGTTATTACTTAGTGTGCAACAGCAAATAGCATCAGTCATTATATTTAATTCTACATAGAAATATCATTGGATAGATGATTACTTATGGTCCTGTATCATTCTGTGTAAATATTTTCAGTGAGCTGTTGAAAGTAGTTTCTACTTAGTATGGATAATTCAGCTAGTGAGCTGGACAAGTGGCTTAGTGTTTCTTGCTAGGGCTTTGGACTTGAATGAGGAGGGACTGATGTTTGTTGATTGGGAAGCTTGAGCTGAAGAGAAAAGTATGACTTTGTCAGTAACAGAAGTGTTGTAGCATCTATTTCTTTCAAGAGGTTGGAACCCAAGAGATGTCCTGTTTCAGCTCTGCTAAAATAGAGGAATGGGTGGGAAATAATTGAGAAGCATTGGCCAGAAGGTTTTGTTTTCTTGTGCATTTGCGAACACAAAGCCCCTGGCAGGGAAAAGAAAACAAAAAACAAAAAACAAACAAAAACAAAAAAACCCACAAAAAACAAAACAAAAAAAAAAAAAACAAAAAACCAAATACAAACAAACAAACAAACAGAAAAACAAACAAACAAAAAAAACCAAACAAAAAACCCCCACCAGCTGATGTGATTTGCCCCTATATATTAATTACTAATCGGCTTTCATAGAATTACATATCATCATGTGTTATATATATGTCTCTTCCTGGCTGAATGTGTGCCCTCACTAGCCTAAGCTACATTCTGAAGTGAGTTCCAGGTGTGCACCAGCACAATATAAATACATATACAGAGTACATACATCAAACACACACACACATGCACACACATACGCACACATCTTCATGCACATGCACAGGCAGATATGCATAAACTATACATACACATGAAATAAATACCCCACCACTCTTACATATGTGTGTGAGGTCCTGTACAGAATAAATTTAAGAGCATATGCCTCCAGCAGGAGCAAAGGCACACTCTGATTAGAAAACCTGATGGATATGCCCTGATATAATTTTATTTAGACATATAAAAATACCGAATTTAGAAAGTTCACATAAGAAATGAATTCTTGTGCTCTGTATGTAGTTTAACACTTTTTCTATATGATTTCAATATAGTTATGTGAGAACACACTGCATGTGACTACCCTGCTTTTCATAGTCAGGTATACCTGATCAATATATTTGTTTAAAAGCCTTCATAATAATTTTCCACTGAATTTTGTGTAAAGATAAGTGACTACGGTGTGCAAACCAATAATTAATGTATCTTCTCTAGTGATCTGAGCACCTGATATTAAAATATTTTGCACTGAAGATCATCAGTGAGAGATATTTCTTTTTTTTTTTCCTTCATCATCATGTAAATTCAATGGTACATCAATAATTTTGAAATTTCCCACCTATACAACAACTTTCTTACATGATCTGGCCATGGAAAGGGATAAAAGAAAGACAGTAGCCACTTGTTTACAAGTTGAGGTTGGATATTTGACATCTAAACTCAGAGCAAAAGCAGGATTACTTGTCTAGATCCAATGACATCAATGAGAATTTCAACAGGACCTGATTTGGAAAGACAATATTAGGCTCAGGAATTTACTGTTAAAACTAGGATGAGTACTAAAATATACAACTTTGGAAAAGAAGGTGGAAGGAAAAAAATAGGTAGCAGAGATAAGTGTGTAGAGGAATGAAACAGACACTGTATGGTGTCATCCAACTCACCTTGTTTCAGCTCAGTAAGATTTCACAAAGCTGCCTGAATAACTCTAATACTGAAACAAGAACATTTTCTTGAAGTGACTTCAATATTACAGAACATCCCAGGAGATCTGTAAACCTGTTAAAATATTAAGGGAGACATAGTTCTTAAAAGAGCAGTTCTTAAATCAGCTCCCAGGTGTAATAAGAAAGAAAAGCTCCTAAGGTTTCAAAATAACACTGTTGCATTGAAAGCTGATGTTGCTCAGTTCATTTATAAAATACCATAAAGTACTTTACTATGGGAAATTGGTAAAGGAATCTTTCATTAATAGGAATGATTGGCCCGTGCACTGCACGTAAAGTGATGTTTGCATAATTTTGAAAGATCTTTCAAAGGGTCAATATCCTTCTGCTGTGGCTTACTGTAAGCACCATAATAAACTTGCCATCTTTAATAAAATTAAAACGGCATAACTAAGTAATTTCATTGTGGGCAAAATTCTAGCACTTTGGACAGATACACAATTAGATTTTTTTTTCTTATAGACAAAATTTTTTGGGCTAATACACAGCTCCAAGGGGCACTTCTCAGCATGTGTCAGATTTAGTCTGAGACCAAACTCTGCAAGGTTTATAAAACATAAAATTTTAGGGTAGGTAGAGAATTTTTTTAATTGCAAAAAAACCTCTTCATGTTCATTTGAGCCTGACTTATTTCATATTAGGATACAATATGAATACTCCTTTTCAAGGTTCAGTTGTTAAAAGAAATTTAAAATAAATTATATTCACCCTTGTCACAACCCGTAGAAGAACAGGTCAAATAGATTTCCTCACCAATTCCTCCATTGCCTGGTTGTTGTTTTCTTTGCCGAAACACAGCTGAACTGACTCCCACTGTTCCACAGCTAGACCAGGTGAGACACACAGACTTCAGTGCACACCTTGATTTTGTTCTGAGCCCATCATTTCAGATGGTTTGGCTGTCAGTTACGCCTTTGTCCTGGTTTACAATACAAGATATATATTCTATTACCATCTGAGAAGGGTGATCATCCTTATCTCTGTGGGAAATATCTTCTGTTAATGGGCCATTGTGTCCTACTGTATAACTGATAAGATTACATCATCCCATTGGGAGATGCTCCAGCCAGCAGGATGAACCAAGCCTTTCCTACTTAGATAAAAACTGAGGTTTAGAACACCAAAGACAGCCTTTTCCCACTGGATTCTAGAGGAAGAACTAGACTTTTTTCCACATCATTGCTGGACCCTTTGGAGGAAAATTGCACCAGCACCCTGACTGACAGGGTATCAGGTTGTATTCTGACTCTGTCAGTGGTTTTATTTTTTTTTAATTGCATGTATTTTGTCTTTTCTTTTTCTTTTCCCTATTAAAATTTGTATTACTGACTTGAAGTCTCATTGGTTTTGCTTTTCAAACCAGTACAACCTTTCATGTCAAATTTGAGGTGAGAGGGGAAATAACTCAAACCTTCATGAAGCACACAAAAGGAAACAGATCCTTGAAGACCTTGTTGCCCCATGAGATTTTGTCAGTGATCCTGAACAGAAGTGTGCATGATGAGGTGTGGGCTTGTTAAGTGTAGCCATTGCCTGGACAACTAGCACAGCACATCTGACACAACTGGAAATAACATCAGATTGCATTATAGAAATGCAGAGGGGTGTATTTTATATCAGACTTCGTTAAAATTAAATATTTAAGTTTAGATATTTAATGCAAATATAACGCATGTACAAGTATTTCCAGATAGGCTTGGTAGTTTGGATTTTGTAGAGGTTTCTGGTTTATTTTAAATACATGAAAATGAAGAGTTAACAAGCCAAAAACATGTGAATTTTTAGTGGAATGAAAATTATTATTTCTATCCAGCTGTAGTGGCTAGACTTGATTGGAAACAACAAAATAGAGCTCTGGAAATGGCAGAACAAATCTGGTTGGGAGAAAGGAGGGAGAAAACATCAAAAAAAGATGAAGGAAGTATGTGTACCTGAATGTAAACAGTAACGGCCCTTACATTAACCTTCATTAAGGGAGATTTAAGATTCATTACGACTATTTTCCATAGAGCTTTTAAGAGCATCCTTTGTGCACCCTCACATAACAGTGTAATTAATAAATAAATTAACAAGATACATCAGAAACTGATTGAAAACAACCTTTATGGCCAGTCTAAACTCTTTTTAGTACCTTAATTTGATCTAATATGTGGGACTTTCTATATGTTTAGGATAATACACAGAGTAGCCTTGTTCACTTGTCTTGAGCAGAAAAAAAACTACAAAAGCTTTTTCTAACTTGAATGAATAGACATCTAAGGTTTCTTAGTTTTAAAGCTTTTGTATTATTTACCAAAATCAAGAGAACAGAATTTGTCTTGAAATTTTGATATACACCTCACAATACAAGGACTACAGCTCATAAAGAAATCCCGATTGAAAGATTTATCTTCTGGAAGAAATCCATGTGGATAAAGTGGCTAGATAAGAGAGGATGGAATAGCATACAGTAGAAATAGGTTTTTATGCTTTTTGCAAATGGCATTCTTTTGTTCATTGTGCAAAATATTCCAATAGAAAAGTTCAGTGTACTTATTAAGTGATGAGATTTAGAAGCATCAGATATGAAGCCCACACAACTACCTCTGTCTCAGAAATTAGGTTTAATGGAGTATAACATAATAATAATATAAAGCCTACTTTCTGGGTCATCTGAGAAACACCTGGACAGCAGTCAATTGGGAATATGTGCAGAAAAATAAGAGGCTTGCCTCTGTGAGTTGTTGTCCCAACAGTTAGCACAATAAGAAGTAAATCTATTGTACAAGAAAAGCAGGATTGGGTCCCATTGCTTTTCTTACTTGCAGTTTGTTTACTATTGATTAAAAAGCAGTTTGGCATTTTGGCAGAGAAGCCCAAACAATCTAATAAAATCCATTATTTCTTCCTACAAATCTTACTCACAGTCATGGAAAAAAATTCTTCTATTAAAACATAGCTTGGACTTGATTCAGGAAAATGCTGAGGTTTGCACTGAAATCTGTCCCATTCAGATTAGCACCCAATGTCATGACTGAATTTAAGCACATGCTTATTATGTTCATTGATTTCACAAGGACAAACACACACTTCAAATTAAGCATCTGCTTCAGTGCAGTCCTGCAGAGAGATTCCAGGAGTGGAGTAACAATAATCACAATTAGATAAAGCTGAACATGGACCAATAGTCCTAAAAAGTATAGCCACTTTTTTTTTTTTTCAGTTTGACCTGTATTTCACGCATACATAAAGCTTGCCATGGCAGTCTTGATAATTCTTTGTACAGTCTGTGACAGATTTCTCTTTTGAAAATTGGAGCAAACAAATTTGGTTAGTGCAGGAAGGATAGGAAGAGTTTACATGGTCTGTAATTGTGGTCATTTGTATCCAGCCAAAGAGAAACCTCTAATTTTCTAGCTTATGTAATTGAATTTTTAACTGGTGCACAGTGAAAAGTCTTTTTTTTTTTTAATGAGAGAAACAAATTAGAATTTTAATGTATGAAGAATCCAGCATTTAAATAGGAAAATAGTGGTCTATTCTTGACATTTCCTCTTCTGAAAACAAACAAACAAACCCCCCCAAAAACTGAACCAAGCCAGACACACATACACATGATGAAACCTGGAGGAAAGACTTGAATGTTTAACAAATAAATTACTTCCAATAATCAGAATTACCTTGCTATTTAGTCAAGGAATTTGGGTCTAGCAGGAATAGTAAGGATTTTAAAAGACAACCATATGCATATTTCCCTTTATACTTTCTATTTTTTTCTCATTTCAACAATAGCACATGAGCAGTTAGTGCCTAGCAAGTATCTGAGAAACTAAAAAGCAATAGCTGTCTTGACTTGGAATACTGCTATGGAAAAGAAGTGATCCAGGTACACTGTCTTGTCTTGAACTACACTTTGCTGGTGAGTCCCATTTAAAACAGGAGAAATAAAAGCTATTTGTGGTAATGTCTATGAACTATTGGGATCTCTTTCAATACTCACGCAGCAGTGAATTATGCTTCAAGAACTCTGAAATCTCAAGTCAACCACAGTTGAAGAAAAATGGTAGTTTTGGGGTTTGCTTCTTTTTCAGAGCTACATATAAACAAATGCACTAGAGCAAGCAACTTCAATAAGAAATTATATTTTACTTCTAATGTTAAAAATGAAACAATTGCCAAACCTTATTCTTTGAAGAAAACTTAGCCACTGTAATATGAATTGAAGGATAGGAGGCATTTTTCCAGGCTTTATATGTTTGCATAGGGTGTTTATTATTAACTAATTTTACAGCAACCAGACCTGCTGTCCCTTAAACTGTATGTAAGGGGTCTCATTAAAAGCAAGGAGCCCTCCCAGGACTCCTGATGGCTGTTTCCATTGATCTTTCAGGTTTCAGGGAGTTAGGATGTTATGAGATGCAATTTGTTGCAACAGTAATGTACAGAATGAGCCTCATGTGCATCAGTTAAAATGTGATTTAGGAATTGGGATGGAAAATATTGCTGTCTGTATGCTACTTCAAGCACAGTTCAATATGAACTTTTGCAAGTAGTAAATCTCAGTCAACCTGACACAGATGTATGACTTCCTCCCTCTCTGTGTCCTGCCATTCCTAGGTGTACTCCATACCCAGCTTACCCTTTGACATTAGTGGAGAGAACCACTGAGATCTTTTGGTCCATAAGTGTTTGGACTTGTGGAGAAAGAAAAGGACCATTTTTTTTGTACTTTCTCTTTACATGATTTTGCAAATTTTCACAGTGATCTGCATTCAATGAAGCCGGAAGGTTTCTTTCCAATGACCCACAGGATGATGCCATGAGGGGTGAATGAGATTATCGATTGCATAGACCCATGAACTGGTCTCTTATAAATGGTGTAGGGAACAAAAGAACAGTAACCATCTAGACCTAGCTTACAGTAGAGAAACTCTGATAAGAGAAAATTATTTGAATCATGGAGTCTAAAATGTCACAGTATTCAATTTCAATGCGTCAAAACATAGGCGTATTATCTTCCTGCAAATAAGGTGAATGTATCCGGATGCTTATCGCTATTTTGTTATGCCCTGATGTGATGTCTCCTGCAATTCATGGGGGGATTGATCTGAAGTCTGCTAAAATCAAAAGGAGTCTTTGTATAGCATTCACCGACTCATGAATCGGACCTCCAAAGAACAACAGTGAGCTGAATTCTTAAAATTCTGAACTGTGTCTCATTTTGGACAAACATTTAAAAGCAAGAATGTTTCTCCCAGTTTGAACAAAGCCTGCTTACTTGTGATTTCTAGAAATCATTGTAAGTTCCTGCAAGAAATAGTTTGGGATTCATCTCATTTTCATTCTGCCTGGACTGAGCTTTATCACAGAGTCTGTCATTATTCTGCCTTTTATAGCATTTCTGTTTACAGTTTATCAAACCTCCAATTCAAATTATCCTGGGTTCACTGGAAAATTTCTCAAGCATTTGATAAGCCTGACCCTGTGGGAATATCTGTCAAGTCTTTTGAATAATTTATTGAAAAATTACCAGTACCATTTGCACCCTTGGGCTAATTTGCCTGCTATTATAGCTGAGAAAGTTTCTGCCACGTATTGATCAGGAAACAAAAGTACTAGGAGTAGTAAATGCATAAAAAAGAATAGAAATAACAAGGTAATTATTAAAATATAGAAATGAAAAATAACATGCTTTGACCTAGAGAACTAATATAATTATGAGACACCCTTAAAGGCAAAATATGATTTTTAAAAGGAAGGTATAAATGGGAACTGTGCATTAGGTCCTCAGAGATACTTTACCACCTAATTCAACTGCCCTGTAGTCTTTACCTATGTATTTGTATAAGATGTGCAATTTTTCCACTGATATGCAGGTATAGTAAGGTAGTGGGGCTCTCCAAAGCACAGAACTCTACCTTAAGCAAAGTCTTACTGATTCTGAGGCAAACCTCTTACAAAAAAAGAAGTTTTATTAGCTGAAACTATTCCAAAGTCCTCTATAAAGCTTAGAGATCAACACAGTTTGGGTTCATTGTGTGCTTCTTAAGCTTTCTTCTGTGATGAAAATGGAAGGATGGCTGAGGATCAGATCCATGCTTCTCCTCAAGGCTCTCATGTGATCTCTATTTCATCCCACATAGACCAGTCTAGGTGCTGGATGGTTGTCCAAGTTTGGATTTAATATTTCACATTGTGTGCCTTTCAAAATATACTTTGACACCTATTTCTTTCTCATCAATCAGCTGCTAAACTACCAAACCCACATCCTTTTCTTCTTTTCCATTTCATCCTACTCAGCTGCTATTGAACTATTTAGCAGATGTCTAACCTCCACTACTACTGTTAGAGGGAATTCTGGGAATATAATAAGGTCCAGATCTGACAGCAGAACCCTTGAGACTTAGCTACGGAAATGTCCACAGGCTTTGAAGGAGCTCATCTGTGCACATCTGTTACTAGAGATAATAATTTGTGGAAAAAAGAACAACCAAACAAACACACCAGAAAGTTTTCTCTCTTCAGAAATTGTTCAGCCATAAGGAAGGAAAGCATTGAGAATTTACAAAAACTCATAGCTGCAGTCTCTGCTGTGGAAAACCAAGGCGAATGAAACATAGTCTGAAAAAGACTGAATAAACAGTACTGTTTAATAAATATTAGTAATACATTTAGTGGTATCAACAGACAGAAATTAGATCATGAAAGTCCTTCTTAGTTTATCAGTTGGGCTAATAGGGTAAAATCCAGCAGGAAGTAATTTGGAAACTTCCTGAGCAAAAGCTGAATGAGAAATGAGTAAAACCTGCAGAACAACTTTATAAAAGAGAAATGCAGCTTGCAACTGGAGGTCACTGTGACTTAAGATGGAAGAAATCTATTTAATACAGGAAGATCTAATTTGTATATTAAGATATAGAAGAAGGCACAGCTGGAGATCAGAAAGAAGTTTCATCTACACATACACCACATTGTATGAATGATAGATCTATGGAAGCCATCATCATTACCATCCTGATGGTCTCACATTGGCTACTGCCAGAGCCAGATGTTAAGGGAGAGTTTGTTTCCCTAGGACATGACCTAATGGCTGTTGGGTTTAGTTGTTCCCTGGGAGAAGCAGAAAAGACTGTTTAACATACTAAGAAAATGACAACATGTGCCTAAAGCATACTTTTATTCCCTGCCTTCTAAGACAAAGTGTTATGTTAGTTAGCAGCACATTTCTGTGGTAAACAGATCTAATGAGTATGATAAATTCAGTGGTAAAATTGGAAGCAGAAGGGGAAAAAAAGCTGATGATACTGAACAGCCATTTCCACTTAAAACTGTGTCTTAGAATTCAACATCAGAAGTCTTGGATGGCCTCAGATTTAGCAATGTCTGTGCTGTGAGCACCAGTTAAGAAATGTTTGGCTAAAGAAAGGGTTTAACTCATTACACTATTAAACAGAGACATTTTTTGATTGAGTGTTTGCTTACTTTCTTAAGGAGAAAACTGCCATTAAAATGAAAATATATTATCAAATTTTCATTGAAGGAATTGGCAATTCAAGAAAAAAAATGTAAAAAGGGAACACTAGTGCTATGTTTTATCCAGGCAGCAGCCACACAAAGTTGTTTTAAAGGCATGACAGTCAAACTCACCTAATGCATGACCTGACTGAAAGCAAAAGGGCTGCACCAGGCAAAATTCTATCTTATTATGCCTTCAACAAATGTCTCTGTGTTTGAGATTGTGCTGTTTCTGCTGACTGTGATTACTGATGAGACTCCAGCAGTATTATATGTTATACACCAAATGTGGGACTTTTCCCACTGCTCAGTTGGAATTTCTCTGATTTCCAGTGTCTATTATAAAATAATCTGCATTGATCAGCACTGCATACCTGTTGCTTATCTTTGCATCCTGAAGGAGGTAAAAAAATAAACAGAAAGAAAGAAAAAAAGCCGCTACTTTATCTTTGAAGTGGCTAGGCTGCAAGGGGAAGTAGTTAATTCCCCATGGGTAGGCACAAACATTCCTTCACTTGTGACATGTGTAAAGGTTGCTGTTTGGAGCAGACTCTTTTCAGGACCCATTTCTTCTGGGCACTTACATTTCTAAACCCCTCAAGAGGGCTGTACTTTTCAAAAAGAGAGTGGAAGATCTGGTGTTCTGGGCTAAGATTACACCAGCATTTTTGTGAACAAACTTTGGATCAATCCAGAGTTGGAAGTGAACATGAAAAGTGTCAGTAACTCTTTTATAAGTCTTTTTGTGGTGCATCTGATTGACCCGCATTACGACGTACAATAGC
This sequence comes from Cinclus cinclus, assembly GCF_963662255.1. NCBI lineage: Eukaryota > Metazoa > Chordata > Aves > Passeriformes > Cinclidae > Cinclus > Cinclus cinclus. The sequence goes on from NC_085047.1 coordinate 70,611,053, forward strand.
ATGAAAGGGTGTTAGTAATCAGTGCTAATGAATACATGTACCTACCTGATTCATATCCTGGGCATTACCCCTCACTAATGCTTTTGTCTTGCATTCATTAAAATTCCCATCATGACACAAAATGCTGAACGTTTACTATAACAAAAACAAAAGCAAACAAAAAAAATGAGACACACTTATTGCAAATTTCAGTCAAAAAAGATATAAATAAGGAAATACCATAGCCTGGGACATTGTCCCAGTATTCTTTACTTTAGTTCATTAATTGTTTTTATAAAAGTTATTTACAGTGAGACCTCAGGAAAATACTCAGAGAGAATTTGCAGCATAATCCTCCTCTGTTGTCCTCCCCCTTCCCCCACCTGCAAAGAAGACTGGTTATTCCTTTTTTTTTTTCTCTTTTCCCTTTAGAGATCAGGAAGGACTTAGAGAAATTTTTTTTGCACTTTATATTTATGTTAGCTTTTCATCTATCTCCTACAACATGTTTGCTGAGAAGGAAGGGAGAAAAAGAGTTCATTTGAGGAAGGCACTGTGATATCACAAAAACGATTGGGGAATGTGAAACAGTGACAAGACAAAAAGGCTTCTTGGCATGTAAGCATGTCAGACACCATCACAAAGAAGGCCAGTAAACTGTTTTTTGCACCTTTCTTTTTCTCTGCCACTTACTGTCAAGAAGATGTGCTTGATGTGATTATTTATAGAAGGTCAGGAATGGAGAAATTCAGTGTATAAAGAAAAGTGGATGGCCAGCTGTGCTCAGAAGGATGATTGTGCAGCTACAAGTCTGTCACAAGTGTGGACGTCCAACTACAGGTACACTTCTCCAACCAGATAGGGAAAACACAGGGATTTTTTTTTTCTCACTGAAAAAATAAGAAAAAAGAGAGGAACACCCGTTCTACTCTTCTGCTCATTGCTGTGAGAACATTAGCACTAGAGCTAACATGTTCAGGGTAAAGTCAAATATAGAGGAGTTTTTTGTTCAGATATCACGAGGTTTATTTGCTGATGTGAAGTCTATCATACTGAGCTCTCCAGGGCTTTAGAAAAAATTTTATTAGTTTGAGGATTAATCTAAGGATTCTTTATGGACATAAGTATAGAAGCTGTTCTGGTCACACCTTCCAAAGCAGCAGCTATTGCAGAGGTGCACGAAAGCAGGTATAAATTTACCAAAGAAGACACAAATATTAAACATAAAGAGTCTTAAAGCATGAAGGAGCAGTTTCTTGAGCATGGACTACAAAATAAGACTTACGTGTCCCTTCAGGAAATTAGATGGTGGTGTCCTTCAGGGACTACTTCTATTTCATATCTTCAGTACTGACATAAAGGGATTGAGGGCACCCTCAGAAAATTTGCAGGTGACACCAAGCTAAGTAGTGCCGATGACACACCTGAAAGATGGGATGTTATCCAGAGGGACCTGGACAAGCTTGAGAAGGCTGGGAATGTCATGAGGTATAACACGGCCGAGTGCAAAGTTCTGTACGTGGGTTGTGGCAGTCCCCACTGTCGATACAAGCTGGGGAAAGGACAGTTCTTCCAAGAAAGGTTTGGGGGTGCTGGTGGGTGAGAGGCTGGACATGACCCAGCCGTGGGCATTCACAGCCCAGAAACCAAACGTGTCCTGGGCTGCATCCAGAGCAGTGTGGGCAGCAGGGGAGGGAGGGGATTCTGTCCCTCTGCTCTGCTCTGCTCTGGTGAGACCCCACCTGCAGTGCTGCATCCAGCCCTGGGGTCCCAACACAGGAAGGACATGGATCTGCTGGAGAGAGTATTGAGCACTTCTCCTGTGTGGAAAAGCTGAGAGAATTGTGATTGTTCAGTTTGGAAAAGAGGCAGCTCAGGGGTGACACAGTCACAGCCTTCCAGTACCTGAAGACAGCCTACAGAAGATGGAGAGAGAACATTTACAGGACATGGGGGGATGGATCCAAAGTGAGAATGGGTTTCGATTAGATATAAGGAAGAAATTATTTTCTTTGAGGGTGGTGAGGTATTGTAACAAGCTGCCCAGAGAAATTGTGGGTGCCCTGCACTTGTAAGTGTTCAAGGCCAGGTTGGACAGGGCACTGAACAATCTGGTCTAGTGGAAGGTGGCCACTCATGGCAGGGAGTTTAGAACTACGTGTTCTTTAAGGTCCCTTACAATATACACCTTTCTGTGATGATTCTGTCAGGTGAATGTGGTTTCCTTTGTGAATTACAGATATGAAATCCAAAAATTCTGCTTTGCATATAGAAAGTTGCACAGTTAACTAAAACTGGAATGTTTTTTATCCAGGCTATACTGGAATCTTCTCAATTACTTACCTGTATACAGTTTCTTAGCTCATGAGATGAGAATCCTCTGACTGGGACTTTTTTACCTATAATGGTTATTCCCATTCAGTCAACGTAATTAATTCTACTCAAATCTCATTTTCCAGACAGTTCACTATTATTAAAAGATACTTGTGTTTGTTTCTTTGGAGGGAGAGGGGTTTAGATTTTCTCTGTAATTCATATAATCAGCCCTCTGATTTGACCAATGCATGAGGCTCATGCAGCCCAGTAAGACATTCTGGTTTGTATAACTCAGCTGCAATCCTATTTGGCTGTGTCGTTACATGTTATTCAGTATTTCAGCTGTGCCTTCATGCTTCTCTCATGGTGGTGTGAATATTTGCTACTCATTGTAGCCCTTCAGATTCCCCCATTTTATAGGTGGGGAATGTGAAGTGCAGAAAATAAAGCTTTAATTTAATAACATAAGGGAATTGCATAGACGATTTGTGTCAGATTTCCTAAAGCACAGTAGTGGAGTAATCACCTACTACAGAATGCAACCTAACTCCAGATAAACACCTAACAATATATATTATTATATACCTTTTTTTAGTGGTACAAATATTGGATTCTGTTGTTGCAGCAGTAGTCAGATGTCATATTGATGTCAAATTATTGCTGTCCCTCAGACTTTACCATCAGTCTGTACAACTGGAGTTTCTTTGAGGATGCAAAAGCAGAAAATCAAACAGAAACTCCAAACCAAGAAACCCTAAACAAACAAACAAACAAACAAACAAAGAAACAAACAAAGAAACAAACAAACAAACAAAAAGTTTCTTTCCTGCAGAAGAGCAAAAATAGACTGCAGCCAATCCCCACAAATTACCCTTGTTGAAAGCTTGGCTTTTTTAAGATGCTTAAAAAATAACTTTGCTGAGGGCAAACTATAATGCTCTGAGTGATGATGCAGAAGCCCAGATTTAGGCATGCTGTACTTTGGATGTCACCCAAATGACCTGCTTCTCATCCTTACTTACTTCACTTCATGATATGACTCAACTTATTAAACATTTCAGACTCAACTTAGGTCCAAGAGAAAGTGTTTCCATCCTGCCAAAGAGTTCTGAGATGGTGTTCTAGAATGCATCACACTACTAAACAGGGACTTCCTCCTACTCACTTCTGAGTAATAATTTGGAAGTGAGACCTCAGTATTCCCTCTGAATGACTGCACTGTGGTTCAGGATGAATCACTTATGCAGTAGGTAGATTTGGAGAGGGCAAACTCTGCTGTAATTGATTCTCATTTTGTAGTTAGGGAAGATATTTTTCACTCAGTTCATTTGCTTCATCAGCATCAATTCAGCCTTCCAACAAACCACACCCTTTTCAACAATTATTGCAGGAAGAGGAGGCTGAGAAAGCATGGCCACTCATTTCCCTCTGGGCAAATTGCCTCATATGATCCTTCAGGGGATGCTCTTTAAAGAAAACTAGAGATATTATAATTTTTTATTCCTTAGTGATAAAGCCACTGCACCTGCTGTGTGATGGCAATCACACCAAGTTCCTGTAGTTTCTTACATCCTTCAAGCAATGTTTTCACAGACCTTCTTTGGAAATCTTTCACTTGCCTCTCTCAGATTCTCTCTGTTTCCAGATGGAAAACTAGTAACTCATGAGATCAATAACCTGGAAAAAGCAGTAGCGCGGGAGGCTCCATTTCAAAATTAAATTGTTCAAATTGAATTAACTCAGAGCTCAGATTCCCTCTGAACATAGTTTCCCCTATAAAGGCTGAACTGACTTCTTTGGAACATACCTTCAAAGGCTGCATTACAAAATCTTATTACATCCTTTCTGTATTGCAAGGGCCATAGAGCAAGGATTTGGGCCAAAACCTATACTCATAAAATTTTCTTTAAATACTGTATCTGGTGACAAATAAGTATAACAAGACTGGGTCTGGAAAGAAATCAATCACCATTGTCAAAAACCAGACACCTTTTCCCCTGTGAACAATCTTATTTTTCATATTTCACACATTTATTGGCTTACATAGGCAAAAAAATTGATGGCCACAATATTTACAAGTAGACTAGAGCTGTTGCAAGCCAGTTCATGAGAGAAACAAGACTTTTAAATGTTCAAATCTCAGGAAGCTATCACAAATGGAAGAAAAATTAAAAAAAAATAATTAAAAAGCAACAGCTCATATTTAAATGTCCGTAAGGCCAGAAACAAACAGAATTTACAAATTGGGATGTTGAACGTAGTGATGCCTAAAAAATTGAAGGACAGAAACTGAAATCACTAAACTAAGAACCATGATCAGCAGAGTGAGGCTCTTAGAAGTAGGAACTAGATCGATTATCTCTGCAAATGGTAAGATATCTTCTATGAGCAGGAACAGGTAATAGGGCATAATCGAAACTGTAGGAGAAAATTTTAAGAACTCATGGAGTTTACACTGACCAAAAATAAAGATTCTGCAAGAGGTAATTCAGAGCATCTAAATTAGGATTTTTGTCAGCTAAATCCCTTTTTCTATGAACATATGTGTGAAAGAGGCAAATGCAGTCTCACAGAGCCATGAAATGAACCTCAAGAACACAAATTATGAACCCACTGAGTGTATCTACCTTGCTAAATGAAAGAGGGAGAAGGTTGATCATTGAAACTCTGATTTCACAATGTTTAATTACTATCTGTCTCTCTCTGGCTCTGTGCTAGACTTCTCCATCTATTTTTTTCAATATGTATGCGCCTGAAGGAGTCTAGTTCTTGGCAGAAAGCCAGCACCTTGGCATTCTCTTTTATTTACCAGTAGAGCTGATGTGATTAGTAGGAGCTGTTTTTGTAAGTGAAATATCACCTCTGAAGGATTTGTGTATATGCTCCGCTGACTTTCATCAGAGCTCAGGTGAGCCTCTGACTTAAAAATAAAAATAAATAAGTTCATCTCTTCCTCATTAGAGCTAGATGCCTAAAATATTTAAATATGCTTGCATCTTATTTTGTCACACTAGATTCTTGATTTAAGTATTTGTTTTCTATTTTACACACTGAGGACCCATGAGTGAAAACAAAATACCAGTAGGCAAAAGGGATCTGTATGCAATTGGTATAGGATCACCAAAGGTAGGACAGTAAGAAACTGGATAAAAGGGAAGATGTATCAGTGTTCTAGACTTATGAAGGAAAATATTTCCAGGGATGTCCCTGCTCTTGGGATCCACTAGGATAGATATGAGCAGTGAAACAGGACTGAAACACTGAGACAGTCCTGCCCTGGGAGGCATGAAGCCAGCTTTGTTCCAGCTCTGCAGACTGGCTACAGGGAAGTATATCCACAGATTAGTTCCTCTCCTGCATAGAGGAGAAGATAATGTTGTCTTCATCTGCTCTGCACATTTGTTTAGAGCAGAGTGTAATGCCTGTGAACCAAGGTGCAGAGATGAATGCAGTATGTTTCAGGTCCTCTAAGGAAAATCAGTTTTCCAGAAGAAAAACACTTGTCAGTACAGCAGCACGAATTTCTTCATTCAGAGTTTATATCTTGAAGGAAAGTGAGGATCGTCCTCTTTCACCCTCTGCCTGCTAACAGGAACTGAAAACTTGAGGGTGTGCAGAGCTTTGAAGGTGCATCTGGCAATTTGAAAGTTACAACTTGTATCCTTTTTGCAGATAATTTTTCATGGTGAATGCGACTGTTGCTACCAAACTCATTGTGTTCACATATCCTTGTTAAGAATATGCAGTAACTGGTGTCAGTAGAGTTCCTGTTTCTTATGCTGAAGCCAGCTGAAGCTGAAGGCTGCCATATACCACCAAAACGTCTGCAAAGCTACACAGAAAACTTCCCTTGACTGTGGTACCTCTTATTCATGGGAATCTTTCCAGGGTAAGCAGGGAAACATTTTTCTGCTTTATCTTAGTTTGCTCAAGGAACTAAAATCATCTAGTACTGAGTCACATGCCATTTGCAGAGCCCCTGACTAGAGCAGAGCAAATTCTAAGAAATCCTTTATTCAGAGTGTCCTCTGGTTCGGCAAGGCCCTGGAATTTGGGTGACCACAGGAAGCAGTTGAGAGGTTTTCCAGCCTGACCATATCAGCCGTCTGACCACAAGAACTTCCTATTTTGGCTGAATCCCTTCAATCAATTTGAGGCTGCTCTGTATGATCAATAGGAGGCAGTTTAAGGATGGCTTGTTTGCCTTATGTTTGTGAAGTGGTTCTTGTTCTCTGGTTTCTCTATCACACAGCAGAGCTACTACTGTTTGCTTTAAGGCTTTAAATCATTGCTAATTTTTACAAAGAAAAGCAAAGAGTGAAAGACATATATTTTATATTAAATGTCTTTAAAAGTTAGCAGTAAAATAAACAACATGAAAGAGAAGCAGATAAATTACATAGTAAGTATAAGGTAGAGGATGACTTTCCAGGTAAACTGCACCTAAATAATAACAAACATAACATAACATAACATAACATAACATAACATAACATAACATAACATAACATAACAACATAACATAACATAACATAACATAACATAACATAACATAACATCCAAAATACATATATTAACAGTACTTTAAAAATCTATTGAAATTGAAAAGTTCAGCTCTAAAACTTAAAACACAACTGGTTAATATAAATATGATAGAAAAAATGTAGAAATGAAATAATAAACCACTAAGTACTCTTTGCTTCCATGCAACCCTTAAAAAGTTTCATAATCCTAGGGAGAAAACAACAGTCACAGTACAAAGCCATTAGTGTTTCATGAAAATAATTTATTGAAAGCTACTTCAGTATGTGAAAGAGATTTGCATTCAGGGTTTACTAGAGGTGTGGGCAAATGAATGATTTCAGTTACTCGAAAACAATATTTGCATTAGATAGCTTAGCATTTGAATAGGGCAAAAGGAGTGCATCTTATCTGTATCAGATCACTGCATCCTGTCTCAAAAAGAACTATGAATTAGTTGTTTTTCTTTCACAGAGAAGCTCTTTTTTTCAAGAAGGGATATGGTAGAACAAATGTTTAATTGTTTTCATAGTTCTTGATCTTTTAATCTCAAACTCAGCACAGACATATAACACTGCTTAGAGAGGGAAAACAGAGATTTATTTGATTGAAATAAATGTTTGATCCCGAACAGGACATATTGACTGTCTGGAATACAGTGACTATCTTGTTCGAAAGTTATGCAAATTACAGTATAAGGTGAGTTAGTTGATTTGCAAGGCTTTTCAGGTAGGAACATTTTATCATTAATTCCTCTTAGGAAATTAATCACTAAAAAGCTTAAATACAAAACTGTTGAAAACTAAATTTTATTTAGTTATTTTCTTACATTAGAGAAGGTGATTAAACTGTGACAATTTCCTTCAGGCACAGAAGAAGGATAACATGGAGGACCAGTGTTGGTTTAGTTCTTTTAATATACTCACCCACATGTACAGTACTGGAAATAAAAATAAATTCCTTCCTTACTTGGTGACGGGTTTCCAAAATCTGGAATGAAGATTACTGTCCATGAAAGGATATTTGTTCAGATGGTTTCAGCTGATTACAGTGTATGAACCAAAGCCTGCTCTATGACACACATTTAATTCCTGATAAGACCCAGAGGCAAAATCTATAGCTAAGGGAATCCTAGTATGTTACTTGATGTGAAAAAAAGAGACTCAAAATCTAAGAAGGGTGAAAAGCAGAAACAACCATCAAGCTTAGCTTCCTGGTTTCACATTCATCAGAGTTTGGGCCTGAATAAAAACAATTTCAGCCAATATCATAAAATGTAATATATAATAAGAATCACTCTGAAGAATATAATTTAATCTTAAAAGAAACTGTGATGAATGGTGGATACTGCTTTAGTGATCAAGGTTCTAAAGCAGTTCAACCCTCTTCCACTACTCTACTTGTGCAAAGTTCAGCTGTTAAATTTCACTTGTACTCAAACGAAATATGTAGGAGTAGGAGAATTTGCAAGGGATGGTAAGATGTCTAAAAAGTATTTTATTATTTTTCTTTCTGTTTGACTCTCAGATGTGCTAATATCCCTTTGCTCAGTGTTCATTTTATGCAGAATCTTTGAAATATATATCTGAATAGTCCCATGATAATACTTCCAAAAGGAGATCCTCCTTGTACAACAAAAAACTACATTAAGAGGTATTTTCTTCTTCTCCTCTCACAGAGCTTCCAAAACTGGTAGAACAAGAGCTGTGTTCTGTTATTCCAAGGACACACCTTGCTAGACAGCTTACTGCTCTCTTATGTGGCTCCCAGTGTCTGCTTTTCCTTCAGGCCAGACCCCTGGCACAACCCTTTTGACTCTGCTACTTTTGTCCAACAAAAGTAAACTGATTTGCAGATTTCAGGCCAAAGCATTTTGAGGACTTGGCAAGTGAAAAGAGAGAAAACAGAATAAAAGCCCCTAATGTGAGATCACTTCAGTTTGAACCCTCACATCGACATTTTGCTTTGCTTCATTTGCCTCAAACTTGACCAGACAATTTTTATTCTGGCATATGATCACACCTGTGGCATTTCAGGAGGATTTGCTTAGGTTTTATGATGTTACCACAGGTCAAAATCTCATTTATAAAAGGAAGCTGAAAGAGAAAACTATGGAGTGGTTATTCTGTTTCCCATAATAATGGAGAACAGTTATTGTCCAAACCCAGCTTTTTTTTTTTTTTTTTTTTTTTTTTGGGAGACAGAGTTTTATATTTAAAAAAAGTAAAAAATGGCTGGTAAGAAACACAGCATTAACATCTGAGTCACTGGTGTTTGCTACATGCCATCAGTGAATTTTTTTACAAAATCACTGAGGTAGAGTCATAGCTAAAGCTGAAACTGATAGAAAGAGATAAATCCAAAACTTTCCTACAGTAAGAAGAGAAAAAGAAACTCTGGAGAACCCACTAGCACAAAGGTTAGTAAAGGTACTAACCTTTAGCATAGGGAAAGCATGGAAAATGTGAAACCAGAACAAAGAAAACATTAGACATCAAAAAATTTGTTGGACATGACTTTTAAAATGATACTGACTGACAGAAATTTGTTGCAGAAATTTGTATAGAAGTGGGCCCTGGGTTAGTATTTTGCCTATGATGAAGTTACAAAATTTATTCTTCAAATGTTTGTGTTATTCTGCTATCAAATTTAATTGAAATTCACAATTTCCTTACACATCATGGCTTACTATGGCTCCCTGAAACAAGGTCATTGCATCTTAAATCGTTTAACACACCCTTCCTCCTTAATATATGCACTCACTATTCCATGGGAAATACTTGGCTGTCCCTTGCAGCTTTGCAGAGCTGTCAGGAAGGAAGGCTTTCCCTACAGTTTAATCACACTTTTCTCACTTACACCTCAAGACTTCCACATGCTGCTATAGCATTTCCAGCTGAAATCAGACATATAGAATCCTCTCGTCTCCTGGACAGACCATAAGCCTCTTGCAGGGTGTTTCTGGTATTATGGCTGCATTCCATTATTTTAATGTTGAGGCAAAGTGGACCACAGCCAAAACCAAAATTATACCAAAGTCCCTGCATTGCCACCAGAATATCTAAGCCAATGACTGAAATACAATCAAAATTAATTAAAATACAATTAAAATTAATTCTCCTTCTTTCTGTGGAATGGCAGAGGACATAGAGTGCAGCTGTTGTGATCTGGCTTAATGTGTTATCATTCCCACCTCACTTAACTCTTGCTGGTGCATTTTCAAAGTGAAATAGTAGATGTTCTTTCTGCCTGTTTGATGGAAGATGCAGTGCTCCAGATGTCACATAATAATTTTCCTTCTTTATAGAGTGCCTCAATTACTCAGAGTTCTTTTCAAAATAAGAAAAAAATAAGGTGGCTGACTCCTGCACACCATTATAGTGGTGTGAATAGGTAATTGTTCTACTGATTTCACAGGGAACATACTGGGTACAAATCAAAATAACAAAGTAAAATCTAAACTAAGATTCAATCATTATTCACACTTTGTCAGACTCTGTCTCAGAGGCCTGGTTACACATACATTCAGTCCTACATAAATACTTCCTGTGGATCCTACACATCTGTACTTCATGGATTTTCTATTGGTGTTTCTGTGGGCCTTCTTATAGGTGCACAGCAGTTATTTTGTCAAGGTGCTGTTATGGTGAGACAAATGAGGGCAGAATATATCCTTTGGTCTTCAAACTAAACCTGTACAATACCTGAACAAACGGTGATAGAAAAAGAAACAATTCCAGCCAAAATTCTGTCCCCTAGTAGTGATATATTGAGACCTGGATATAGCATTTCAACAATGATTGCTTTTTATGATAAAAAAAAGTCTGAATCAGCCTTGCCACTGGAGGAGCTATGTAGTGAATATAAGCTGCTTGTCCTGAATATTTTTTTTTATTATTTATTTCACAGATTTTCACAAAAAACCCCCCACATTTGATTACATAGACTAGAATAAAAACCATTTTCTGAAAAGAGTGCTAAAATTCAAATTAATTTAAATGGCGAAGTATTTCTCCTTGTCTGTACACCCAGCGATTTTGTATCTTTGTATGCATTATGTTTGTTATGTATGTTCCACGTAAATCAATCACTATGCCAGTTTAGAAGCTATAAATTGTACGTGTATAAATAAATGACACAATGAGATCTGCCTTCAGTTAAAAATATGAAGATGTATTATGGAAGGAACATTAGTGGGTATATTAATACTTTGGTATTTCAAACAATGCTTTTGATTTAGGGTTTGTTTTTTTTTTTTTTTAATGAGGTTCCAGATCTGATTTGATCTTCATGAATATCTTAGTCAATATAAGTCTCACAAGTTGGCTATGATTATATATTGGATCCTAGGTCTCAGTAATGTGCAATAGTATCATACTTGTTGAATGCTCATCTGAATTTTGAGAACACTACCAAAATATGAAACCATGTATCTAACCAGAGACACAAAATGCATTTTGTTCTGTATTCTGTCACACACAACACTAGGTGAACACAAAAAGTAATGTTGTATATGTATAATTCTGCAAAATTATATCTGCAGGATGATTAAAGTGACTCAGCATAATTTTAAATTATTATCCAATGCAATCTTCCAGCCTTGGGAGTTTTTGTCATTTTGTTTATTCTAATGGAAATATAGAAAAAAATGTAAATATTTGTCAACAGCCTGAAATTTCACACTTTTTTAGTATTTTTATCTGTGAGTAGTTTTGAGGATAAAATTTTATCAATATCCATGCTGAAGGACACTCTCTTTTTTATGGAAGAATCTACCTGAAAAATTCTGTTAAAACAGGTAATTCGTGTATTTTGGAGTTGCTTATCTCAGTTTTGTTCAGCAAGACAGGCACCTCTGTGTTCTCTGCATTTGATAATATTAATGTCCTAAATAGAAAAAATCCAGGTAGTCAATTTGGACTTCCAGCTGCTTGCATTTAAAACACTCTGAGAAGTTGTTTTCAAACAGTAAAGGCCTTGCTGCAACATCTGTAGGACTTGCAAGATGTCTACAAGAGACATCCTGTCTGTTGCCAAAGGACTTGCTTCTTTCCACACTTTGTATGAGTTTTGTAGTCAAATCCTTGTCCATACTTGCTTAAATGGAACTAGAAAGTGTTCCCAGGCTCTGAAAATCATTTATCTTGTTAAAAACTTGAAGTCTGGGCTTTGCTAAGAGAAGTCTCCCAAATTCTGCACATTGTCTGGGTATAAAATCCCCTCCACTGAGAAGCCTACAGACATGTCACAGTGAATCACAGAATCACAGGACCACGGGATTGATCAGGTTGGAATGGATTACAGTGGGTCATCTGGTCCAATCTCCCTGCTCAAGCAGGGTCATCCTAGAGCATATGGCACAGGATTGTGTCCAGGCAGTTCTGAAATATCTCCAGTGAGTGAGATTCTGCAGCCTTTAGTTCAGTCGAGAAGTTCTTCCTCATATTCAGGTGGAACTTCCTGCGCATCGGTTTTTGCCAATACCTGTTGTCCTATTGCTTGTCACCACTGAGAAGAGCCTGGATTCATTCTCTTGGCAACCTCACTTTACATACTTACTTACATTTGTGAAGTCATGTTCTTCATGAAGTCATCTTCTTCTAGATTCAGAATACAGTTTAAATAACTCCTGGTAAGAGCAACAAAAGTTTTTCCAACCATATTAAATATTTACATGCAGGAAACCTACATTTTCTGTTCTTCAGAACTAAATAATATTTATTCCAGCAATGCAGGGATTAAGAGCATTCTGGAGTTAAAATATATTTGTGGCTGTCATTTCAGTGATGGGACTGATATGCTTTCTCAATGAAATATATGGCTTTTTGATAGATTTGGGAGAGTACAGAAGGTTACAGTCATGCAGCAGTAGATGCAGAAATCAATTCAGCAGTTAGTAAAACTGGACAGGTTAATGAACCTACATGGAACTCTGCTACCTTAATGTAACTATTTGAAGTTCTGTAGGAAGTTAATCCTCCTCCAACACCTTGGCTAAAGACTGTAAAACTATTTTTGTCAGGAAAGGGTGCCAACATTTTAATCTACTTTGTGCTGATATAGAGAGGGAGAGGGAAGGAGTTTATTTTCATGGAATAAAATGGAGGTGAAACAAAAAAACTCTTTGCCTTGAGAAGTATTGCACCTGCATTAAGTTCCCTGCTGATTCCTTAGTAGAAATTTGATTTTTTTCCCCTCTCTCCCTTCTTCCATTATTTTTAGCTCTAAGGAATGTGAGGTATGTAAGCCATCCTTCTTGTCAATGAAAAAATTCTTTCTTCAACTGCGAAAAATAGATCTTCCTCCCCTAACTTACCATCAGCAAGTCATCTCAGCAATGCACCTGTACTGTGTAACACTATATTATACTTTCCAGGGCTTCATATTTGTTTGACAGACTTGAGAGATCCATTTCCTGGTCATCTAATACCTGTAGTTAGGATTTCTATTCTGAGTAGGAAGGTCTTTTATGAATGTATTGTGATTTCCAAGAAATAGAAAGATTATTGTTTCTTTTATTTGATATAAAACTCTCTTTTTCAAGGAAGGTGCAACTTCCATGGTACCCTTATTCCCCAAATAAACCTATAGCACCTTCAACTCATTGATTAGAAACTCTATTTTCTTGGGTGTACTCTTCTCATTAATTTTACACTTTAATACTCAAGACTCATAGAAGGTGTAGTCAGCTCAGACAGGGATCTGACGTTTTCCCAGCTGCTTTGGTCACTGCAGAAACCTACAAAAATAGAGGTTGTGTCTAGTCTGGTCAGATAGCCCCAAAATCATTACAAATTATGTAGGCAGGCAAGCACACAAAGAAAGTTTCTATGCAGGCTGTGTGATTATGAGGTGTCAGTAGATTACACAACCTTGTAATAGATAATAATGTACTCCAACATTGCCCAATTTTTTTCAGATCTGTTGGACAAGCCTTCACTGAGCAATCCCCAGGCTGGTAACAGCCTTGGAAGATTTATCTCCCAGTACCACCCTCTAATGATGTATCAAACTGATACTGAAAGAAGCATAGCAATGTAAGTGAGGCTAGCTTGTTTCCAAATTGGATCTAGTCCAATCAATCAGGAGAGGGAGAATCTGTGTATCTTGCTTCAAAGAATGGCTATCAATATATTCATCTCAAATTTGCAACAAATTCCAAATGTATTTCCAACGTATTCTTTTAGGATTACCTAAAAGTCTGCCCTGAGCCTGGATTAATTATTTCTGTGCCATAACTACTTCAGTTACAGAATAGAATTTATATTGATAGCATGTACAGATGACAGCAAGGCCACAGAGGCTGTATAAATTTAAGAGTCTGTAATCAGAATTTAAAATAAATTAGTGAATATTGAGAAAATGTTCAAATTCAACAAGATAGAATATTGAAAAGACCAGTCCATATGTAGGAATCAGAAAGCAAATTCTTTTGGGAGGCAAAAAATCTAAGCATACTGCCTGGCAGGTTATACCAGTAAAAGAAAAGGAAGTCCTTAAGATGAAAAACAAGTTCATTATGCACCAAAATAATTTATAATTTATGCATAAAATCTTAATGATTCCAGTTCTACTTTGCCCTAATATATCGAGATGAGATTCCTGTAACTTTCAACCTCCTTCTTTGAAGAAAGGTATTACTGGCCTGAATAGAGGCCAGAAGAAAACAGTCCAGATGACAGCAACATCAAATATGAGTAAAACAAATTAAAAATTATATAGTGTCAAAGGCCCTTGTATTCTTCAACTTGGGCAGGACAAGTACAAAGAGGAACCTTGTGTCAGCAGGTTGTAAGACAACATGGATCAGTTCAGCAAATCCACTAGCATAATGAAAGACAAAATCCATTTGACTGCTAACAAGATTTGGGCCACTTACTCGAGAACTAGCATGTGGTTCTACAGAAGTGGAAACACTTTAGGATTACAGTATCTCTAAAATCTAAAGCTGGAGGAGAAACTTTTGCAGATAGATTGTATTTGGCCTTGCAGCAATGCATACTTCAATAAGGTTGTTTTCATGCTTTCTTGACCTTGTTTTCTCAATTTAAATAGCATGGCATAAGTCTAATATTTTATTCCCCAGAACTCTGTTACAATTGCTGTTACTGGTGGTAGTCTCTCCTAATATTTCTGTTGGTAAAATTGTGTATCTGCTCTCCCTAATATTGACAAATTAGCTATTAGTCTATAACGTTTTCTTTCTTTTTGCATTTTGAAAAATAATAACTTTCTGCAGCCCGTTGTTATTTCCAATTTTCCAAGACTTCTTTGAAGTTAAGAACTTCTCACTGAAGTTCTAATGAGAGATCCTCATCCAGATTTTTTAAATATCTAGGGTGTGAATTTTCTACTCTTATGATTTAAAGTGTCAAACTTTGGAGCTTGCTGTTTAACATCCTGATGAAATGCAAATAATTTCATAGTTGTCTTTAGTGACAGGAACATATTGCCTGTGTTTTCATTTTTTTTTTCCCCATTTCCCTCCCATTTTTAAGTTGGGGCATGTGTGTAAGAGTGCGTTTAAGCAAACTGAAAACTTAATTTTTTATTAAAAAATAAAAAGAATATGGTGTCTGATAGCTCTTATTATGTCTACAGCAAATGTGTTCAGGATGTCAGTCAGCTCCACTCGCACTGAAACACACAGATCTCTGTAACCAGGACACACTGAGGCAGGAGGCCCTGCCAGCCATCTCATGAGAGCTGAACTGGGGATGCTTTTGAGTGCCTGCATATTTGTTAAACATAAGCCACCATGAGGGACCATTATGAACTGGATTACATTAACTTGCATTTACAGCAAATTATGCTGTTTCTATAATCACCTGTTGAGGATCAATGCCTTCTTAAGGTGGTGTAACCAAACCACTTGCCTGAGATCTCATGTTATAGGAAGAGCTTTAGAGGCACTTCTAAGGATCATTCATGCCAAAATTGACTGGAATGGTGGACCAGGCACTGATTTTTATAAAAGATCGTTAAATGTCTTTGCATATAAATATTTTCAAAATTCCATTAAACACAGAATTATTCTTAGACATGAACAAGAAATTTTTATCTCTGGGACACAGTCTGTATGGTCAAGTCACGGGGGCATTCAAGTACATTTTATATAGACTCTGAAGATGAAACAATGTATGCTGATAAATGATCCATTTTTGTAAACTCAGTAAGTTTCTCACAGTTAATTACAGCCGTGACTTTTTCCATGGACTGGACTTAAATGAAAATGTCAGCAAAATCAGTTTTTTTCTGTTTAAAAGGTAAAAGCACATAAAAGTGTATAATGCATTATGGGAATGACCACCTTGAATACAGCTTTCTTGTTAGTCAAATATGGAATTAAATTATGTAATGTGGCAAGACAATGTCCAAAACACAAGTTTCACAAATATGAAATTAACATGCTAAATAGTTTCTCTAATTGGAGATGTAAGAATTGCCTGAAGTACTGTTAGGCTTCAACAATATTCTCTTCTTGACCACCTATTAATCTCTGATACACACCTTCTATCTGGATATATATTTTATATCTATCTGGATAGGATATTTTTTCCTACTGAATGTTGTAACTAGAATTTTTGTGGAACACCAGAGTTGTAACAAACAATAAAGGACAGACATATGAACATCCAATGCATGTACATACACCTGTACAACATTTTGCAATTTTTTTCGTGTCAATTGATAACACACAGCAGTAGTATTATCCTAGAATCCCTAGGCATTGTACATAATATGTTCTTCCTCATTCCTTAGTATATAATTTGATTATATTCTATTTTGTAGTTTCCAGAATTTCCCTTTTTATTGTATATGGGTTTATCAGCATCACTAGCTATTTTTCTTTGTGGTTGAAGAAACCAGCAGATGAAATTTCCTAGTGGAGATCGAACTGAATCAACACTTATTAGCAGATCCCATGTGTTCAGTAAGCAGTCAGTATTAGAGTGAAAAAAAAGAGAGACATGCTTTTTAAAACATGACATTCAATTATTTTCTGAAATGCATATGAGTGAAGAATTGGTGTCCAGAGTGTACAACAGTATCTTTGAAAGTTAGCTACTTGTCTGAAGAGCTAACAGAACCCCGTGTCTTAGAAAGATATGTGCTCTGCACAGAGCTACACAGTAATTATTCCCTTAATCCTAGGAAATTAATAAAGCTTGATGGATTATGAGATTCTGTCCCAGTGGAAGTAGACCAATTGACGACATTGTTGGCACTTTAGAGGCACTTTAAAGACCTTTATTAAGGGCAGGGTCACCGAACCTGCATCATTTGTTACTGCATTACAGCTCCGTGTGCTCAGCTATGAAAGGCACAAACACACAGCCTTTTCATTGCTTCTGGTTGCATGTTACAGAGGTGAAAACAAATTTCCCATTACTTCTCCTTGGTAATTTATTCCTCCCTCTGTTCTTTCCATAGAAATTGAGAAAAGTCCAGGAAATCATGTAAATGCTCTTCACTGCAACCAGTGAGTTCTTATGATAGGTAGAACAAGTTCCGACTTCAGAGCTGTCCTTTCTTTGAGCAGAAGGGCAGAATAATATCTTCCTGGAGTCCCTTCCCTCATGACACTTTTTGTGATACTACAACTTTAAAAAAATTGCCAACAATTAAATATAATTATATACAATAAGACCTGAAAATGCTTATTATCTAACAGTACTAATTCTCAAGCATGAAAAACCTTTGTTTTCTTGACATATGTACTGTCTCTCTTAGCATTTTAAGACAAATCAATAACAGTTAAAGAAATATACAATTCAAATAGACAATCTTCACAAAAATCTGAAACTGCCTGATTAAACACCCCTGGAATTTGTTCATCTTTTACAGAAATCAAGGCAATCCAGCTTCCCTTCAGCTTCAGTTATTTGGCATTCTCTCAAAAATAATAGGTTAAATAAGACACACATTAACCATGTGGTTGACCTTAATGTAATGATGTGAAATTGTCTAAATCTATCCCATACTCCTTAATTTGAGTAGCAATTATGATCTTCATCCTTTTAAAGGGAATTTGTGGGATGTTCCTGGATGAGAGGCCTCAAACAACCGGAATAATATTGTGGTGTTTTCCACAGTCCATTTCACCTGCAACTACATCAAACGTCGTGTAACTAGGATTCATGAGGAAATGAGAAGTTCTCATAGAGAGGTTTGACTCAACTAAAGTTCCTTCACTTACTTAGTCTTGGTCACTATAAATATGTAAGCAATAAAATTTAATATTGAAATTTGGAAAAATCAGACAAACAAATAGTTCAAACACTTACTTAGAACTCTGATTTGTGTCCACTAGCATTATCTAAAATGTTCACCAACCTCTGTGAATAATATTTAACATTTGTTTCTAACTTCTCAATGTCTCATTCCAGAAAAATGATAATGCTATTGAATTTCTTACCTCATCTTCTCATTTTTTTGTTTTGTTGTTTTTTTCTTTTTCAGGTGTGGCTTCTCCATATCCATTTGTCATTGCATGACATTCTCTAATGAGAATATGTGCCTTACATAAAATTTTGATGTTCTCTCTCTTTGTAAATACACTACATACAGTCACTGCAAAGATACTTCCTATTGTGTTTGATCCTGCAACCAAGATTTTTGGTGCCTGGTTGCCCATTGGTATTTGCTCAAGAGAGAAGGTGGACATGATTTTCTGTAGTCTTATTGGGGAAAAGGCTTCCATCTCAGGAGGATGGCATCCTCTTTCACATCTCACCTTGTCTTAGAAGAATAGAGAGAAATACCTATTTAGATTAAACTGGATGGTGGGGATTATGTCAGTAAAGTAAACATACAAAAAGTCAGTGGGGACTATATCTTTCAGGTGATAAATCTCATGTACTCCCACTATCCTACCTGTGATACACAAAATATACCAAGCGTACGATAAACATGTCTTGTAAAGTTTCACAGCTTTATTTAATCCAAACTGGTGTGCTCTTTGGTCCAAATTTCAGCTTTGTTTTCTTAGCCTTCTCTGCTTCAAAGAAATTAAGATTTGGAATTTTGGGAACTTACAAGAAACTGTATAAGTACAGGTAGAAGGATCATTTTAATGAGAGTACCTGTAATGTGGGCAAAAACTAAATTACTTCTGTTAAAATAGTGAATATCTTAGACTAGTATGCATTTCTAGACTGTAGAAACCGAATTTAGGAAAACATTTTTTGTAAACTTATCTTTGAACCAATACACTTGTATCATTTTCTGAGGGGAAAGAAAACAAACAAACAAACAAAAAAAAACCCCAAAAAATTAAACAGAACAGAAAAAAAAACCCAACAAAACACCAAAAGGCACCCTTTAATTTACTTTGTTCCATTACCATAGTTATTTATATTCTTCATTAGGTTTATTCAGCCTGTGTGAGTTTCCTTTTCTGCACAAGGAGCATAGAAAGTATTAATTTCTGTGCTTTCCAGCAAGATGTTGAGCAGTCTTCAGGAGCACCTGTTTTTCATGGATTGCCTTCTTATTTGGTGCATTTCCTTATTTTCGCTGACCAATAAAATATTTTTTCATTAGCACTTCAAAATGAGTTGCATTCAATGCTAAGTTATTAAAACATAAAAGTAGACACATCTCTTTTGCAAGAAACAAGCAAGAGAAGTTTTCTGAGGTTATTATTTACAGACAATAAGTTGTCATAAGTTTTACATCATTGACATATCCAGACTCTTAGAGGTTTTGGTAAGTTGATGCTAGGCGATGGTGATTCCAAATAGCAATAATGGAGTAAACTGATTTCAGGTTTACAGGTTTTCCGCTTCATCCATCATATTAGGGTTAAGTCCGCAGACTTATCTTATCCCACACAGCATTGGTCCCTGCTCTAAGACTGAAGATCAATATAGCTGAAGAAGAATAAGGTTTCCAATTAGGTCTCTCTCAGAACTTGGAACTTGAGCTGCCTCCAAACCACAACTGAATCACAAATTTCTTCCACGTTGCTACCATCTTGGAAACATCATGATTTGTTGGCGATAATAAAAAGTGTGTGAAGTACATAGCCTACAGATTAAGTACATGCTCAGATAAGGATAGTAGGGTGCACCCTGTCCTTATTTGTAGCATCTACTCCTTGGTTATTGCTTGCTTTCTCTTTTTAGATGGAATGGTTTCAGTTTTGCAATTAAAATGTTCTGTTTAAAAAGCCTCTGAGAAAGCAATGTGTATTTTTCCATGTGCCACAAAGTATAAAAATACTAATATCAAGTCCTTTACATTCGGAAGTGCTAACAGTGGATACTCAGAAGGTTTCTCAAATCTGTTTAAGATTAGGCCTAAAAATAAATTGGAGTAAAAGGAATGTTTTTATGTGCTCAGATATTAGGACCAGCTTGAGCTGCAGATCATCTTGGCAGACATTGCTGGACCTCCCTGGTGTCTAAGGAATTGCAAACTCCTTTCCAAATCCTTTCGGAAATTGCCAGTTTGATAGAATAACATTGCAGGAAACCACTCAAATTTAACATATTTGCTGTTTCATGTTCTGCCAAAACAATGACAGGACACCAGATTAGGTCATACTTTGAAAAATAAAACCTCAGACAATAGATATGAATGCTGCATTATATTATTTAAAAGATATCTCTTATTTTTGAAAATGTAGAGTCAGGAGAATGTGTACAGTTCCTTATATAATTATTTTGTAGCGAGTATCATAAAATATAGCATGAACAGTTTGCTTTAAGGAATAAACTCTTCTTTACAGATAAATGTTATTAGGTAGCTGAAAAAGATATTTTTTATGTTTTGTATTCCTGGCAGTATATACAGAATATATTGAGAGAGGTCATTAAAGAAAAAGTCTTACTTTGCCCTAAAGGACTCAAAATTTGAGTAAGATACAGCTAAATAGTTCAGATTTTAAAACCATTACTTTTGGTTAACAAAGAAAATTATAATTTATTATCTACTTTCTTAACTTTTATTGCAACTTGGATTAGAGTGCAAATTCAAAGATTAACAAATAAGCTATTATTAAAAAATAAGTATCTGAAGGTTGTACATATAATTGACTTCCCCTACTCCAAGATGCAATGAAATGAAATATAGAAGCTAAATGTCAACAGCAGGTTTTATAGGACCTATAATCATGATGAGACAGAGACAGGTAGCTAAACGATAGCCTTAGAGATACAAATTATGTATACTTTATATGTAGATATGATGGGAGCTCATTAAATGAATTTTTTATTCTTCTGGCTTTTTAAAGATTAGTTGGTAATGTCAAACTTAACTCATTGCACATCTGGAAGGGTTAAGGGGAGGGATATGACACATATTGAAAGCCACTGGATGTTGTTTTAGAATACACTGTGACCATATATATTAATTCCACAGACACAAGCTGTCTATTGCCTGTGCATTATGTTATTAGAATGAGTAGCTCAAGTTATGCTCTCATGGAATTTTTTTGGCAAATATTGATCCTAAATCTAGCAGCTGATGGAAGATTAGGTAACTCAGCAAAGAGTTCTCCAGCAGAAGGTGGAACTTGTCTAGTAAAATTCTGGTCTTGCATCCTTTTGTGAGATATGGACCTGTGACTCATGAATGTTCAGCTCTCGAGTTTGAGCATCTCACAGAACATCTTTCTAATAAACTATGATTCAACAAAAGCAAAATATTCCCTAAAAATACATTTTCAACTTTCTGTGAAAATTATAAATATCTTTTTATCAATTTTTTTTTATGATGAGTCTATTCTAGAGTGGCATAAGTTAAAATGCTTTGCTTTTTGCACCATTTTATGGTCAATATCAATAACTATGCTATTAAAAAGAAATATTTCAAAATAAAATTAATATTTATATTTTTATTTGCTTAAACAATTTTTTACTTTAACAATTTTAAACTGTACAATATTAATATTTAAACTGTACAATATTAATATTTAAACAATATTAAACTGTATTTCTAATGGAAATATATAGCATCCACCTGAACCCATTAACACTAGTTTTATTTTCCTTTGTCTGATATCTACTGAACAGAATTATATTGTTTAGTGGGAGTGTTGAACTCTGTGGAAGCACACCCATCTTCTGCAGTTTTCAGTTCCTTGTAACCTTGAAACATAAAAATGCTTTAATATAAGAAAATTAATTATTTTTACCAAATGCATTGCAGTATTATTCATAGAGGTTGATATTTTTCTCAAATGTTAGATCTTCTATACCACTAAATGTGTTTGAAATACACTAAAAATGAATGGAAGGGTCAGTCTATTTTTTCTCCCCAGCAGATAAGAGGCCCTTGTTTCCCTTTCAAAAATTGAAATGGCAGCTGTTTTGGCAGCTGCATTGCCATGTAAACAAGATACGGTTTTCAAGTTCCCACATATTTATCATATTACAGGCACTGGGAGACTGAATCGATGAAACAAAAAACTCTAAGTTTAAGAGATTGAGTTAGACTACCAAGAAGGAGATGAGCTATTACCCTAGTGCAAAAAACTCTAGGACAATGAGGAAATAAATGTTAAAATTAAAGTATGGTTTCTTTCCTAACAAGAAGATTGATATTTACACAGAATATAATAAAAATACAACTAACTGAATGCATAAACAAAAATAGAAATAATTCATATTTCTGTTACTTAGAAAAGGAAAAATATTTTTTAAGCAAAATGACTTATAAGATGTACTCAGTTTCAAAATACTCCTAATGGACTTAAAATGTAAACCAGAGTAAAAGCTATTTGCATTTTCTTCCATACAAGTGGAGTAATTAATTCCATTCTTCTTGTCACCATAGAAAACTAGTCTAAGGAAAAATAATAATATTCATCTGGAAGTGTGGAAGGTAGAATACAAACTTCTTTAGAATAGATATGACGATATCTTTGGCTTGCACTTTGTAAGTTTTTGTATTTATTTTCAAGCCCTCTACATCTGTGATGCAGAGTTTGAATGCTGGGACATCCATAAATTCTGAAAAAGTCAAATATTTAAATTATGCATTTAAAATAGCTGGATCTTGGAAATCAATAAAGTGGCTAAGATTTTTTTAGTTTTTTTGTTTTTTACTTTAAACATGTGAACAGCCTCACTGACTCTCCTAGAGCTCATTTCTGCTCTTGTCTCTGTCATAGTAATCATGCTCCCAATGCTTTGCAAATGTCTAGTTCCTTTGCTGGATAGGCAACTAGGGTTTGTCTTTCTGTCATATTAGACAGCTTGATGTCCTTGATGTCCTCCTGATTTTGCAGAAAATTATTCCTCAGACACCCTTTACAGATTCCAAATTTTATTTTGTCTCCATCTTTGAAAGTTATTAAAAAACTGACTTTAGAGAGCTTTCAGAAAGTTACAAAATCTGAAAAAATTGGTCACAGAGAGTTTGGTCGAGAGTATAATGTTGGGTTTTTTTAATCTGCAGAATAAACACAGTTGGGAAACATTCAGACCATGTGAAAACTGTCTTGTTTTATACTCAGTGAAAATGCAGTTTACTGTAAACCAAGAAAGTAATCCAGAAATCTTATTCCCAGCATGCTCTTTATTATATGTAGTCAGGCATGACAAATTGGACTATGAAGTTACATAACTGTAGGTATATATACACACAGACAAAATTATTGTTACTTAACTCATGGATGTGCTTGGAAAATCTGGTCTTGTGGCCCTTTTGAAACTGGGAAAATATTCTTCCTAGAAGGACAAATTTGATACTTCTGATTCTGCAGGGCTGGAAAATAATAGCGTGATTTTTCTTTTTCTTTTTTTTAACTAATGAAGTATAACTAGTGATGTGTAGCTGAATATTAGAGCCAGGTTTTCAGATAGTGTTCTATCCCTAGGGAAGAAAGACAAAAATATCTTAAGGTCACACAGAAAAACAAAAAAAAAAGTGTGGCAGCAGTCTAAAGTTGCTTACCTATGTGTATAATTTCCAAGACCTGTCCAAAGGGGCCAGGAATATGGAGTAAACAATAATTCAATACGGAATGGGTAAGAGCATGTAGCTCAGTTATAATGTAGCTGTCTCAGGCAATTAAATATATCTCATTATATGTGTGTTTACACATATGTGTATAACACTTGTAATCAATCACATTCCAATACATGCACATACGTGTATTTATATCCAACACTTTTTAATATATATTAACTGGGCATGTGACAAGAAAATTTAAAAAAACCCAACAAATCTATTTTGCCTAAAGGACTGAACTTCTAAAGGCCATAACTGACTGGTAAGTCAAAGTTAGCATCAAATGATGGCTTCTTGTGCAAGAGCTGGACCACAGCATTTTAATGTTCATTGGCAGCTTTCCCTCCCTTAAGGCAATAATAAAATACCTTCTTTAACACTCAAACAACCAAACCTAATCAAGGGATTCACACAAAAGGATGTGAATAGGGTGAAAAAATTAAATAAATGGAGTGGTCTTTTGGTCTTGCTGAAGAAAAGAAATTTTATATTCTGCTCTTAAATGTAGGACAGAGAAATTGAAACAGGTGCCAGAGACAAAGCAGATCTGCATCCCATAGGTAGGGCTGGAAGGTTCAGCGCTGGATGTGCCAACACTGTGGTTAGCCACTGGGGACAGGATCTCTCCCTGGGTGGTCAGGCAGATACCTATCACTGCAGAGCTGAGGCATAGCCAAAACATCAATTTTGAGTGCATCTAAACTGAACTGCAGGTGTGCACTGCAGTATGGCCCAAATCAGAAATCTGGTGGAAGCGTGTGATGGCTCCCATCCAGATAGCACACCCAGGTAACCATCCCGTAGAAAATAGATGAGAGAGAGAAAGCTTGCTCTGGTTTGGAGGCAGGGCCCTTCTCCAGACCCATCAACTCTGAAGTGTTCCCCGTACACCTCCCAGTTTAGATTGCAGCCTTCAAGTTTTCAAGCACCCACTGTACTTCCTGTATATCTGCCAATTTGTGTAATAATAATCATAACAATTTTCAGGGTGGAGTAATAGGACTGTAAGTCCTAAAGCAAAAAAGAAAAACTTTTTTGCTTTTCTAGAAAAGAAATCATACCTTAAGGCAGCAATTCAGTAAACTATTTTGGCAATAAATATGGCATTTATAACCCTAAATTTTAGGAGAAACAATCGAATCCATTTTGCACTTGATATATGCTGTGCACCTTAAAGGCCAGACACAAACCTGTCTATATGCACTGTTTAAAAACATAAATATTACTGAGGGCCCAAACTCTATGAACTGAATATTTGAAAACTATTTTCTATGACAAATATCTGTTCCTTGTACATGATTTGCTGAAGTAATAGGAGAAGGGGATCTAGATTTAGCCACTGCCTTAAAGACTGATGAGCCTCGCATCTCCCCAGTTATTACAGAGTACATCAATGAGACATGTAGTTATCCTAATCAACATCTGCAGTGTGTGTTTCAGAATGGAACAGGTCAAAATTTTTGGTAGCAGTCAGTACATGGGATTTATACATACCTGCCTGCATGGCTAAAGTTTCTAATGAAACCACAAGACCAAGCCATTCCACAAAGAAAGCAAAAGATCCTGGGAAAAGTTTCTAATTGTTATAGCTCATTCCTGAAAAATGTATTGGTGTCAACAGACTATTTCCTCCTTTAAACTTACCGCCTAAGGTTGATAAACCAGCAGTGCAAATCTACTGGTTTGAATCTGGGTAAATTTTAAGTGGCTTAAAATTCTGGAAGAGGGATTTGTACCTACTCAGAAGTTGTTTCAGTCTGTGACTAAACGGCTGCCACATCAGCAGCTGAAAATAAAAACTGAAATTTTCATAGATTTAAGGCAACTCTGATTTAAGCCTGTGACTGGTATCTGGCCTCCTCTTCATGTGGTTATCTCTCCATCTGTCAATCAAGCCAGGAGTTTTCTGAGGACAGAGAGAAACAGCTGCAGATTCAATAGGAGCTCTGAGTAGCTCATCAGCACAGCTGTTCCCCTACATTTGTTTCCAAAGCAAAAAGTCTTTTGTGTTTATATTAGGTAAGGAAATGTACTATTTGTGCATATGAGACTTTTCATGAAAGCTTCTGAATGGCAAGGAAGGAAAAATATGCTTCAGTAACAGCTTTTGAAGGGAACTTAGATTTAATTTACCTAGAAATAAAATGATTGTTAATATTAGTGAAGATTTTGTGCTGTAGTGCTTGTAAAGTAAATCATGGCCTAGCTGTCAGTCAAACTACCTTTTAAGAATTTCTTTTCTTTTCTTTTCTTTTCTTTTCTTTTCTTTTCTTTTCTTTTCTTTTCTTTTCTTTTCTTTTCTTTTCTTTTCTTTTCTTTTCTTTTCTTTTCTTTTCTTTTTTCTCTTTTCTTCTTTTTAAAATGAAATGGTATAAGGTAACTACATTTAGCAAGATTATATTAATATTTATTAATTAATCTATAAATACTGGAAAGTCAGAATAGTATTCTCTCCAGTGCACTTGAGAATAGAATATTTGACTTAATAAAAATAAATTTAAAAAATAAAGACAGAAGAATTGGACATTATTCCAAAATTCTGAGTCATTCTGACTCTGAAGTTCATGGACAACTGACACTAGACCTTCATCTTCATGAGAAGATCCATATTTTTAAGCAGACGGATATCAGAATTTGTTGCTTCAGTAGAGAAATTTATCTGACACTGCAACAGAGATTATTTTCTGATTCCAAACTGTTCTAAAAAATATTGCAATTTGTCTTCATCTTGTAATGCTTTTGCTCACATAAATTCTTCATTGCCTGTCTCGTGAGCATATCTAAAGTGATTTATGATTTATGTTATTTTCTAGAAAATTTTGAAGCAGCATAACTTGTGAACAGAAGTTCCAAATCAAAGAAGACAAAGTGATTTCTTACTAAAAAAAAATTAAAAATCACTGGTTTTGTTAAAAAATAAAATAAAATTCAGCAGCCTTCTTTTTATCTTTGCACATTTAGATGCAGTGGTTCATAAAAGGACAAACTCAAACCCACTGAAATCGACAAAAGTTTCTGTTGACTTCCAAAGGCTTTGGACCAAATCCAGGGTACACATTCATGACTTCAAAGTAAGAGACCCATTTAAAAAATGCAGCTCTTGGTGTGTAATGCTACAGTCTTTTGTATTTTCATTATAACAATTACAACAGAAGACCTTTGTGCCAGATGTTCGTTCACTCACGAGAAACATCTGTTAGTAGCACGCAAAACCTGGCTGGATCAGGGCCATTAGGAAAAATAAACAAAAATACATTCTTTGTTTTCATTACAAGAATTATTGTAATTCTCCCAAGAACATGATCTTTCCCCACAAGAGGAAGACTTTGTGAGCCATATACACTAAAACCTGAAGACATGAGATCAGTGCCAGCAAGAGCTTTCCTGGAAACTTCTAGACTCATTTGGATCTGGCCTGAATCAAAACAGAGAACCAACTTCTTTTTTCTCTGACATAGTAGATTTGTTTTCTCCCTGCTGTCTGAGGGTAAGAAACCAACTTCAACACAAATCATGCATAAGACATGCACAATTTCTTTTTTCTTCTCTATTTTTTTTCTCCTTCTTTTCTTTTTTTTCCCTCTTACTTAGTAAGCCATTTGGACTGGGGTGTATTTCAAGCTGTTTAGATCATTGAATGTTTAGTAAGAAGTTAGGTCAGACTTTTAGGTACAATCTGCATGTCATGTCAATTTTCAAAGGCTGGTAGCCAAAGTTCACACAAGGTAGTCTTGTACCCCAGCAGCGGATGGGAATCAGTCCCAGAGGATTTGCTCTTGGCAGAGCATATTTGTACTGGTTTGTGCTAGCAGGAGATATGTGGCCTGGGACACAGGCTGGAGGTCTTCTCTCTGGGAAGGGTCATATGCTGAGCTGAAAACTTGGGGCTGTGCCCAGCCATTCTTAGTAGCTGAGCTCACATCTGCAGAAGATGTCTGAGAGGAACTCCCAAAAGTATCCAGACCAACCGAAGGAGACATCCTGGTTTTCCTGCAAAGGAACAGAGCTATTGTGCTATTAAAATACCTTTAAAGTGATGAGGAAAAGTGGAAAGTTCAAAAATAATGGCAGTTCCACAGATATTGTGTTTTCAGCAACAAGACTGTTGACTTAAGTAAAGTTCACTGGGGTCAGTGGTGATGGTGGAATATGGCCAAGGGGTCCAGGGTAAGGATTAGGCCTATTTGAGGAAAATGATGGAAGGAAGACCTCATCAAGACTTTTCGTATAAAATACTGGGGAGACAGAGGAGTTTGATGAAGGTGAAAATGTCTCAAACTATATGGGTTTTTCTCTGTTTTTTTCTCCCCCCTCTGGATTTGCAGATCAACAGTTATTCTTAGATCAAAGGTGGAATTTTTCATGATAGCATCAAGGAAATGTTAAAACCTCAGGAGAATCAATAGTTTCATGACAGCCACTTCTCTTTTACCCTTATTTTACCCAACCTATATTTGGTCATGACATTTTGACATTTTTTTTTAGCTGTGTCCCCATCCTCCCTTCCTGTTTTTTTATATAAAACCTTGGGATTTTTCTGGCATACAAAAAAGAAAACTAGTCTCATGGATACCAGTTCCCTGTTTTGGTCTTGTGTTGGTCCTGTAGAGACAGGCAAGAGATGGATGGAAGTGCAATTGTTACTGAATACTGCAGGAGAGAGGAGGTTTAGGGGAATATTAGCCTGTTTCTCTTCATATATGAATTTACCTGTGGAGCACAGAGCATGCACTGCCCATGTGGGATGCTGCAGATGTCAGGCCAATACTTTTCATGACCTATCTCAGCATTATTCTCTGGAAAGACCTTGGGGGTGATACTGTGAATCCCCTGAGTGAATTTTGCTTTTGCTGGCTGACAGCGGCTCAGTAAAACTTTTCTGCCTGGAAGGTCCTGCTCATATAAGGGAAGGAAATGCAGACAGTCGCAAACCTCATCCTCCTGGAATGAAACAAAAACATGCTTCTCTGGGAACACCTGTTACTGGTTTAAATGTCTGTTTACACTGACCCTTAAAGCAAGCCGAAACTGAGAGAAGGGTGGGGCTTGGAAAGGAAAGGACAGCTGAGAAAGATCTGTTCTGCACGCAGTGAAGATTTTTAATTTGCAAAAATCCTGAATTCAGACAACACTGTCTAGCGGTGTCTTGATGGGGCAATAGGAGGACTGGTCATAAAATATAACTTTTGTCTAATGTCAAGCCAAATGCTCAACAGGTGTAAATTCCTATAAATCACTGGAGCTTTCCTCCTGTGTGTTGGGCTGCTCTGTGTTGTGGGGCACACAGACAAGCCTCTGTTTGGGCTTTCTATAGGGTATTAGAAATTTTTTCATGGCCTGCCTCCTGTTTTTGACATTTTGTCAAAACTTGACTGGTCCAAATTGCATTCTTTAATCTCTTTTAGTCACTTGTTATCTCCTGCATGCTCATGCTATTTGCTGGCCTCTGTTGCACTCATCCCTCCTGTTCATGATCAAGAACAGAAGATATATCTCCTAAAAGAAAAGCTGAGAAACGAAATTGAAGTCAGCTGAAAGATATGATGACTTGACAGCTTCCAAAAATGTCCCTTGTTTTCTGGACTCCCCATGACAATCCTACATAACCTCCATAGAGGCACAGACAGATGTAGTGGCCATAGACAGCACATGTGTCCTGGCTGAGGACAAGCTGACAGGAATTAGTCATTCTGATTTGGAAGCAGAATCACTGATAACTTTACTTTTTTAATTAAGTTAGCTTGTAGGAACATGTGCAAGACCTCTTCCCTGATGCTGGAGTGTGTTGTTTTGAAAGGGTCACCTACAATGGATGGAAATATTTAGTTTCTCTATCACTGCTCATCTCTGCTAACCTATATCTTTATTTTTCTCCTTAGCATTAATTGTTCTGTCTGGAACATATTTTAAGAACTAAGAATCGAAAAACAACCACTGGCTTTTCTCCACCATATGATAGTTTCTCAGAACATCTTAACAACCTATGTTTTTCTATTTCTAATACTGATTAACTGGCTGAGCAGATTTTTTTTTTTTTATCCTTACCTATAGAGTACATTCTTTTCTCTGAAGAAGTTCAGAGTTCAGGTAATGAAGATGGTTTTCTGTGCATACTGGATGAAATGGAGAGAAGTTAACTCTTACAGGACTGTGGACATGTCTCTAAAAAGGACTATCTGCTATCCACTGTGGCTGAATGTAATACAGAAAGCAAAACTTATAAACAGAGCACTTTCCTATGATAATTTCTAGGGGAAAACGGATCTCAGAGCTTTATTTTCCATTGTAGGTCTTCAAAATTACCTATATAATGTTACAAAGCCCAAACAATTACTAAACTTAACATTGCACTAGATTTTAAACATGTGTACAGAAAACAGAAGGGAAAGAAGGAGAAATTCACATTGTTGACAGACTAAGTCAAATGTGCATTGATTTTTCCATTGACTTGCCATCCATGTAATACAGGAGAACTGGCATAATACAGAACAGTGCTGCTGTTCAGACACTGGGACTGCAAACACCGACTGCTCTATCAAAACCCTCCAGGGCAATTCATTACCCACAGTGTCTATGATGTCACGCATGGCTGTGGCTGCAATCAGCTGACAATATCTGGGTTTTCTGCATCTGACATCTAAGGAACAAATATTGTATGGATCTCTTGGCTACAGAGCATGCATATAATGCATATATCTGGTTAATAGGATAGCAGAAGTTAGGGCTTCAATAG
Source organism: Cinclus cinclus (assembly GCF_963662255.1). Taxonomy (NCBI): domain Eukaryota; kingdom Metazoa; phylum Chordata; class Aves; order Passeriformes; family Cinclidae; genus Cinclus; species Cinclus cinclus. The sequence goes on from NC_085047.1 coordinate 70,641,564, forward strand.
AAAGTAAAAGTCTCATTTTCCTTACCTGATAATAATACTTATCTTGGCACCAGCTTCTGTTTCTTTTTAGCTTTTTCTGTTTCAGCTTTCACTTATTGCTGTGATTTCAGAGCATTCATAACTACGGGCACATTGCTATGGCACACAGAACACAGGTTGAGAAAGAGGACAAAGCTCCATAATCACAGCTGTTCATTACACTTGACTAGATTATTATAGATCTCATGAAAATACCAGAGAAAACCTTATAGAAAATAAGAGAAAGCCTCATCCTGTATCTCATGTATTCAATGCAATAGTAGATAATGTTCAAAACCTATTTCCCAAGCTGTGGTCTTGAAGTTTGACTAGCAGTATAACAACATTGATATAATAATGAAATATCAGAAAGTAGAGGTTTTATCAGATCAATCTGCATCTGAATGAATAAATGCTTTTCTGACAGGCAGGCAGCACCTCAGCAGTTTCAGAAACTTTTAGAACAGAAGAATTTCAAAAACTGATAGAAAAATTAGTTTAGTTAATGTTGGAGATCTACTTTAGATGAAGCAAAAATTTGCTAAATGCTGCAGATTTTGTTTCAACATAAGCAAAATAACAGTCATACTGATCACCATTATGGTACAGAAAACAAGACAGTACTCATGGAAATGTATAAATGCAATGTGGGAAATATATATTACTCTGTATAAATGTATTCAATAATAATAGAAATGAAATGTGAAAAGCTGAAATGTCAAGTCCTTCAGATAAAGCTTGTACCACAGAAATGGTGGTAACAAGTATTTCTCTCGTATATATTACTTTTCCTTTTGGTATTCCTGTTGCTGTTAGAAGGGATGGTGAAACTAGCACTGTAATACTTTGTTTACTTCCAGATACACCCCAAATCTCAAGTTCATTATACAGACTATGAAATCATTATAATTTTCACCTAAGAAATTAAGGGGCGTATATTTAGGAAGAGGATTTGTGTGGTAGACAATGTTATTTTGTTACCTGAAATGTTTATACATTCTCTTATCCCAGACATTTATCTTATAAAATCCCCAAGTTCAATTCATTGATGATTTTGAGCATCTGATTAAACAGGCAGTGAAAAATTGAGAGACTTTTATGCACAAAGTTTTATCACATCAGTAATTATATAGCCACATTGCCATGGCACACTGTGTACTGTGAACACCATAAGGCAATGAATTTCAAATTCTCTTTTAAACCCTAGTGCATGCAGAAAAGCATTTGAACCGTTGAAATGTAGTTTATTGCACAATGAGTTTTGATAGGTAAGTCCTTTAATATAGGAGGGGTTTGTCACCAACCAGCCCATAGTGAAAAAATAATTACTCAAGGCTTCACCTCCATCAGAGTATGTAAATTAGATTTCACAGAGATGTTTTAAGCAAGTTGATTACAAATTTACTGTTGAAGAACCAACAATTTGCTGCATGTGTATGGCTCAAACACTGATAAGCTGAAGCCCAGCAAGAATCAGTGGTAATAACACACTGTGACAAAGAAGATGTGGCTGGAGAGGAGGCAATATGGAGGTAGGGTATCACTTTTCTGAGACAAATATCCTTGTTCTAGTTCCTGGAGATAAAGACAATGCAGTGCAGGACAATAGGCCACCAAAGTGCCCTGAAAAGAAAGCAAGAGACTTACGTCCATGTTGGGGAAAACTTATCTATAAAAATGTAACCACAAGGCCCAGGTGTGTGAATGCCACATGAACACACCAGCAGGACTGATGCTGGAGCCAGAACTGGTGATCTCTCTCCCTTTCTTCCATCCTTTCACGATCTCTCTGTCTCTGTCTTTCCCCCTAATTTATCTTTCTCTCTTCCCATTCACTTCACCCCTTTATCCAAAACCCACTGCCTCATGCTTATCCTCGGAGGTTAGGGGCTAACACAACAATTTCCATGTCAAGTGTGACATTCACTAATAAAAATTTGTAAGCCCTTGCAGTCTGTCTGACTTTTGTAATTCTTTCCAACCACAAGCATCTAAGAATCTTGTGTTCCCCTTAAGGCTGGGAGACTGCAGCTGCTGTAACATGTTTTGGGACACAGAACGACAGCCTCAAATGCAGGGAGCAAACACCTTTTTCCTTTGGCCTAACCAAAAGCTCACTGATCTCCCACTAATTTCAAATCATTATCAGTACTCATAAGGATTTTTTTCATTTTTAATTACTGTTTTAATTATTGCATATTAATTATTACTGTTGTTGCTACTCCATGCTAAAGTCAAGAATCTTATGCATAGAACTTTTCAATGGCCAGTCACAAAATACTGCAAATGTTTTTAAGGTGACCAGTTAGAAGAAACACACATTGCTGAAAATGTGGCATATTTTGGCAATGTTGATCAGATAAATATTATATTTAAAAGTGTATCAGGTTTACTAGCAGCAAAAAGGTTGAAAGAGGCTTTACATTAATTGAGGTATTAAATATTGCAGAGGTGATGACTCATTACACCCTTTCTGGTACAAAATATGTATCAGAAAAACACATGGTTATGTTTTGAAAGTCTTCAAAAGCCTTGTGGGAATGTCAGACCTCTTTTGATGAGGTCATTTTCTGCATGTTTAGTACATAGAAGTATTAAGTGCAAATGAAAGGAGCAGATACCAGTCCTATACAGCATTTAGCCACAGCACAGCTGGCAGAAAAAAAACCCCTATTTAGCCTAGTTTGCTTAAACTTTGGTTTTAATCTCATGATGAAGAGTTCAAAAACAGCTCTATAAAATATTGTGACGGAAAACCATATTGAGTTGTGAGCTGCTGAAAAGCACAGATAAACATGTTGGCCTACAAAAAGCTGATTAGCCTTTAATTCTCTACAGCAGCAATGCCTTAAAAGTGGTTTTCAAAGTCAAGAGCCACATTCAGGTTTATGGCAGCTAAGGGACCCCTTTTGGTTTGAGATGATGGAAAAGAATGGAGTCCCAGGCAAAAAGGATGTTATTAGTAGAGCTCTTTTTTAACATCTGTGAAAGCATACAGAGAAAAGCTAATATCAACACAGGAAAAAAGGGTTTTTTAACTACCTGTGTTAAGCTATTTGCCTTAATATTGAAAAAACACAGCAAAATCTCCACCCACCAAAATAATCTCTTTTCTCCCCAAATGGCTTCCCATGTACTGAAAACCCATTATAATAAGAGCTGTGATAGGCAATATTTAACAACTTCTAATTGGCGTGTGTAAGCATAGACAGAGTTTTTTATATGACCTCAGAATCAGGTTCCATTGTATCCTATTGTCTCTTGCTTTGGTGATCCTGATTGTCTCTTGTATATTAAAAGAACTCCGTGACTGAGAGGCTGGAATTATGTTCTAAGCATTGCTCAGAGCATGACAGAATAAGAATGGAAAGTTATGTTTCAGATCAACACTGATGAGTAGTTTATTAAAGTATGAACAACTGACTGCTAATAAGAACACAGCCACGGTTTCCTGATGAATATGAAGCAGTTAAATGAGTAATTCTTCTGTAAGCTTATACTTGGCATGGCTTATTAGTCTGCAAGCAACTTCTTTTCTGCATTCAATATAGAAGGTCTGGGGAGTTAATAAAATGAGGTAAAATAAAAATACCACAGAGCAATTCAAGCAGTGAAAGCTAAATTATACTCTTGTATATTTTGAGGCTAAGTGTTTTACCTGGTTGGTTGCACTCCAATCCCATTGACATCAATTGACATAGCTACAATATGTGTGGAAAACAGCACTGGAAGTGAAATTATTATTTGCTACATTGATTTTGTAGAACAGCTGATAAACTACTGCAAATTGCATATTAAAATACTTGTATCTAAATAATAAGAGAGGTCAGAAGCTGCAAATACGTGTTATTGTCACCATGAAATATAATAGTTAATGTTAATTTTTTTAATAAAAGCTTTTGTGGTTCTTGAGAGGTGTTTCAGATCTTATACATTTGAGAAACTGTCATATTTAGTCTTTTAGCAAGACCAGTACAAATCCCAGCCCCACTGAATATTCTAGAAGATTTTGCTCCAAATTAATTTGAGAATTTACTGAATGATTACTTGGGGTTTCGGGGATGACCAGGGTACATATGCCACTGTTTATTTGAGTTGTCACAAAAACATTATTCTGGTTAATTTGCAGCCACGTTCTCCAAAATGACATCATGGATCCATTTTCCAGTCACATAGCTGTAATGAGCAGCCTCTTTCATACAGTGCAAGCCCTGATCTAAAGTCATTGTAAAAGGGAACTGGAGATCAGGATGTAGATCCATACACTGAGATACAGTCCTCAGGATAATACAGAAAGCACCAGGACACAACCATCCATGACAGCTCCCTCAGTGACAGATAGAACACATTGAGGTGGATCCTCTGCCTCTAAAATTATATGAGCAACAAGAGAAACCTAAGCCTTCTGAAGGTCTGAAAAGTAAAGTTGATTAAAATGCCCTTGAGACTGCAAAATGTCACCTATAAAATGTAGCCCAGGTAAATCAGGAATTTGGGCAAGAGTAAAAAGAAACAAAAATCCTGCAAGATATTTCTTGGTTTTCTTCCCTGTTTAATTACATGCTTATGAAGGTAGCTACTATTATGATTTCTGAAGACATCTTAAGTATTTAAGAACAGATATTATAATTTATTTTCTTTCCAAGTCCATAAACAAAGCAGTGCAGCGATCTCTCACACAGGAATTTTCTTCAGCTACAGCAGAAAGATGTAGTTAGGTCAATACAGAAGTGGTGATTGGTGTCTTACAATACTGTTTTTTGTCTAAAATAAGAGGGAGACGTTTGTCCCATTTGTTTAAGTTACTTTTAAACTGGAATACATTAAACTGGAAAAACATTCATCCATAATAGAGTACTGAGATTTTTGAAACAATAGTGATTCCTATTCACAATTTATCTTTTGTAATTTGACTTTTGCAGGCAGATAATTCTTACATCATTAGACTTTGTCTTTCTTACATGGAAGTGTAGCTAAAAAGATAGCCATGAAAGACCTCATCTACATGTATTAAAATTGACAATTCATGTTTAAAAGATATTTCAACATGTTCTAAGATTCACTTGATAATTCAGAATATCTTTGTATGTGTCATGGGATTCATGAGCAAAGTTTATGCCCCAAATGTGGTGCAATATATAAATAAGATCTCCAAAGTACAGTCAAAATATTATGGAAAAAGAAAAAGACCTCAACTTGTTAAATATTTCTCTTGTATTCTCATTGTTCCCTCTGCTTTTCTTTTTGTGGATCTCATTATTTTTAACAGTTATCTCTGCCAACACATGAAGCTCATTTGTTCCTTAAAAAAAAACAGTAGTAGAGATTATGTTAAATGAAAGTGATAGATTTTTAAATTAGCTGAAAGAATAGAACAACACCTGTGCAACAGTCACCATAAGGTTGCATACAAACTCCCACCTTGGTGCAAGAGGACACAATATCATCAGCTTCCCTGACTGGCACCTAGGTGATACTACCTGTTCAATAACTAACACTGACAGAGCTCCGAAAAAGAAGTATGAAGGTGTTTCTCTAATGGGCAGGCATTGCTTGCAGAAAGGGAAATTCCTTCATAGCTTTTTATAGCTAAATTAAAAGAACATCTGAATGGTATATGAGCATGAGACTGGTAATAACAGCTCATAATCTCTGCAATTCTACATGAATTATTTTTTCCATGTGAGGGAATCTTACTCAAGTGCAAAACCATTCATTGATCACTTAGCAATGATTAGTCATATCAGCAGTAAAGGCAATTGCCTGGAATAAGGAATTTCTATTTCCTGAACAATAAATTTAGATGTGAAAATAAGGTGAAAAGGATCTGGGGGACATACCTATAGCATGGGGATTTATAACATTTGAGTTTCTTACCATTTTCTGAGTAAAATGTTAGAGAATGGCAGAGGTATAGGTCAGCAGAGACTAATTTATATCTTTGTTTCTTCATGGGATTTCTGTTCTCTCACTTTAAATCACAGTGGTAGCTACACACACACACACAAAAATTGTTTATTTGTGCAGTAAGATTTCATTAGCCAAGATTAATGACCTAAGTCACAAAAAATCCAAATGTATTTTTGGAAAATGAAACTTCTACCCCACTATCTTAACTCTGGGTTTACTGACACAAGGAAAGTTAGGGATCCTTCACCTTCTGTCTCCCCACCTTTCCCCACCTAAATTTTATTTCTAGTTATTTCTGATCTTCTGATCAGCTTTATAAAAGCTTTGCAGCCTTGTGCTGGCTTTTCCACTTCTGAGCTGTGTCACTGCTCTTTGTGAAGAAATTTCTGCAGTTGCTTTCTATTGTGTGAGTGATCAACATGCTCAGACTTTCCCATGAGCTGTACTCCTTCTTGGTCATCACTGATCTACCAACAAAAACATCTCATCTTTTAAATTCAGTTCATAGAATTTTATTGAACTGCTGTGGTACTTGTGAAGAGCAGTACTTTGCAGATATTCTTTGTGCCATTAATATTTTTCTCCAGGTTTTAGTAAATGAATCATGGGGTGTTCTAGTAGTGACTCAGAAGTCGTCCCACATCATTATACAATTCATTGATATTTGATGTTTATTCTAGATATGATTTTTCTTAATTAAAAAGCTGGACTAAAGATGGAGGAAAATATCTACTCTAAATCACTTGACAGAAATCTTGTGTTCTTAACCTTAAAAAAGTTTTTTCAAATTAATTTTTTATACTTTCCCATACTGATATTGTATTAACATTTATATCCAGAAGTGATAAAAGTGATTCAAAAGAATGTTAAAAAGAGAATGAGATATATGTGGGGTGTATTATTAACAATTCAGCAAGGAGCTTTCTTATACAAAACAAAAAGAGAAATCTTTTCTGTTGCCTGTTTTGAAGGAAAACAGGTGAGAAGGTGATAGTGTAAAAGTTGCTTTTGCACAACACAAAAATAGGTACCTTGAAGTTTTAGGTATTCTCCAATTACATCCAGCAAGTTGTCCATTAAAAAAATAGAACCTACAAACCTGATACTTATTGTTTGCTGGGAATATTGTACAACTGTGGATATGGATCTAGATTTGGACAAGATGTCTCTCTGAGGGTCAAGGTGTCTGAAGAATGGTTTGGGCAAGGTCAAGACACTTCAGTCATTCGACAAGACTTACAAGAGGTTCTTACTCTTTGTTTTATACTTGTGGGAAAGCTGATGTTGGATAGGCATGATGTTTTCCTTAATTATGTGGGTTTCCCCTAAATTATGCAATGACAGAGACTCCAAAACTACCTCTGACCTGATCTATGATATCCACAATGAAGAATTGTTTGGAGATGCTGATTTGTGCCTCTGTGTAGTATAGCTGTGTTAGCATATCTCTGAACCCCAAATAATAAGGTCTGCCTTTCAAAAATGTGGATTTAGGCTCAATTATATGTTGACAAAACTGTACAATTTTCAGTTTAGATAAGTCCCAGCTAAAGCCAACTTGGAGGTCTATGGATCATCATACAGTCCATGCTGCAAACAGAAACATGACTAGCACTGCTGAACTGAGCATTGGAGGTGGAAACAGTAGTAAGTTCACACCAACCACAATAAGAACAACAAAATTTTTTAACTAAAAAAACCAAAACCAGTCTAGGTGCAGCCAAATAGATATTCCATGTCTTAGGTACAGGATATATTATAAGAATTAAGTAGTATGCTGCAATTATTTAAGTATTGTCATGAAGAAATGACACGGTGGAAGGAAAGTGATAGGTGAAAAAATGCTAGTGTTCCCTCTTCGGTAAATTATAAAAATAGCAGTAAATAAATAGAAGAAAATGTATAGATGACAAAGATTAATTTTGTATGCAGTGGTTACTCTGCAACCTTGCCTTTTTCTTCCAACAAGAGCGACTGCACACAGATCTTAAAGGATTAGACTACTCACTCTTCACAGGTTATGAAGGAAGAAAACACTTTTACTGGAGTTTAGTAGGCTGGCTGAAGACAGTCTTTGTATAGGTATTCTAGGACTTTGTAACTAACTTATGTGCAATTTTACAGTGCTCTGGACTCAAATCAGAAATAATTTTCTGACTGCTACTTAGCTTATAAAAGTCGTAACTTGTTCCAATCCTAACAATTTACAGGTGTACAGATTAATGGAAATTATCATCCTTCTTTTCATAAAAAGTACGAAACAAGTGCAGAAATAAAGCTAATGGCTTAAAGAAATCAGTAAGCACCCCCTTCCCACATATCAAATTGTGGTGAAAGTCCATAGGCCAGTTTACCATCTTTGCAGAACATAAATGATGAAACAGTTGTAATGGTTTCTTTCTTTCCAAAAAGAAGATACCTATATGAGCAGACAAATTTGACACATGGCCAATGAGACACCCAAATATCTAAAATGAGAAATTGAAGAGTAGTCTGGATGTTTTGAAATGCAAAAATAGACTGATATTAGATGCATGCTTTGCTAATTGAATCCCAATCCTAGTTTCAGTGATGGGTAGAACAAAAATCCCAAGTGACTATCTAACTTGAAACAGGAAAAATAAGGGGGCCAGTCAGGCTGCAAAATTGGCAATCTTTTTCTTCTTTATGTTCAGTGCAGGATCCATGAGACCAGTTGTCTAAATGTGAAATGAGGGGAGTCTTCTTGTAATTTTTCTGCATGAAGGTGTTATAATGAGATGTCAGAAAGACTTGTTCACTTGTTTCTGTTTGCAATGATAATTTTTGCAGTCAGTAGTAGTAGATTGTATTTTGGAATTAAAAAAATCATTAAAAATGAAAGAATAAACACAGCAATAGTAGATTTGATATGAACTCTTGAAAAGTTTACGTCCTCTATAAGGAAGATAATATTTCATAAAGATTGTCTCAGGCAATAGAAACCATAATAAATATTTACAATATGTCAAATTTTCAAAATCTGTTTTAGACAGCTGCAGTGTGTAGTGAAACAATGGCACTTGTGAAAACGTACTCATTCATATTCATAAATTTTTGCAAAGAAATCTGTAATAGTGATCGCTCAGAGAGCTGGGAGTATAAGAAGAAGTACACCCTTTATATCCTGCATTATTTTGATAAGTCAGGAGAAAATGTTCCAGGCTAATACTGCCACAGTTCAAGATATGCTATTATGATTTTACCAGGATAATCTTAAATGATTCTTCTTCATCTGTAACTAAGCTATCTGCTTAGCAACAATAAAGATGACCACACTGAGGTTAGGCTGTCTTTAAGCAAAATTAGCATAAAGACAGAGAGAGAAAAACCATTTCCATTTAAATCATAATGGCATATGGTCTTATATTGGTTATTTGAGGTTAATGGATATTTTAAAAGTAATGATAAATAAGTACATGAGCTTGGACTTTAAGATAGGATATCAGTTTTGATTTAAAACCTTCAGAAGATCTCATACCAAATAGAGATTTCTTTTGTTGTTGAATTAGTTGAAATCATTTTATGTGAATTATGTGCAGACAAGCCCTGAATGGATCTGGTTTTGCAGCCCTTTCTCTCACATAAGCAATGTGAAAGAAAGAAACCTATATTTATGCCTTTTAAGTAAACTTAAGTTTCTCACAGAACATCTCTGTGTTAATAGGATCAGGACCCCTGTACTAATACAATATGAGCATAGAAATGTAAAATGTTTATTCTGTTGGAGTTGGGAGACATTACAGTGCCAAATGGATAAAATTTTCAGAACAGAAATATGATGTCACTTAATAAAAACTACTGCCAGCTCTAATTGCAGATCCCTGGTAAGAAGTTGGCTTAAAAGCACTCAATTATAGGTGGCTATCTATACAGACATGTATCAGCACTTTTAGCTGCTTTTGTATACCAAAACTGATTTATGTAAACACCAGCCTTATTACACAGTACTAAAATGACACAGTTAGCTAGAAACACACATTTATCTTTTGACTATTAGAGAAAGGATGTTTGTTACTTATTTTGAAAAATGGTATTTGTGTTTCTATCTAAAATAGGTAGATCAGCAGCATATCTATATCTATTTATATCTAATATCTATCTCTCTATCAATCATCTCTATCATCTCTATCTCTATCATCTCTATCTCTATCTCTATCTCTATCTCTATCTCTATCTATCTCTATCTCTATCTCTATCTCTATCTCTATCTCTATCTCTATCTCTATCTCTATCTCTATCTCTATCTATCTCTATCTCTATCTATCTATCTCTATCTCTATCTCTATCTATCTCTATCTCTATCTCTATCTCTATCTCTCTCATCTCTCTCATCTTTAATCCACCCCAGAACAACATTATTTTTCCACAAATTGTACTACATTGAGTGAGAGAAAAGCAGAACAAATTAAGCATCACTCATTTTGTAGAAGTGCTCATAAGATATCCTATACACATGGGTTTTCCTAGATACATAGTTTATGAGTGGATGTATGTATGTAAATTATAAAGTTCAAAAGAATGCAGCTATTGTACAGAGTCAGCATTGAAAAGTTAATTTTTGGAACACTTTGGACTTTGAAGCAACTTTAATGTGGTCAAAGAATGGATCTAAATGAAATAAATTAGTCAGAACCTGATTTATATTTTCATTTATGTCAATTGGAATTGAATATATTAAGTGTTTCCTGAATTGATTTCAAGCTGTAGTCACTGCTTTGCATGATAAATAACTCATTTTCTGCAAGGCTTTCAAGGAATTCCAAGTTCAATAAAACTTCAGTTCCCAAGGTAGAACCCATCTCTCATTTTGGTCCTGGGTTAAGCATTTTCAGTTTAGGCTTTTCTGCAGCCTGATAATGTTTCTTCATGTTTTCATGTGGTCTCCTAATTGAGGGTCATACTAAGTTTGGTTATTTTCCAAATTATCTTTAGCAAGCACAAATCAACCGAACTCACATTGTTTTTTACCAGACACAAAGAAATTAAGAACATCATATTTCCTCTAAAGAAAGGGCTTCCAGATATTTTGCAGGCAATTCTTCTTCTGTTACTTTCTCCCTTTCTGCTGCTTTCCATTAATCAACTCCAACTCACCAACCCTTTCCTCTGCTGCTCATCAAATTCCTTGCATCTTTATCCTTGTGACAGTTTCAACTCCTGAATAGAACATAAGCTAATAAACCTAGAAAACCTGGGCTGCTCCCATCCCATATGTTTAAAATTGGTTTGTCTTGCTAGTAAGAAATTGGCTTTTGTGGTTCAAAACTCTGTTTCACACCATGCTTGAAGCCTCACCAATGCATGCTTTTCTAGGCTCAGACTTGAGGCCTGAGACAAATTATTTCAGATATGTTTGCCACTAGTGGGGAGAATGTGCATGACTCATTTCTCCACATACATGGCACTCTATGTGAAACATCATTATATGAAGGCTAGCATAACAGGGTAGTCCATCATATTCCACTCAACTCAAAGGATGTATCTCTCACCACGGGAAAAACGACATCCACTATTTATTTAGAAAGACATGGGTCCAATATATTATCTCTTCCTTCCTAAACTATTATATTATATACAGGCAGAAAGCTATCCATCCTTTCTTCTTCCTGTCCTAGAGGGTGAGCTCATGTACATCACCTTATTTTGTGCTGCTAAGCTGAAAAAACTTTTCTTGTGTTTACATTTTGTTCATGCAGTCAATATCACATTTCACAGGAAAATCAACAGTACGCAGGACAGTGCATAGATAGAAGGTAAACAATGTAGTTATGTAATATTAAGGAAATGCCACCTTCCTAATTAATGTATCTGTAGTTGTAGTGAGAAGAGGGCCCTGCAGCTCATTGTTGCAACAGTGCATAATTAGTATTTATTCCTACATTTGCCAGTGACTGATTTAGCCAGTTAGAATGATACGATCTTCCCAGAAATGAGAATTGGGAATTAGCTGGGTTGGAAGGCACTGAGAATGGCTGCTGAACAAGATTTCTTGAGATTTCTGTTTTCAGAGTTACTAAGGTAAGTGTGGCATAACTCTGCCACAGAGTTGTGGCATGTTAATAATGCATATTAAAGGAATGCATACTCAAGGAATGCATATTCTGATGACACCTCAGCACTTTTCACTTCACTGGCCTTTTTTTGGTACTTGTGGACATGATTTCTTTTACATTTTATTGGTTTAATTAAAAGATTTCTAAATAAAATGGAGTGGGGAAAAGAAGCCTGTTTAGCTTGCCGGAGTTCAATTTCTTTTCTTTTCTTTTTAATACAGTTGATGTGGAGCTTTTGAATCTCCTTGAATAAGTACGTAATTCTTGAATCCCATTTCTCAAATTAGTTTCACCTGAAACAGGCTGAAGAAATGATTTTGCCCAGGTCTATTTGGAACTTAGTTTAATCACTGGGGATTTTTTCTGCAAATTGCAAGGAACTTTTCAATGATCGTTGACCAAACAGGGAGCAGCAATGTAAGTGAATCAGGTATGTGTGTGTTTCTTAAATTTTACTGCAAAAATTTTCTGCTCTCCTTGGTGGGCCAACATCATCCCGAATTTAGATTTACCAAGGTCAATGAAGCTCTACCAAAGAATAAATTGGCTTATTAATTTTTAACAGAGTGCTAAAAGGAACACTGCATTTTTAAAAGCCAGCTCTTTTACTCCAAAAGGAAAAAAAAAAGCCAAACAAGAAGTATTTATATAGAAAGAAGCATCACTTACTTAGTAAACTGCACACTGGTGTGACACTGGGCATGTTCACTAGTGGAGTTTTAAAATGTTTGGAGAATGTATACATATTATTGAAGGGGGTTTTGGCACCGTCACTTGATGTCTGAATTGCAGCAAGAATTTCTTTCATTGCTGACAAATAGAAAGCATGTGTTTGGCATTATTTATTGTTTTTTGTGGAGCATATGTCAAGGTCTGAAAGTGTGTATTTCCCTAGGCATGTACTAGGTTTAGTTGCTATAATTAAGTTGCTAATATCTGGCACGGTAACCAGTTGGTGGGGTTTGATTTGACAGTATGGGAGATGAGCTGGATACCTCTGGAAGTTGAGGAGGAAATACTCAGCAGTACACTGAGATAAAACTGACATTTTCTTAATGATACAGATCACAGTTTTTAAAGTAGTCATTAATTCTACTCTCCTCATTTCTTGGTGAAAAAAACAGAAAATGTCTATCAGTAACCACACTCGGCTACAGATGTAAAAAATGTTGCTTGGCTACAGCCCTTAAAATTAAGGGATTTTATTTTATTTTATTTTATTTTAGGAATACAATCAAGGTTTGAAAAGTTGCTTTACAGTTTTCCCTTAAAATGGTAATTTCAAAATTTTCCCATCTGATTCTGAAATTCCTAGAATGGCTGGTCAAATCTGAGCAAGTTTATCCCATGAGAAAATCTTGCAATTCAAAATTACTCCAACTTTGCATTGGAATGAAAACCAAATAACTTTGCAGCTTTGAAGCAAATGTTTCCAAGTTAATTATATTGTACTTCATTTTTTAAAATTATTATTATCACTTTTGCATATGAACACATATGTAGAAATTATAGAGAATATTTTAAATGCAAAATCAAAATAATTATTTCTAATATCCAAAATAGCATATGACATACTTGAAATTTCAGGTAGGTAAGAGTGCTTCTACAAAACAGTTGTTTTGAGAATTTTCTTTCAATGAAAATAGCATTACACAGAAATTTGGACTTCTGGTGGTATTTTGCTATGAAAATGAATGCGGACTACATATTCAATACTCTGGTAATTAGCAGGTTATAAATGTTATGCACACAATGAAATGCAGAATTAAATGCTATGCTTCAAGAATTTTTCTTTGTCTCTTTGTTTCTTCATAATGTTCCTATGAATTCAAAATATTCAGAATACATAAATATGCAAATGAAAATTTTCATTAGCTTGGCAAAATAATCATAGTAGTTGAGAAGATCAGAAAGCCCAGACTATTCAGACTCTTTTTTTCATATACAAATTGTAAACATTTCACGTAAATCAAAAGACAAAAATGAGGGATATAATCCTAGGCTGCAACTATACGACTACAAAAAACAAGCCAAGAGAACAAGTCTTTGGCCCTGGGGCAAGTAGCGTGGCACAGCTTGCCTCTGTACAGCTGCACTGCTCACTGTCAGGAGCCAGGGCATCCCAGGGACACAGTAAGCAGCATGGATGATTGCAAATCACTGCTCCAGCCTGCGACCAAGGCCTCACTGAAACACAGAATGGGTTGGAAGGGACCTTAAACATCATCAGGTTCCATCCTCCCTGCCATGGTCAAGGACACGTTCCACTAGACCAGGCTCACCAAAATCCCACCCAAGCTGGCCTTTACTGTGTATTATTTACTAGCACAGACAATGCTTCAGTGACTCTTGAAAATATACCTCTGCAATAAGGACACTGGTACAGGGAGCTATAGAGGGTCAGATAGAATGTTTGATAGTCTATATTAAAAAACAGCAACAACAGCAAAATTATTTAAAGGCTGGGAGCTCTACTAGAATCAAGAAATTAAAAGAAAGAAAATATTAAAAATGTGTCTCTAACCTATGCTTCACTTAGAAGCAGTTTGAGGAAATGAATAAACTACACTCTACTACTGTGTAATGAATAAGTAACAGGGACTGGTTTTCAAAATTGGAATATGGAGTTATGTTCCTAGAATAGAAGTGAGTGACCACAGGACAGAGATCAAAAATGTGACCAAAACCTCTTACCTCCTGTTTCCAGTTACAGTACGTTTTAAAGCGTGGGAGAGATAGCCTCATCATGTCAGTTTTTGTCCATGATGGTCACTGCTCCCTATTTTGTCTGATCCTCAGTTTTGTCATTTTCTAGTCTTAGTTTTCTAGGAAAGAATCTTTCTAGTTTTTCTAGTCTTTTTTTTTTTTTTTTGGTCTTTCTAGGGAAAATAACTAGATTGGAGGGGATATGGCAGTGGAAAGTTACCTGGTTAATTGTTCTCAGCAGAAAATCTCCTGGATGGCTTAAGCAGAATTAAGGGACCCTAATACCCCCTGTGTTAGAAGATGGACACTGCTCCTTCCATGGTGCTGTTAATCAGGAGAAACCATTTCATACACAGATCCAGGACCATGAGAAGCTTAGGTACTACTTCAGGACATGTCAGAAAAAGCAGCCACACGAAAACAGATGAAGTCTTACCAGGGAGCAGTCAGTAGAGATGACATGAGGACATTATGTACAGCCAGCACCATGAATTATTATGGGGCAAACTCAGAATGGGATATAAGACTTGGTCTCTATTTCATTGAGAGATATGTTCCCTTCATCTTAAGGTGAAGTAAACTGGGCATGGCTATTTTTCACACTATATTGGTAACTGGGTCTTGCATATTAGGAAAAAATTCTACACTGGAAAGGTGGTCAGACATGGCAACAGGCTGCCCAGAGCAGTAGTGAAATCACCATCCCTCAAAGTGCTCAAAAGACGTGTCTTGGTAACATGGCTTAGAGGTGAACATGTTGCTGGGTTAAAGCTTGGACTTGGTGATCTTAAAGTTTGTTTCAGCCTTAATATTTCTTTGAATTTATATAAATCCTATTTATAAATAATAAATCTTTTACCATTCATGGCCATTGATTATTTTTTAGCAATTATTTTTATGACCAACATCTTCTAGGCTCTATCAAAAGGAAGCCAAAAGAATTCAAAATAATTGAGTACTCCAAACAAGAGTTTTTTCTTTTAAATATTTATAGTCTTATCAGTCTCATTAACATTTTCCACCCACTCTCACTCCTGCTGCCCTTGGGCTAAGGTGCTGTTGTCTGAATTAGCAGGGCTTGAACAGGTGTGACCGAGGGCAATAAGTAGCCCATTCATTCTACAGTCTGTGCTTCTTTGAGGATCCCTAGGGAACATATTACTGGTAGCGGGTGTTTGTGGCACTTAGTAGTTTCATGTTCAAAGCTGAGTACAATATCTTACTGTGTAACTCTCCTAGGATTAACACTTTGATTAAATCTGAGACTGGACTTGCTTGCCCAGGAAGAATAGGGAAGAGTTTGTTTTGTGTGTCTGTGCTTCATAAACTTAGAGGGAGGCAGAGGGATTTTCCGGGGCTCCTGATTGATCTGACGGGCACACAGTGTTTGCCCCTTTCCTAGCAACATGTGGCTGTTTTAATCTGAAAACTATAAATTCTGAAAATGCAAGTTCTGCCCAAAATGTATTAAAATGTGGACTAACAATTTATGTCTCATTTCTGCTGCTCTAGGTGGAACAGTGCCTAGAGAAAAGACAGTTGAATTTCACCCACTGCGTACTGCCAAGCTGGAGATGCTGGTCAGAAATATTTTGGCAAGTATGCTGCTTATCATGATCCAGAAGGCGTTATAACACAGTAAAACTGCGCCTGTGAACACAGGAGTCCAGCTCTGCAGAGTGGCATTGTAAGGCCACCATTTCAGCGTTTAAAAATTCCTGTGACACATAACCTTATCAGATGGCTTTATTTACATTCAGCTACAGGTGTCTTTACTCATACCACATGACTAAGGTGGGTGGAGATACCTACAGAAAAGAACTTCATTCACTTCCAAGAGCTGTGACACACAACTTTAGCTGAGCAAAACAGTCTGAGTTAGGGGTTCAGAAGCGTTTCACACTGGCTTAATTGCTTCTCAATTGCAACTGATATGAATTTTTAAATTTTGTTGAACTGTTGAGAATCCCAAAACTTCAGGGTTTGTTTTTTTTTCTATATTCTACACTTAAATCTGTTTGCTGTGTCCAGAGTTGTTCTACTTCAGCTAACTTCCAAATTTCATGAGCATAAAAACCGAGGAAGCCTCCTTTCTTAGGAACGTATGTCTTGTCCTTTGATAGTTCTACACTAAGGTATGAGGCTTCATACCTCTATATTCACACAGCTTTCACATGGAAAGATTTTATTGCATCTAATAAAGACTGGACTGTAGGACCTAATGTCCTCATGAAATTTAGGAGAATAAGGTATCTCAGCCAACGTCCTCTGAAGTGAGAGACACTGGATACATCTCAGGCAGTGAGGGCAGTGTGCCTTCCATTCCCAAGGAAGCCAGGCTAAGAAAAAGCATTTAGGAAACATGGGATACATTTAACTTGTTGCCCAATATTAAAGAGCTAAATCAAGGCTTTTAAATTCCATGTGGACCTAATGAGTGCTTATGAGTTCTTCAGGTGGCTCACATGTACTGTTGGACAGCTGCATAGAAGAATGGTGGGAGAGGGATCAAAGACTTTGTATATAAATGAAGTGATGTCTTCTGTCCAGTTAATGAATCATTTTTCCTCCAGACCCCATCCTGCAGGTTTCTGCAGAACAATATTGCTCGTGTTTCCCATAGCTGCCTCAGCACCTGGTTTTGTGAACCCTGAATGTTTCTTTTCACTGAAGCAGAACTATAGAAAATTTCAGAATAAAAGAATTTTCTGTAAGGGAGGTAGGGAGGGGGAGGAAAAAGAAGAAAATAAAAAAAAAAAAGAAGTTTCATTGCAAGTTAAGCACTCCTTGTGCACTGAATTTCAACCTATTTCATATACGGTTCTTTGGGTTTGGTGCCCTTCCTGCTCCCTATCTCAGCTCCCCAGGTATACTCAGAGCCAGCATCTCACAATTCCTGTAATCGGCTTTGGTGGATCATGCTCAAGGCTTGCACTACCACTGACAGTTTGTTTGCTGATTTTTTTTGGATTGCATGTGAGATATTACTCATCAATATGACTAGTCAAACGATTTAACAAATTAAGTATCATCTGATGAGCACACACTGCTGCTTCAGCCTGACTAAGCCAGCTGTCAGGGATGGCAACAGCTGCTGATTCATGAAAGGAATGGAAATATTCCTTTGTTAAAACGGAACACATCCAGCAAAATCTGTCTTAAATGGAAATGAGTGACTATAGCTGTGCATCAAATAATCCCAAGTGGAAGTTTGAGGGTGGGGAGGAATTTTGCAAATGCAGAAATCTGTTTTAAATGAAATGTTGTAAAGAAAGGGAGCATTGATTCTTTTAATTTAATTTCCCAAGATCTGTTCAAAGTTCAATGAATTTGACACAAATCCCAATATGGGCAGTTGATTCTGCTAGGAGAAAAATTCTGCATACAGGTCCCCATTGTCTTCTGTATGGGTCAGTTTTCAACTTAGTCTTTTTAGGTTTTGAGGTTCTGCTGTCCCTTTCTTAAAAGGACAATTATCACACCTTCACAGCTCTCACTTTCACAGCTCTAATTACATTATTCATAGGTATAGGATCCTGCTAAATGCTGTTTTATCCAAATCCCTCTTTGCATTCAAACAGACCCAAACTCCGCAATTCACATCAGTAACAAGCAGTGTGGACCAGTACATGCCATGTGAGAGACTTGATACCACCTCTGTGATCACACAGAAAAGGCTTTCAACATCAGGCCTGTCAAAATTCTTGGACCTTCTACGTAGCCTTCTCATTATGTAATATATTTCTCCCAGTTCAACAAATTCTCCTATACAAACTATAAAGACAAAACAAACTAACCATCGTAAATCTGATTAACTTTGCTGAAGCACTCAGTAAAGGGGCACATTCAGACCCCATTCACTCTCACCGACAAAAAAAATATATCTTCCATCACTAATGTCTCAGCCCTGAACTTCAGAGCATATCTCTAAAATAATTTTGTGAGTCTAGACATTAAACTCACAAACTCACTGCATATATTTGTTTCATTATACAAGTTGATTTCTCAAACTAACCACTTCAAAGGTGTTATTTCATATCTTTAAAGCATCTGTTCTTTGAACTAAAGATGCCAAGCACTTTTTTCCTCAGATAATAAAATTAGAACATTATTACTATTATTATTATTATTATTATTATTATTATTATTATTATTATTATTATTATTGCTGCTGCTGAAACTGTATTTAGCACTGAAATTTGCTTCTTGAACTGCAGGCTTGTCTGAAAGGTAGTGTTTCTTTTCCAGTCAGTTTTCTAAAAGATATACTCTACCACAACATTATTGCCCTTCCGTGCAAAAATCATCATAACTACTGGTGTAGTAATTTATGCATTTTTTTCACACAGTAAAAAACAAAAGAACTTAATAATATTTCACTAAGAGGTGTCCACCCCTAGACATAATCATTAATGAGGTTCCACACAAAAACTTAATTTGAAAAACTGGAGATTCCAGAGATAAGCAGTAATTAAAAAATTTAGTTCAATTGGTTATGTTTGTTCTATGTTGTCATACAGGAACACACATGCATTCAACAACATTGAAAGAACCTAATGTCTTCTGAAACTGTAAAGTTTTCCAAAGGTAACCTAATTTTGCAGTTGCTGAATAGAGTAGATCCAGACCTCTTACTGTTGATAACATACTTCCTCCTGCATCAGCATTCTCCACAGACTGAATATTGGTTCTTCAATGACTTCTCCTGGGAAGATTCCTTCTGCACATGGAAAAGAAGTGTTTTCCTGTTTATGCATTTGTTATCTTCCCATACAATACTTTATAGTGTCTGAAGTGTGACAGTGTTTACACAGAAGGAAACAAAAATCTCTGAATGAAAACTCTGGGTTGCAAAACATCATTTCTGCTTGCCAGAAGAATTACACTCCTTGCTGTTGGACTATTTTTTTTTTTTTCAAGAGCTAAGAAATCTTATTTCATGACAACACTCTGAAGAAATTGGGGGTGTTCCCTGCAGAGAGATATCATTCATTCTCTACCAGGAGAGATATTTGAACTTGATATTTTTAGGTCTGTTTTGATTTTGCAAGGCATTTCCCTAAGCAGGTTGGTTAATCTGTCCTACAGAAATTGTATGTGTTGCCAAGTTTCTGTTTAAACAGAATATGAGTTTACTTTCTGAAAAGTAAATGTAAGGAACAGCCTTTTGTAAGAGGATTGCAAAGTGAACTGTTGGTGCTTAAATTCTGTGCAGTAAATGAAAATTATAAATGGTCCTAAAGAAGATAAACACCTTTATTAAAATAAAAGTAATATATTGATGACCTATTTCTATTTCCAACTAAATATATAGCTGCCTGTTATAATGGTGTCTTTACTGTTCAGTTATTAAACTTCAGTTAGGAGATAGGTAAAAATTATATCACTCAATAAATCAGCTCTGGAGTGGTAAACCTTTATCATAATGAGCAGACTAGTTGCTTGGGTAAATCTTTTATGTAGGGTATTTATTAGTAGAATAATAGTAATAATAGCATTTGAAGAAACTTAAAAAATTGTCTCTTTGAAGAGTCATCTCACCTTTCAACTCTTCTTCAGTGGGATGAATTGCAGTCTTTTAAATATATCAACGATATGGACCTGGTATTATTTATTTAACAGGAACAAAATAAGCTCTAGATGATAATGAAAACTAGATATTGTATATAACAGACCAGTTTCCTTTTAAGATGATGGAGGAAAGAATATCCCAAAGATTTGATCTTGCTCTGTGTTGTCAATGAGCAATTTCTCATTAAGTCAAGACTTCAATAAATAAATGCCTGTACTAAATAGCCTCATAGGTATATTCAACTTATTTATTAACCAACATAGAAAAGAGCTTTCTATAGGGTAGGATACAGCAGAGAAGTAATAGATACTAAGTGAAAGACTCACCTTCTTTGTGACACAGTTGTTTCAGGTGTGAAGGGCAATGTAGTGTACTTGCTATCTGACTTCTATCATGTTTTATCTCCTGCAGACCTCTTGGTGGTGGGCAGCAAAAGACAGAACAGCTCTCCACATCTCTCACCCTTCTTAAAGATCAAGCATATTTTAATTTTTGCTCACCTTCCTTCTATTTCCTTCCTTCCTTCCTTCCTTCCTTCCTTCCTTCCTTCCTTCCTTCCTTCCTTCCTTCCTTCCATTTCCCTTTCTAATCTACAGCAGTTTCTTTTGTTCAACATTGATAGTACAGTATGTACTGTACTGTACAGTATGTACAGTATGTACTGTTTTATGACATGCAGAAACCAGAAGGTGCCACAATTAGGAATACATTTGTGTCAGATGACCTCCATAATCAATAGTGAGGGGGGACAGCAATCTCACTGTAGAGAGCTCGATTACTCTCTGGAGGTCACAGCCTTTCTCCAGCCATGACAAAAGGAGCCACGGATGACCCCACACCATCAGGTGCTGAAAGCTGGGCTGAGGAGAATGAGCTCTGGTGCCACGGTGTTCTCTGATCCTATGGGGAATCAAAGTTAAGTAATCTCTTCTCTGTGTGACCGGGTTTATTTATGAGTATCATCATGTGAGGAATGGCAACAGTGTTCCCACTTTAGAAAGATCTCAAGAGCAGCTGAACAGTTCAACTATTGCACATTAGTTATCAGCTGCTAGACCAGATTTTCTTCAAGTGTTTAAAAAAATTATTTAAAGTAAATAACATAGCTTTCATTTTTATTGGTGTCTCATTCTTCTCTTTCCCTTTCCATTTCCCATTACTCTTTTTTTTTCAGGCTTTTTTTTCCTCCCCTGTCTGTTTTAGAGTAATTTCAGCAACTACAGGTCTTTATCTTTTGAATGCTGTGAGGGAAAATAAACATCCCAGAGTGGCATAAACAATCTTTTCCATTTTTAGCTGGAATAAACTTTCACTCATTATTTGTTTTAGCAGAATTACAGTGACAGACACTAGAGACAAAAAAATAAATCCTCCTCCTTAGGTTTACATTTATTATGCCTCTGGTCTTCCAAAATCATTGCATACTAAAAAGCAGAAGATCATTTGTATCGTATCACTTAATATATATTACACCTCCAAACCAAAAATTCTTTTAGACACTGAATTAATGCCTCTAGAAAAAAGGAAGCAAAAACATCTTTGTCATGAATTAAGAAAAGACAAGGAGAGATTAAGAAGCAGTTTGAAAAAATCATTTGATTCTTAAGGCTGAAATAATCCAGCCAGACATAAAGGCAATACTTCCTCCACTGTGCAACAAAGTTTTGAGATACTGTGAAAGACATCTTCATATTTTGGAAACTTTTTGTTAGTTTAATGCTGGGTGTTTATTTCTTTCTGCAAGACACAATAGACTGCCTTAGCTCTATACCTCCAGAATACCTTATTTCCAAATGGAAAGATTCTGTGAATCTAAGAAATACCATAAGACCGACCAAAGGACTGACAGGGAAACACTCTTCTTAATTTAAAAATGTTTATGTTTAAAAAAAATTAGATGACATTTTATCTGACTGTTCGTTGCAGAGGAACTGTTTTTTCATTGGATGTTTATACTGGCTTTGTGAAGTAATCCCTTCATCATCACTGCAGAGTGGGTTTGTGCAGCACTTTTAATGTTGTTGAATATTTTATTTGAAAGATAAAGTAGTCAGCTGCTTAAGCATGATGGTTTTCTTTTACAAATACCTGTAGATTTATTTTAATTAGGAAAGAATTTATTTATGTAGTCACTATGAAAATGTTTTTCAATACTGTTTTTTGATAAACAGAAACTCATTCTGTAAGCTACTTAGATAGCCAAAACCAAAACAGCTTTTTAAAAGTGTTTCCCAATATATGGCTGCCTGGATGCCATAAAAGTGGTAAGAAATATCAATTAAAAATAAAAACTCTTATTTTTTTTTCCTAAACCTGCAATTTAATTTGTTCAGTTAAATATTTCTTTGTTGTCACTACACCAAAAAGGTATACTTCTTCACTGTTGATATGAGTGACTCCTGGCCACTCCAATCAGTCAAATAAAAATGGAAAAATAGGGGTTTTGCCACATTAGACATTTACTAGCCTTGTGTCAATGTTTTGGATCCACTTCAGTTTCTGAAATGGTGGTACATATTTGAATTTCAGAGCTGAACCTGTTTGAACAATGTTTACACACAACAGAGATGTAATCCAGTCAGCAGATTCTGAAGACCACTTTTTTCTTTCTTTTTTTTTTTTGATCAGTATCAATTTAATGCAATGTAACAACTCTCTTTTCTTTAAAAGTCATGTTGATATTTCCAGGCAAAGACATTATAAAAGGCAGTCTAGACATTAGTTATCTTCTAACACTAATCTGTCATTCTCACAGCAACCCATGCATCATCTTAATTTATTTATTTACAGGACTACATACAAATTAATCTAATCAAAGAAAATATGCTTTTCTCACTTAGTGAAAAAGAAAAGAAGGAGGCTGAAATTTTTTTCACTTAGGAAATTCTGTTCTAAGAAGAAAAATTGTTCTAAGAAGAAAAAATGTTCTGAGAAGTCATGAGTTCTGCCCCTCTTCAACATCCTAGTACTATTTTTTGTCCTATGGAAATCAATAAGAAAGGGCAATTTTTATGTATATAGAGGTCATTATAGACTTAAACCAGAGACTTTTGAGAAAAATTACAAACAAAGGGGAAAACTGTGGCTTTCAAGAAGTAGCAGTCAATACAATTTTATTTTTCTATAATTATGTTCTTCCGCAGCATTTACTCTTCTTACAATCACTTGCGAAATAGAAGTATTTTGCTGCAAAATTGGCTGAACTTGGCTGAAAATCCAGATCTTGTGGGTTTAAATGCTATGGAACTTTCAGGGACCTGAGTGAATGTTAGCAAAAAGAGTGGTAGTTACTTTGCTGCAAAACATTTATATTACATATTCGAATCATTTATTTTCCTTGGGCAGGTGGCTAGAGCATGTATTCTACAAGAACTTGCTGGTGATGCTTTATACAGTTTGATGCTCACAATTTTAGCCATTTTTATAGTTGTGCTGGAAGGATCCAGCTACTGGAACGCCAGATCATGTTTCTCAGCTCAACAGTGCTATTCTGTAAAATCATTTATAACACACACCATCTCTGTATATGCTGGCCAGAGATACATCCTGCTAGCAAGAGCACTGTTTAAAAGACTTCCTTCTAAAATGTTTCCAGGACAAGAATAGACCACGATTTTTTTTTCCCTATTCAGATTACAACTAGATTTATTTTTTTTTATTGAGGAATTAACCTTGTTTTCAGAACCACCTTGGTCAGAATATATCAGAATGAGGCAGTATTCTTCAGCACTGGATCATTACACTCTGAGGAGAGGTTAATGGGTTGTACCCTGCCTGAAGGACAATTTCAAGCGTTTTGAGACCTGCCCTTTTTAATGTCACTGTCAAAGACATCGAGGAAGTGAAAGACTATACCTTAATCCAGCTTGCAGATGGCAGTAAACTGGGGGCATCAGTCAGTATCAGCTGAAGGGCAGGGACATCTTTCAGAGAGACCAAGGCATGCTGAAATATTGGGCCAACAGGAACCAGGCTCTTCAGTTCTGTGTGGTGGGAGAATGTGGGCAACAGTCACACACTGAAACAAACAGCATATAAGGAGAAACTGGATATAAGCACAACAGCTGGAGAGTTGAACAGGTGGAACAGGTTGCCAGGAGAATCTGTGCTCTCTCAGACATTTTCAAGAGCCAACAGGAAAAAATACAGCACTTCCTGATCTGACCTCTGAGTTTCTCCTGTTTTGGGCAAGATGTTGGACTGAGAACATTCTCACCCAAATTAACCTGTGATTATGTGATTGCAGCTCTTGTCATTGTCATCTGTTTGTTCATACTCTGCATTTCCACACAAACAACATTTGTGGTAAAACTTCTCCCAAAGGTATTTTATAGTATTATTTTTCTGCCTCCATAAGGAAGAGGCCTGAAGAAAAAAGTAAAACAAAAATACACTTATGCAGAAAGTATTTGGTTCCAATAAAACTGTTTCAGACTGAAAAAACTGCTTTAATTAGTAAGGTGGAAAATTAGGCCAATTATTACCTGTCACTGAATGTTCTTATGCTAATTTTTTATGTCCTTTTACACTAGTTGAATGCCAATGTGTAGTAGCAGTTTTAGACACTTGAACTTTTGTTTTGGCAAACTTTATTTTCAAACTTCTGAAGAAAATATCATATTTATCTGATCAGCTGTTTCTCAGTACATTCAAGCCATTTCATATCCTGAGATTGTATAAAATTATTTTGGTTTGGACTGGCACACTTGTCTTGGCTCTTTCAATGTATTATTGTGTTCAAATTCCTATGCTAATTTCCATGTTTTACCAAACTGATTGGACTAATTTACTGCATCAATTCTGTTTTAGCTAAAATGGAAATGGAGGATAGAAAAAACCCAAAAGAAACCCACAGAGATAAAAAGTTGCATCTAACGTTTTCATTGCATGGAATGTGTTAACTTATATTTTTCCAAGTTATATTTTATTTTCCCACTAGTATTTCAATTATCTTTGCTACTATCTTTCAAAAAAAAACCCCTCACTTGTATTCTGGCACCTACTAACAGCTTGTATCTTAACCACTCTATTCCTTATTTCATTAAATAGAAACAGCATTTAATGCTTGCTCTATAAACTGCCTCAGCTGCTGTCTCAATATTTCAATTACATTATTGTGTCTCGGTGCAAAGAACAGGTAAAACAAACATGATGTTACTGAATAGATAGGCAAACTGTCTTATGAAGCAAAACCCTCAGTATTCCATCAGTTTGAATGTTTTATTCCCAAATTCTGCCTCTTTAACCTAGTTCTTCTTAAGAAAATCAAACTCGATTTTGTTTCCCCCACCCAAAGACTGAGTAAAGCCAATGAAGCAAGTTTTAGATCCAAGATGTCAGCTGACATAAACTCGATTGATATTTTATTAAATGGGTTAGCAGCATTCTGGGTGGTCCAAAGTTACCTATGCTCTGTTGGCACCATCTGCTTTTCTTTGGTAGTAAAACTGTTCAATTTATATGCATCATATCCTTTTGTCCTAAACCTTTGGCCTTGAAGATACACTCTAAGATATATTGGAGAAGTGCTGAGTTTCATCTGGAAAGGTGGCTCCAGGGAGGAAAAGGCAAAGGAGGAAAACAGGAACAGACCCCATATCTAGTCAGTAAAGACATTAACCTGAGAAGTAAAAGAGGCCTATTACAGTTCTCATTTTTCTGGATTTGGAGTGAATGAATGAATGAATGAATGAATTTGCCCCACCACTGTAAATTTATTATCAAATTCTTGCTTGAGGTTGGAAAAAGTGACCCCACAACAGTAAAACAATGCAGTGTCACATCAATATGATGCTAACATTGAAATATCTTTTACAAAAAATGAGGAAGAAGCATCTTTGATTGGCAAACTACTCAACAACTACAAGTTGCTACTACCAGAGAAAGAACAAGTAGAAAAACACCAGCCTTTGGATCCATCAGCTACTAATATGAAGCATAGAGGGATGTAAAATATGGGAAAAAAATCAAAATAGGTTAAGGCAGCCAACTAGCCTAGTTTCAAATAAATGTAGGTTCATATTCTGATTACTGTCAGAAAGTGGCTGCCATGAAGAATGCCACATGAATCCCAGAAAATGGCATTTGTACTGCCTGGAACTATAAATGTGAAGATTTAGCTACTCACTTCAAAACTAGACTTTGCTACACTTGAAAATCAGCTAGATTTCTATACACAGTCTATCCATAGCTATAAGACAAAGACTTATTCCACAGTCATTGATCAGACATTAAAATGGCCAGTACTGTATTTCTGTTTAAGGGTATTTGTACAATTTAACTGGGCTACAGAGATGCAAAGTACTCAAGGATGGGAATATGAAACTGAGCTATGTTTGTCTCTATGTGCTGTTTGCTGTATTTCCACTGCTTACAGCATTTGAGACCTCATCTTAGCCTTTTGTCCTTAGGTATTACTTCTGGATGTCCTTCATGCATATTTTCAATGTTTACCTGTCACAGAAACATGCTGGTATAAAACCTGGTCAAATACTTTCACTTTTTATGTATTTGCTATGTCCATCAATACAAATTTAGCTATTAAAATTTCCTGTCAAATATGACTGAATACATTCTACAAGGAAATTCCATTTCATGGTAGGTCCTGGCCTTCTTGCTGGCTTTGTAAGCTAGATTTAGTCCTAGTTTCTCTAACATATATTAAAAAAATGCCTTTACTGCAGGTAATACTCTACAGCAAACAAAAGTCCACAGCAGGTGAAATAGACAGATACATATCTCAAAACCTCTGAAGTGAGCAGTATTGATCTCTCCCTTAGTGTTCCAGTCAACACTCATCTGTATCTTCCAGTTGCCCTAGCTTACAGGAAAGAGGAAACAATGAGTGTTTTGCAAGTAGAGGAAGAAGCATTATTGCCTCATCCCATCTGAGCCCACTGTGCACATTTATCTACACTGGAAGAAGAGGTCTCCCCATTGGGCTATACTCTTCTGGTTAGCTGTTTCAAGTTTTTTTTTTTTTTTTTTTTTTTTTTTTTTTTTTTTTTTTTTTTTTTTTTTTTTGTTTCAAACAAATGGACACCAAGAGGAAAGACGTCCCAGTCATCTGAAACAAGATAAGGTCTTTTATGCATCTTGTTTTCTTTGGCAGACTCTGTTTTAACTATTTAAGCAACTTTACATGACTATAAACAACGACATTTTCAGGTCTAGAGTATACATTTAGAGCTGCAGTTTTCTGGAGTCAGTTGGAAAATAAAGGTTTACCTTTCTTCTATCTCTGTCATTACCACTGGCAGCATTAGTCCTCTTTTACAAGTGTAAATCTGCACTTTTGTTGAAATTAACGGCTCTACCCAGCACATTGTTAACCTCCAAGAGAGAATCAGATTCTGGGTATCTACAGTAACAAAACTTGCAAGGCAATGAAGAGCCTAATTACCACTTCAGACTCCTTCTGCCTTCTAGAATGCAAATTGAGTGAATCACCAGCTCATGCTATGCCAGGTAAGGCTGGAGTAAAAGAGCAGACAATAGCAGTAAACCCTGGTCAGCCTGGTAACCAGCAACTTGATCAGATGCTAATTCATACTATTTAAGGGGATTCAGATGTTACAGATCTGGTTTTTATTAGCAATATGGAGATAAATGCTGGGCAGTAATAAGTGTATGTTTTCTTAATTTCTAGTGGTATCCTGCCAGTAAATGCCATACAAAGATGATGATGACATCCGATTCAAGATAAGGCACAGATGCACTTTTATAGAACAGTGGTACATGTGTAGCACTACATATATAGAACACATGTATTTGATTTCGGAAATGCTGTACTGCCAGAGGCAATCACTATTTATTTTAACCTTAGAGAGTCAGAGAAGTTCTGTCTATGTGGCAGGATTCTGGCAAAACTGTATTTAATGTGCTAGATGTTACATGCAAATATGCAACCACTGTTGTGTGGGCATCCATACTACCACTGAGACTGCCTTTGCACTCAGCAAAGCTAACCACTACATTCTCCACCATCTGTAAATCTACTTCTCTTCAGTGCAAATCTGGGGAGCAAAACTGAGCATAAAACTGGAGGCATTCAGCAGATTGTCCTCTTGTTCTCCCAGGTCATACCCTGCTTTAAGGTAATGAGTTAATCTACTCGAAATTGTTCAAATGTCATCCCAAAAGAAAACAGGAATATAAACAGAGTATATTGAGTAATTCTGCTTCCTTCCATTCTGCTTCTTCTTAATAATAAACAAGAGGCATCAAAGGACCCCTTCTGATCAACATCAAAAGTCCAATTTTACCAAGAGAACTCAAAAGAGTTTCCATTTGTGGTCAGTGGGAAAAACTTTTTTAAAGGCATTTAACACATTTCATCTACTTTAAAAAACCCAAACATTTCACACTATAGCAAATGTACTAATTCAGTGCTGCAGTAATCTTTATTCATCATAAAAATGGAAAAATAATAGCCACGGCAAAGAAAAAGCAAGAGAAAACCCTTCACGGTCCTGAAACTCTGGCCTCTGCTCTCTGCTTTTTTCTGGTTTCAGTTGTAGATAAGGCGGAGAATTATTTCTTGGCTAACAGCAATCGAGAAGAAAACATAAATAGGTATCAGATATAGAGCAAGTTAAGAATGTTTTCTGTGGTAAATTGCATGCCAGGAAGGAGCAAGTCAGTGAAAAAGAAAAAGAGAGTGGGGGAGGGGAATGGTCTTTAAAGACAAAGCACCGAAGGACTCTCTGTGAAGTGGATCCCAACCCTGCAAGTTTCAGTGAGTGCAGTCCATGTCTCAGGAGTAACCACCTAATAACTGGAGCTCACAGGCTATTTTTAGCAGAAAAAAAAAGTACTGTAGTAGGAACCAAGGAGGATTTCAGCTGCGGAAGATTTATTGCTCATTCTAATAGAGACCTATTGGGCATTTAATTGGAGTCAGAAGAGATGGAAAAGTGCTTGGAGAGGGCTTGAGGAGGTTTTTGCTATATCCAGACAGTTATTATGGGAAAATGTGTTATTCATGGCAGTCCTGTCCAGATGCTTTGACTCCCTGAGAGCCCCTTAACTCATCAGACCACCACTGATCACTGCATGGTATAGTCCACAGGGTACCAGAGGCACCAAAGAGGTGGGTGCAAGCAGGGACACAAATCCTGATGCAAGGAGCTTCTGGAAACACCAGCTCAGCTCTCGCCCTGGCCCTCAAGAAGTCTGTCTTTCCACCCTAAAGGGTTGATAAGCAGATAGCCTGCCAGCACTCTACATTATTAAAATCCTTTTGCACAAGGTGGGAGGAATGGATGGGGCCAGGAATGGTTACCACAGCAGGGAACCTGTGATGGGTGCCTCAGACTCCTGGGAGGGGATGGAGGGGGCTGGGGGAAGGCAGCTGGAGCCCACACCTCCACCCTTTCTCAGAGACAGTGCAGTGCAAACGGACTTTCTCTAATGCACAGGTTCACTCCCTAGTTTAAGCCATTGGACCTGATAAGGGAGAGAAATGGGATAACAGGCAAAATAAACAAAGGGAAGTTATAGCTATAGAACAGAAACAATAAGAAACTGAAATTATTGATTCTGAAGATGGAAGTGGGGAAAAAAGGAGGTTTGGTCAGGCTGTCAGGAACACCAGTGTGCTCTCATGGAGCTGCAGAAGCCTCCTGTACCCAAATAAGCAATGGGTACAACCCCAGAACTGCCAGCAAGGGGTCTGCAAGATCTCATCCCAAGCTTACTGATAACATAGGGCAAGCTAGCATGGAGAAAAGTAAAGGGGGAAAAAATAAACCCACCTCTCCATCTTTTGTAGGACCTCATTGTGGCCAGGTCTGGCAGCAGTTCATCCTGAGTAGACCTTTGCAGAAAGAAATGGAATTTCCCAGTTTTTCCCAACTACATTTTTAAGGAGCATGCTGTGAGCTTTTGAGGCAGCTCCTCTCAAATTAGAAATGACTGTGCCTTCTAGACTTCATCGGATTTCTGGATGTGAAAGTGAACCCATGGGTTTCTGCCTCTGGAATCCTCATGCAGGTGGCAGCTGTAAGATGAGGTTGTTGCCTGCTCTCACAGCCAGAGCCATGGCTGTTAGCATTGAACCAGAAGTTGTTCTCCACTGATGATCTTTGAACTCTGCAAATACTTCACTGCAAACAGCGTTCCCTTTCAGACCCACAAATATTTCCAGAAAAGGAACCCAATTTGAGGGGAAAGGGTAGCAGCCAGTTTCTCTATGACATGAACTTTGAAGAAACTGTACTAAAAAGTTTTGCAGCTACTGTGCTAAGCTGTTTTTAAATAGAGTAATGTTGCACTTAACAACAAGGTAGCTTGTACCTATGCAGTCCTGTGCATTTGTTTAACTGTGCACCTAGTTGTGCAGATAAAGTCAGAGGTTTTTTGTTTGCTAGCATCTCTCTGTTCCTGCAGCCTTAGGTCTTGAGCAACAATTGCTGTGCTAAAACCATCCTGTGATGCTAAAATCCCAGTTTTTCAACATGAAACATTTTAAGTGTTTTCTTTTAGTGATGATTGCATGAAGGGGAAAAATAGAAGGTAGGTAAACTGAGGTGTACAAGTGCAAACACACAATCAGTTGTTGTGCATGTCAAGAAGCTAAAAATAGAATAAAGACTTCTGGAGTGCTGGCTAGAGAGGCAATCTCCTTTGCAAGCAGATACCTCATGGTAACCCTCCAGCTACTGCTTGGTTTTAACTCCTCCTTCAGATAGGTCACGAGGAGTGACTCAGATTGTGCCAAGACCTGAAATGGGAAACTGGTGCAAATGGCAGCTAGCCAGCAGTGAGGAGACATCTGGCATTAAGACAAGGCGCTAAGGTGTGTTGTACATAGTTATGAAACTATTCTACCTTTGTTTTCTGTGTAACGTTATATTTTTAAGAACTGTGCCTGCCTGAGGAGACAGTAGTTGTTTTGTTCTTTGAATTGCTGTAGCCTCGGGGTGTCAAAGTCATTTAAGCACAAAGGGTTGAATTCCATGTTAAATTATGGTTCGTGGGTCACCGTATAAATACACAAATTGCATACTTTCCAGCACAACAGTATCCCAGTGATGTCAGTGGAAGTTCACAGAGAGATCGGCATCACTCAGCTGAACAATTTGCTGCCTTTTAAGATCACAATTCTCAACCTCTGTATTACCCTCATCCACCAACTCTTCATTTCAGTTCTTTGAGACGTGCATTTCTGCCTCTTCCCTGCTGCTTGTTGAAAGCAACCAGTAGTGATGCAGAAACGTGTTTGGGGATATTCATCAGCCTGGGAGCACTTCAGGATGGTAGTGATCGTGGGTATGTACATATGCATGTATCAGCTATGTGCAGTCACACCTGGGAGCTTTTCTTTGTCACCAACAAGTCCAGAAAAAGGAAACAGGATTTTATATCCAGTGTCCCTGGATATGACCTACAGGCTGTGTTTTCATCTCCTTAGTGCAGGATGAACAGAAACAAACCCACAGCTCTGTGCAACCAGGTGGTTTTCCTCTGCTAGTTCCAGATATATGTGAACCATGGACACATATATGGAAATAAAATACTACCATGGAACTTTCCCAAGCCTCTCCCACCTGGACCCTGTGGAGTTTGACAGTGTGATGGACCATACTCAGCCTCAACCTTTATCTGTGTGGTTGCATATTTCCATAAAATTTTAACTTTTTTTTTTGTTTGAAGTCATTCTATACATGTAATAAAATAAAGATGGTTTGTTTGAAAAGGATGTAAGAATGTGAGCAGGAAGGAAGGAAGGAAACAAAAAGAAGGACATGAAACTCTGTGACATGACTAGCTACTGTTTGTGCTGCTCTTAAGACATTGTAAATTCTGACATTAAGGTTGGGCTGCTGCTCCCCAGCGCAGCATGAGTTGCCTTGCACATAAAAGAATGGCCGACTTTTCACATAGAGATGTGTGTTTGCATAAATCTCTGTATATTCACGTCCTTAAATCTCAGTTTCAATCCTCTTGTCTTGCTCATCCCATCCCCTCCTCCCTGTCCTCAGTGTGAGATGCAGATGTTGTGAGAAGATGGTGAGATTGGAACATCGATTTTTCCTTTTCCCTCACAAATGAACAGGAGATTGCTTTTAAAGGTATTAAATGGACACAGGTGGCACTGCAAACTTAAGTGCCTCCACATGGAACATCTGCTGCATGTTCTCTAGTTCCTGTTATCTTTATAGCAGAACTTGATCTTTTAACCCCTTCACAACTACCTCCCTCAGTCCTTGTGCAAAGATGTGCGGTGGCTTTTCTTTGATGTATGGAGAAGTCACAATGGATCTCTGTGATGTGACTGGCGTATGGTGCAGTGCTTTGAGTTTCAGTGTGCTTAGCAATTTGGACAGGTGGGTGGGGGAGGAAGGCAAGTGTTGTCCAGGTGTTCTCAGTCTTGCTACAGATAAGAGGATTCCAGACATACCGCAATACATCGAATATCCCCATTCTCCTGCCTTCTGCCTTCCCTCCTTCACTCCCACAGCCCCAGGAAATATATTTCTTGGGGGAAGAATATATTTGTGGGGCTACTCCAAGCCAGTTAATATAATCTTAGCCATTTGGGATGTAAAAGAACTTATTTCTAAATATTTGCTATGTTTCTAAATAAAATAATTTTCCCTTTCATCTCCAGAATCCATCCCTTCTCCCTACTGCTTCTTCCAAGCCTTCTTGCTTGCAAATTCAGGTACAAAATAGAAACCTGGACCATGTTAGTGTATCTTTAGCCTCCTCATTGCAGCCTCTCACCAGTCCACAGCATTTGTGCAATGGAGCTGTGTGATATTTTCCTTTGAAGTCTTAATGAAGTTGGAGTGGATCCTTGAGCTGGGGCTGCAAGCTGGTTGCCAGGTGAAGCATTCACATATCTTTTTCATGTGCTCAGCCTGAAGAAAAAGGGAAAACTTGGATGAAGGCGCACAAAGCACGTAGCTCAAAACCAATTTTAATGTAGAATGAGATTGAAAGCTGTAGTCTAATGTCAGTTGCTGAATGTACCTAAATGTTAAAATGCCGTATCCAAGAGTTCATTTGCAGCTGGAATGGGGAAGAGAGATAACATGGCATAGAACAGGAAAGAGCTGCACCAGTGGAAACCATAGTTTCTTTTAAACCTTGGTAGTTATACCATATGGGAGGTATCTCAACAGTCCAAATTTGCACAGACATGGTCCAGCATTATGCCATGGGAGCAATAATGAGACACAATTCTCAGCCATCTGCTTGAATGCTGATTACATGGAAAATATTATTATTTTGTTTAGCAGGATACACCCAGTTAAGCAGTTGTTCATACTGAAGCAACTGGACTAAGAAGTGAGCAATCAGGAACAAACAAATATTCCCAAGCAAAATGAAAATACTTCAATTGTCTTTGAAAACCCATGTTAGTGCCCCCCTATTTTGGTCTTCCTTTACTAGGACTTAAGCACCTGTGTTGCTCTACTCAGATCAGTAGATTTGATTTTGGTAAGCACAAATTGTTCTTCTAATTTTTAGGAAAATATTTGCTTTCTAAGATAGGGATTGGGAAAGCAGTTAATGCTTTCAGGTCCGTAAAAGTGTGTGTCTCTGCGTTCCTTTCCTATGCAACTTGAATAAGAGTAGATAAAACTCTTCTATAAAATAGTAGTGTTTTTCACATTTAGCCATGCAAATTCTAACTGATCTGCCAGTTTCCCTCACAATCTGATGGTGATCTTTTCCAATAGGGTGGTTACTACAAAAGCTATGGAATAAGATTATATTTTCAAAATATTATTGCTGCTTCTATAAAAGGTACTGGGAGAGGACCAGGGTCTGATATTAAAATTGTCCACTCCATCCTATCTTCTCACAGCCCCTGAACTGCTATTATATCTCTTCAGCCACACCCTAAGTGTCATACTTTGCATTGTTGGTCAGGGTTTGCAGGAGCCTCCTGGAGTGTTTTCCTGCATCCTGTCTTTGCCTTGGATTCATTCCACTGCTGTTCTAAGCTTCTTCGTCTTGTGTAATTTCTGTTCTTTCCTTTCTCTTTCAGCTTAGTAAACACCATCTAACACAACCCCACTCCAGTAATTTAAGAAATTGCTGCTTCATCTGGAAGAAAAATGTACAAGCGAACAACCAGGAAGACTCATGAAAATCCCGTTGCTCACTATGTATTCCATCAGTTCTCTCCAGCCCATTGTCCAATTTGTTTACTTAGATCACAGCTCTCTTTCAGATAATGAATCTCTTGCTGTGCCCATACTTACTTGCAAGGACATGCCATGGCACGCTTCAGGTCTCCACAACACCCATACCTGATGCTCCTTAGAGCAGCATTCACCTGGAGCAGGTGCCTGGGCTGAGGTTCACTGGGATCAAGGACTCAGCCAGAGCCTGCTCCTGGGGTGTGGACTTGGAATAACTCCTAGGCTCTGCAGTGTAGATGTCTTCTCTGTTACTCTCTGTGCCCAGAACAATGAGATTTTTCTTAATTGTTCTCAGTTGGCCTCTTGACAGTCTTGTCATTTAAAGAAATAATTCTCCAAGAGCATATGTCTGGCTGTAATTTGCAGGATAAGCACTGCTCATGAACACTTAATATTTTTAAAAGCTATGTCTGTGCATTTGGTTTGGTTCTAAGAAAAAAAAAAATCATTACTTAACAGTTATGACTGAAAAACCTGCAGTTTCGGGGATAACAAATGGGACAATGTTTTCAGAATTGTGCTTAAAACTAAGAGAAATTGTCATGGCTGGCATGAGAGACAGTGTTCCCAGAGAGAGTTAATTCAGGATAATTTTGAAGGATATCTCGTAATGAAACAAGTCTTAGTGGGACATAAAAAGTACCTCCCTTACTGTAAGCCCTGTGAGAGGTGATGAAGCCTCCTGTTCTTTGTGGTAAATGCCTTAGGTCAAAAAGGGCTTAGTATGTACAGGAGGCATAATTTCAGTTATCCTCCTGTCCTGAATCCTGGCCCTTTTAGCTGTAGCAGAAATTCTAAGCCAACCCATACTTTTTGGATTACTTTAAACTCCATCACAGTGCTTTTCTTAAAGCACTTTATTTTGAATAGGATCCATGAAAGGATTCTGATATGGGCTGAAACTAAATCACTTTCAAGGAAATGCAGCTGGAAGCACACTAATCTAAAAGCTTCCCAGGGAAAGCAGCACAGGCCTCCATTCTGCTGCGTCTCCGCCCCCAGCTAAAGTGCACCAGGGCTCTCTGAGAGCCCTTAACCCTTGCGCTGCAGCTTTTCCTCACCAGCAATATTCAGGGGATAAAAATGAAACAGAAGCAGTGTTTTCTTTCAACACCACCTCTGTGTTGCATGCAGTTTTCATCTAGTTGTCCAGATATAGGATAGAGGGGTTTGTTTCATCTTTCACAGACCTTATGTGTTGAACAGCAATAGTGGTGCTAACCCTGGGATACGGGTTAGGGCTGTTTCTGCTGTGGACTCTTTCTTTGAATCCCAGTAGAGATGACACTGTTTGTGTTACTTTTGGTAAGGCCTCTCATTCCCTCCTGCCCCACCTTGTGTGAGTGTGCTGCAGCTGAGGCTGGTGTGGGTCAGGACAAGTTGTGACAGAATTTTTAAGAAGTGTTTCAGCTGTTTATTAAAGGATTAGAAAAGCTGTAACTAACAGAGGGTATGTTTTAGTTGGAAACAAAACTAGGCAATGTGTGGAGACTGGAAGAGGGGGAAACTCCAATATCTATCTA
The DNA here is from genome assembly GCF_963662255.1 of Cinclus cinclus. NCBI lineage: Eukaryota > Metazoa > Chordata > Aves > Passeriformes > Cinclidae > Cinclus > Cinclus cinclus. Next base: position 70,677,526 of record NC_085047.1, read on the forward strand.
TCTATATATATATTTGGCAGTGTATGTAGGGCAGTTCATCCTTTCCACACCCTTTACACAGGAACTCTCTGGTTTTTTTTTTTTTTAATAAAGGGAGCAAGGGAGATGATCTGTGTAGATGAATCTGGGCCTAACCAGTCTGTGGAGTGGCAGGGATTTCTTTTACTTTCCCCACATATGATTTGTATACCTTTCTTTTTCATTTTCTCTTATTACCACCTTTAAATCAGTTGCAGCCTACTAAACTATCAAGCCTACTGCTCTCCATGGAGTATTCCAAGATTCAAGTTAGTGACCTGTCTACCCAGAAGGCAGATCAGAATTTCCTTTTGTTCATTTGAATGTAAGGCTTTAAGATTGCAGGAGGGTTTATTTTCCACAGCTAGAGAACATTGTCCCCCCACCTCCATTTCAGGCAGCTGAATTTTTTGTCTATGGAGAAATGATCACTTGTAATGGGACAGATAAACTTCTATTTCAGTTCCTAGCCTGAACATTATCCAGTGGTCCTGAAGACTTAATTACTGCATCCCCTGTTGAGCAGTTCCTGCTAAGAACACAACCTTGGGCAAGAGAGTGGGAGAGGTGGATCAGGGGATGCCCCATGTTTTGGTTGCCCCAGGCAAAATCCACCTTCAACAAGAGGGAGCCTTCCCACCCCACTGTAGTTCTGGCAGCTGAGACAGTGCTGAGTACCTTTCAACTGCTTTTGCTCTGGAAATCACAGATTACCTTAATGAGCTCGCTAAAGTCAATCTCTGGTGTAATTCAAAACTATTTTAAAAGACACTAAAGTCTATTTTGCACTAGAAACAGCAAAAATAACAAAAAAAGTAGCTGACCAGATGATTTCATGCTGTATCAGGTGATGCATTTACATTTACTTTGAGAAGTGTTTGTATACTCTTTGACTTTTAGCCAGCAAAGATAAGCCCACATTCAGGACTGAACATCAAGGTGCTAATGGAGTTTTACAGTGTTATAATTAATAGATTCAACAAAATAGGCAGGGATGAGGAAAAGGTTTATTTCAAACACTAAAGCAGTTACATGATCTATTTTGAATCTGCTTTTATACTCACATATTTTATCCAAGTTTGTATATCTACATAAAAGTCTGTCCAAATGTATAGATATAGAAAAAATTCACTGATGTAAGATACAGGTGCATGAATAATACCATATTATATTCTCAAATACCAGAATGTCTGATTTTCTGTATTACTTCATACATTATAATACATTTTAAGTTTTCATTGCATTCTGAAATGAGGCTATCAGTCTGTTACCTTTTGCAAATGTGTTTCACAAATTTACATAGAAGCACCGTGGAGTAGAAAAATACAAAAGTTTGCTTAATTTGTGCACTGTGTATTATGTAGCAAGCAAGAGTCACGTTAGGCCCAAAAAACAAAAGGGGGGGGGGGGGGGGAGGAATAAATTTTTTACTGATATTTACCGATAAGTCAGAGGAAGAGAATTAATTTAGGTGATGTATGAATGGTTTTCCTGCATGCTTACATTGAGGTCACATCCTCCTGTCATGATGAAAACAGGAGTCCAATCTAGAACTGACACTACAGGTACACTGCCATCAGGAGGACAGTCCTACCATCCTTCCCCAACACAGCCTCGTGCTTCCTTTGGTTCTTGTGCAGACATGGGGTCATGTCCCTTGAGAACAGGCTGCTGGGGAGGGCTTGGGATCTTGTGGAGAGGCCGGAGTCTCTGGCAGCACCACGGGGCTTGGCTGGTGTTAACCTGGTGGCCAAACCACACTGTAGGTCCCAGCGTAGCCACGGGCACGTTGCAATTCCTTCTCCTTCAGAACCCCTCCTTTTGCCTCAGCGCCCCTGTGTTTTCATCGCTCGCGTTCCTCCTACACAACGTTTGGAAGGGAGAGCCTGTTGCCGTTTGCCAAAGTCGCTGTTTTTTCGCTCTGAATCGTTTAGGTGCCACGAAGATGAGAAGGAGCATCCGAGTCCCTCCCGTTAGGAAGCTGTCCTTGGAGCGGGCTTTGCTGTCCTTTCCTCGGCACAGACGCTCCCTCCGGAGCGAGCGCTGCGGCTTTAAGGGGCCGCTCGCAGACCCGCAGCACACGCACGCATTTGTCCTCTCTTTGCACGGCCGGTGCCAAGCGGTGACATCGACTGTGGTCCCTGGGACACGCTGGTCTCCGCGGCGGAGAAAAACGGGGCCGGGGGGAGGGGGCGGCCGAGGGAGAGCACAGACCCCGCTGTGTTCCAGGAGGATGAGTCACTTCCTCGCACCGGCTCTGGGATGCTTTATTTATTGCCGCTCCGCTGATAGGATGGACGGCTCCCTTGTCCCTCTTCGGCATCCCTGGACTCGGCCACCCCATTAATCAGGCGGGGCCACTGGGGAGTCCTGCCCGCTGGTGGCCTTTAGCTGTCTCCAGTTCAGTGAAATTACCTTCTGAGGAGACTTCTTTTATGAGAGATCGTTTTATTTGTAACTAAACTACTTCCTCCATTATTTGATAAGCTCAAATATTTGCTACTGATAGTCAGAGAGTGTCACATTTATTATCCTGTTTCAGGCATTGCTTAACTCCTTTGTGTTAGGCTTTTTAAACCCCTTTGAGGACAGCAGAAAGCAGACAGGAAAAGTCTTATTCCTCTTACTCATGCTTCAAAAAGAATTGGGGCTTATTCTGTGTGGGATGTGGCTCGATTAAATTAAAATGCTTTGCAGTAGTTCTTTATATGTTTAACAAAACACTTAGTAGGGCTGACTCGTGCTTTTTGTTAGAAATCCAAAGTTATAGAAAAAGAAAAGCGAGCAGTGTCTTTTTCTTCCCTCATATATTGTAACACCTCAAGGTTTAGACAAACGTGGATATGAAGAACCATGGTCTCAAGGAAGGGGCATGAATATCAATACTATGTCTTGTTTGCTATCTTGATCCGGTGGCTATGACACCTCTGACCCATTTGTACCTTGATTTGTGTTTTATTAACTCTGGTTGAAGACCAGGTTAGCTTAGCTTTATAAGACATCTAGTATCTTCGGAAAATTAAAAACCTTACAGCCCTAAGATGTAATTAATACTTTTACAATAACTTACTGCCATACACTCTCAAGTTTTTATGTTAGAATAAAAGTTTTTCTTTTAAAATATATTTATATTCCTTTTAGGATATATTTAGAATATAATTAGAATTCCTTTAGGACGAACTTAGAAGTGACTTTTGTTTTTTTTTTTTTTGTGGAGGTCAAGGGGTTATTATCTATATGCTTGTGAGGATTCCAGTGGTAGATCAAAAACCAAATACAAAATGATATTTGTGTATGTTAGGAGGAATAAAGTTACTTACAATCTTTACAATCTTTACAATCTTAAAGATTGTAAGAGCAATCTTTAGGAACCCCTTCTGACTTCCCAGTACTACTTATAAAACTACTTGATGTTCCAGTAGTCTACATGCTTTAATCAGCACTGTCTTGCCTAATCTGAGCATTTCTGCCAAGACCACAGACTCCTACATCACTATCCCCCATAAATATATGCTCCAATGGAGATGGGCCAGGGAGTCAAGCACTCTTTGTCTAATAAAGAGAAATGGGAGCTTTGGGTTTGGGGTTGTGAGACGGAGAGGCTCTTGAATCCTATTTGGTGCCTTCATAGCATCCCAGGTTCAAAACCTTGAGATGGCTGAGGCCAGAGAAAGCCCATGCCTGCCACACTGCATAGGGAGTGTGATTGTATTTCTGTAATGAAAATTAGGGAATAGTCATTATTCTTTAATGGGAATGGTGTCATTCCAGGACTGATGACCCATTTGTCACAGAGAGTTCTCAAGGCATTTCTGTTGGATCCAGCAGGCTTTGGGGAGAAGCTTGGGGCTGGGAAAACAGCACTGTGTCCAGAGCCTGCAGTGTGTTTGAACACAGGAGCAAATTTCTCTATTTGTGCTTAGCAAGGGATTCTAGTACACCAAATCATATCTGAAATTAATGGATTAAAGGGACTGCTCCTATTTAAAAAAACAAAAAATGGTGAAAGGGCTGATCTACTGAGAACAGGATGAGACTGGTCAGAATCTCCCTCCTGTGGAGGAAATAGGGGTTTTGAGAAAATATATTTGAAGCAGATTAGATAAAAATATATAAGATTTTCATTTTCTCAATCATTCTGAAGAACATACATGAGTGAATTTATAAAAAAATTTAAGATGTGAATTTTCAAGTGGAACTTTTAACTTTGCTGAAATTTTATGGTCCCTCAAAGTTCAGAGAAGTTAGTTTGGTTTCTCTCTGAGTTAGAACTGATTGAGGGGAAATATATGTTCACTGTGCTAAGAAGGAAGAAATGGTTCAGTCCATCTCTGACAGACAAGTAGTGATGTATGCAATCACTTCTGCACTTACAGTCAGGTACAGCAAGCTCACATCTCATGGCTAGGTGTCTATGGGTAAACCTATTTGAAATGATTAGGGTACATAATGCTGACTTAGGACTGTAGCCTTCCAGAATCTCCTCAGGGAAGACCAGGCCTTTTGCAGGTGGCTGAGTTGATTTCTAACAAAGAGCCTGCTGGTGAGAGTCTAAATTGGTTGTTTCATCTGAGGTCTGCCCTGAAAGTCAGGGAGTGAGAGCTGAGCCTAAGAAGGTTAAAGGTTCATTAAATGTGTTTGTCTTGGACTTTGACATGAAGATATTGCTATTCCAGATGCATCTGGACTCTTAAGGCTTTGGACTCAGGAGTTGTAGGAGGAGCAAAGTTTTAGCTGTGATTTCTGTACCACAACAGGTGCTCACAGAGACAGCACTCTTCTTTGACATACCAGTTTAAAATAAATGCACTGTAAAATCACAGTAAGTTGGATTTTTACAAGAATATGCTACTTAGCTAATTGTAATTTTAAAAGCAGATGAGCGTTCTACATTTTACCAGGAGCGTGCTAGAACATCTAAGCCCTATGTTAGTTACCACACTTAGGTAATTGGTGAATTTATTTTTCATACAATTTTCAAGACAAAAGCTTATCATTCTTAGCATGAAGATACTAGCATATTATCAGCATTGAAAATTAATTGAAAACCAAAAATAACTTCTAAAACTTACATGCAAACTAAAGTACACATCCTTCTTGTTTTGCTACTGCTCAGGCAAATGTCCCTCTCTTAAAACAGATTCCTCAGGCAGTACCTGCTCTCTGTACTGATGATTAATTCAGTCAAAACACCAGCTTAGTAGTTTCTTGAAAGAATTAGGTTCTCTCAAATAAATTATTTTTTCTCTGAATATATAAAAAAACTCCTCTAAGTACTTAATTGTTTCATAGGTGTGAACTATACTGTTAAAATTATTAAAATAATTCTCTGCATGCTTCTTCCAAATGCCATCTATATTTGGAACATATTGAATGGGAACTGACTTACACCTTCAAAATATGAAAAAATGCTTTGTTGAGAAAAAAAAAAATAATGTTCAGGCCTGTGTCCACATTACAGTCTTGTTCTCTTCTTAAAAATAGGGTGGGTAAGTAATACTTGTGATTAGATACAGCCCTAAGTGTTTGCTGTTTGTGCTCATCCCTGCAAAATTGTTAGGGTTTTTTTCTCCTGACCCATGACTGCTACTGAAAAGTTATTAATTTACTCTTCTGATAAGTGGAAATCTCCTGGGTTTTTTTCTTCTTGTCCAAAAATAATTTATACAAATTTTTACTTGTGCCATTATTGTCTGTTAGTTTTAAAAAGCATTTCTCCATTTATGGTGTTTATCTGCTTGCCTGTTTCTAAATAATGTCTGGATCTGCACAGGCTTAGCCTTTGTTTTAGGAATCTGGATGTTCTTCCAGCTGCATTTGGTTCTCAGGGAGAAACTTATTTGACTGACCTTCTCTGTTCAGCAGATCTGCATCTTTGCAGGCATAAATACCTGTTTGCACTTGTTTTTCTTCACTGATTGTGTTGGAACTACTATTTCACAATAGAAAAAATGATAGGCAGTCATGCACAGTCTTCTCTGCAAATAGTGGTGACTAAATGCCTAGAGCCAAGCAGACACAGCCTAAATTTTTAACTATTCACATCCAGCATCTGTCCAGAAGCAAGCACTTTGAGTTCCTGCAGGAGACAACTGGTTGAACTGAAATATTTCATTACCCCAGATTCAGATGCCTTCAGCAGCTGTTTTTACACAGCTTTGAATTGTGAAACATATTGATATTTTATGCTGCTCTTCCTAGCACTCAGGTCTTTACCATGACTTTTATCACTTTCATGGAAGCCAGTGCCTGACAGGACTTGATTTCTTAGAATTTTAATATGTGTTCTGCTTCCTTTCACCCTGATGGGATAATGGCTAGAGGGCTGCTCACTGGCACTTAGCTCTGCCTAGATCTAAAATCCTTTCTGTTTTTAGGGTTTGAGCCCTCTCAGACCAGAACTGCGACCTGTCCTTCATGTTTACAAAACAGTTCTGTTTGTCACTAAACCACACGGGAGATTCATATTGTTAGCAACTTTTGGTCTAGATACCATCTAAGGTTATCTAGGAAAAGAGGAAAGTTTAGAGTCCACACAGAGGCCACATGTTCCTTTGACTTTTAAGTCAGCTAAAAATGCCTTAAGTAGCGTTGGGAGAAATTCTCAGCAATTTGATACTCTAAGTGTCCTGCCAAAAAAGCAGAAGTCACAGTCTACAAGTCCTACTTTGCAACAAGTTCATTGCCAGCCCAAGATAAATATTATAAACCAAATGGAAAGAAAAAGTGTGATGAGCTTATGAACTCTGCTTGGAATTATAGAAGAAAAGATGATAAAGCAAGGGGAAAGAAGGTGTGATTTGACTTGGAATATGTAATAAGCAACATCTAAATAGATGAACTCTAGATATAGCTCCATTAACAAAACATATTTAAAGATTTCTTGGATTAACTTGTCTAAGAGAAAGTGAAATGAAAATAATGTGTTCCAAATTTTGCTCAAAGATGCAAGGCAGAATACTCTAATGTCAATAGAAATATATAGCATATTATATTATATTATATTATATTATATTATATTATATTATATTATAATATATTCAAGGACAACATTTTATCTGTGATTCATCTAGGGTTCATTTTTATGTTTTGTTTTGTTTGTGGTTGATTGTTTTGGGGTTTTTGTCTTGTGTATGAACCATGGCAAAATGTGAAGAATTTAAACCCTTATATTTGGATTTATGACATATATCATGACATATTGGAACATGCTTAACTGTCTGCTTTCCACATTGGAAATCCTTCTTGATCCCTTTAACACTGCCTTGGGAGACCTATTTTCCTGTCTCAAGCTTGTTTTTTTACATCTTGGTACACTATCAGCACAGTAATAAAATTAGTTTCATCTTCATTATTTTAAGACTATGTATAGAGATACTGTTTCTCATCCAGTATTCTGGGGCTGCAAATTGCACATAAATTGATCTGCTGGAAATTTAGGGAAACAAAAACCCACCAGTTCCTTTAGGGCTGGCTGTTCTTTCACTGGAATTAGTGAGAATTTTGCCATTGACTTTAGTGGGAGTAGGATCAGGCTCTTAATGCTGTGTATTTACTTTATTTAGGCCAAAAGACACGCAGACACAGAGAAGATACTGTTCAACGGTTGCAATTTTAGTCAGTAATTTTGTTACTTGCTGTAAATATGGCACCTCTCATGGAGCAAAATATTACAGTGGTAAGGAGTGCTTTTGACAATATGAATATTATAGCATGAGGCAAAACAGCTACAGTTATGTTTCCAAAGATGGAATGAAATTTTAACTGCTAGACTGAGAAGTTAGTTGGAAATTCTAGACTGGAAGTCTGTATAAGTCTTGTTGGGAAGAGGCACTTTCTTAATTTTTTTTTAATTTTTTTTTTTTAATGAATTTATGAATTTATCCTGTCTGGGTGACAGACAGGAAGGTCCACCTTGAGACATAGATTCATTTCCAGGGGTCTGTCCTGGGCATCCTGTGTGACCTCAAGCCAAGCATTTAATCTCTCTGCATTGCTGTGCTCTGTTTGTAAAATGTGGATAACAATTCTTCCTTTCTTCTGTCCCCAGCACTGCCTGCTTAGCCTGTAAGCCCCTCAGGGAACAGCCTGTTGCTTATGCTGAGTGCCCTTCCTCCAAGATCAGGGCCTTGGCTTTGACCAAATTGTTTTAAACAGCAGTTCCTTACTTTTGCATGCAGATATTGTGCTTTAACACAGGTTTATTTCAACTGTTTTTTTTTTTCCTTTGGGTGAGTCTGTTGATGTTTGTCTGACTGACTCACCCATCTACCATGAGAACTGGTATGACTTCAAGCCTACAATTTAGTCTTTTGCAGCTCCTGCTTTCTCCTCTGGCCTCTTCTCTACCTGAACAGGGTTGCTGATGAACTTCCATTACCCTCACGTAACAATGACTTTGCACATATAAATAATTTAAGTGTGTGCAATAGGTCTTTTTTATCTAGAACACATGAGACCAGCTGTACATCTGTGAACTAAATTGTCCTTGTCTGAAGAGACTGGTTTGTGCTGAACATTGGAGGGACCATATGTGGACTTATCAATGGCAGGGCATACACCACAGGATCTGATGCCGCACCAGACGTGGTGCTCAGGCATTCTTAATTCATGGAGAAGTATGGATCCAGTGTGTCCTGGATGCATTGAATTTCCTGCATCTGCTTAACTCAGCTGTGTTTGAGCAGCAAACCAGAGGCTGGTCACCAGTGAGTTTGTAAAACCATTTAACAGCTCTAAATCTGATCTCTGATGTACCTTCACACTTCACTTCATATGTGTATATGAAACACCTCAGTAAAATCAGTGAGCCATACTCACACATAAAGTTTCACTTGTGGCTTGGAGTCAATAGGAGCATGTGGGTGTGTTACATTAGCTCTGAAAATGTTTCTTGAATAAGCTCTCCCAGGATTTTTAGGAAGGATGAGATTTTTTTTTTATGGATCCTAGCCTAGGATCCTGACAAGATGGGTTATGACATACTTTGCCATGCCATGAATGGTGGCTTTCTGGGTATATGGTAAGGCATAACTCTGTGTGCCAGAGTATGAAAATTTGAAGTACTCTTATTGAATGGAAGTGGTTTCATGACTTAGGCAATTTGGTTTCACTTTAGCCTTTTGAGAACCCAATTTTTAAATATTTTTTTTTTGCTATGGCCCTAAATTATTTCATTTAATGTGGGTGTCAGGAAAAGAACCAGATCTAATATCACTGAAACAAAAATCCAGTTTCTACTAGAGCCTTTCTGGAATATTGAGGTCATACCTGGATATGCTTTGATTCATAGAAGAATGAGACAGTTGTTTTTATATACCCCCTCCATACCTTGTTCTGTTACATCTGTTGGAAGTACTGGAAGGTCCAATTGTTTATTTCCAGGTCACTCAGCTCTTGAATTTAGAAAATGAGGATCTTTTTTTTGAGAGTCCATCTACAGGCATTACAGTCCTTAGGTCAGATGCCAGCTGAGAATAATGGGAGAGCTTATACAGGTTCCAATTCAACCCAGGAGATTGGTACCAGAAAGAGAGGCAGCACAATATACACAGGCTGTAGCACAATGATTTCATTGATGTCTTTGAGCACTGTTTCTTACATGGATTACAGACTTGATCTAGTGCAAAAGCCAATTTTCTTAATGCATTTTATAGGCAGAACAGAACCTTTCTTGAGGGAGAAAAGATATCAATTCTACTTATCCTTGGTGGTTTCCTTATCTCTGCATGCCCACCAAGTGAGGATAGGATGAACACCATTGCCTTACATGTCATAGGTTAACACTAAAGAGATTGGACCTGGTGCTCAGAGATATTTCTATTTACTGTAAATTGTTTTAGATGGTTGAGGGTGGCTTTGGCTGTGCAAAGTCTACTTGTGTGCCCCGGTGCTACTCTGTGATGAGGCCATGGGTATACATACACGCAGCAGAGCTCAGTAACATGTACATCTACATGTTATCAAGATTTCCTGAGTCCCCAGAACCATGCAAAATACAGAAATAAAAGTGTAAGGATGGTACTATGTTTTTTTTTGACTGAGAAAATAACAGTTCTTCAACCCCAACAGCCATGTCTCTGCTTCATTACGTAGACATAACCATAAAAAAAGCAGAATCCATAGGTTAAAAATGGATATCTGGATATTATTTTCCCTTGCATTAGTCTTGAAAATTCTTTTATTCAATAATTTTGCACATAGGAGTATTTTACTTTCTTGTTATGTTCAGGAAAAAGAAGCACTAAACATCTCAGAGCATTAGATTGTTCTTTAGGACAAGAAGTAGTTATTGTTACTTAGTGTGTAACACAAACCTAGAACTTTATTCTCCTGTTTCTGGAGTTGCAGTTCATGTTGCTTTTTCCCCAACAAAATAGGCTTGGTGACCTTTAGTTCCAGTATCTGAGGCTGTCAGTTTGTCAGAAACAAGATTTATACTCAAATTGTGAAAAGAACTGGATTCTCACAGATTCACTTGCAAAATCTCTGCCAAAAATATTCTTCTCTCAGTAAGAATTAAAAGTCAAGATACCATTCACACTGCAAAGAGAAATTAAGTTTCCCGTACTAAGACCTGATGAGTGACTGTATGATCATTAGTGCAGAAATTCACCAAAGACACCTAATATTCTATTTAGATTGTGTCAACAATTCTTGGCAGGAGTCTTGTGAGCAGCCTTCATTTAGTCTAGTCAAGCTCGCTAAGAGTGCAGTCACTGTGCATCACCAAAATTTTTCAGGAAATATAGCTGCCATTCTTTTGTGTCTCTTCTGGAGTGAAAAGCATGTTGCTGTAAATTACTTTACATTAAACCCATTTTCCCTGTCCTCATTTTATTCTTTTGTATTTAGAGATATGTCTGTATTCTTAAATAATTTTTTTCACTCTACAGTGTTTGCACCTTTCAGGCATTTGTATCCTTATGTCTCCATGTTTAAGAGTCCTGGCCCTATAGGCAAGACTTTCTGGTTTTGCTGCAGAAATTCAGTGAAGCAAAACCTGGCAGCTTTGTACAGTTCTGTGCACGTACAGTACTGCAGGTCTTCTGCAGTGTAGCTCTAGGATTTACCTTGTACAATATCATAGTTTTCACAGTAACTTTCATTGCTTTTAGCATATTCATGTTCAGTAATCTTCATAAAATATTTACCTAACCTACCAAGGAATGCTACGTGTAACAAGCTATATTTTAGTCTGTATTTTTTCCTGTAAACTTGTCAAATATACTGCTCATTTCTTTTTTTGAGTGCTGTGTCTAAAGTAATAAAACAAATTATGGTTATCAGTTTTCCTTGTTTGTTTTTAGTCTCTTTAAAGATAAAACTAAGAGGGGAAGGAAAAAAATCCTTATTTTATTGCAGTGAAACATTTTTCCAAAATTGTATTTAACAACTCACTTGCAAAAGAACCCTGTGCTTCTGGAAGGGAGTTCCCAGAATGTGCTGGAGAGCTTTAGAGCCTACAGTCCACCCATTTCAACACACATGGATTTCTGTCTGCATTTCTATTTGTCATCACTGATCTACATCTCCACCATTTTTAGGTATGAACTCAAGTTAACCCAGAGGTGCACATCTGTGATTTTGTCACATGTTCATGAAAAGAAAAAAAGCCAAACCAAACAAACAGAATGGGTAGAAAAAATTTGCAGATTCTGATATTAAGTTCTAAAGAAAAAAATCTGTTGATGCAATTAGTTCAGCAAATGCTGAAATGCTGTCTAGTAAAAGTATATTCCATTTACTTTCAATATTAATACTGCAGAACTAGTACCTCTAGCATAATAAACCAATTTGCATTCTTTTTAATCTAATGCGTCATCAGGTTTGCATTATATTCAAGTAAGTCTAGAGTTCAACTCCCTAGAAATTGCCAGAGTTAATAAAACTAATCAGTTCGTCCAGATTGCTGTAATAAACTGTATTGTTATTATCCCCAAATGAATGTGCAAGAGACTCCACTGAAGATAGCTATGGAATAACTTGTTTGTAGAGACAAGATATTCTGAATGCTTCAATGTAGCAGGTATGTTTTATGCTTTTTAATGGGATAGTTTAAACTGCATAAAAAATGGTCATTTTTCACACTGTCCTTTTATATGGAATGCTGAGTTTTTGCTCTATACAATATCATATGCCAATAAAGTTCATAGGTTAATTATGCATAAATTGAAAAGGAACTTCCTTTCCTCAATTTTTTCTTTTCTTTTTCTTTTTCTTTTTCTTTTTCTTTTTCTTTTTCTTTTTCTTTTTCTTTTTCTTTTTCTTTTTCTTTTTCTTTTTCTTTTTCTTTTTCTTTTTCTTTTTCTTTTTCTTTTTCTTTTTCTTTTTCTTTTTCTTTTTCTCTTTTATTTTTTTTCTTTCTATTTTTTTAATTTTATTTTTTAAATTTTTTTTCCATGTAATGACTCCTTCTACTCTGTTATCAAAAAGAATGAAAAGAAGTATTTGGTATAATTTTCCTCTGAAGTTTATCTCCATATTTTTTATCACATCACTTCTCGTTTTTATAACTACAGTTCCATTCTGAAGCTCATTATTCCAGTCTTTTCATTGAGTCTGCTTTTGCTGTCTATAATATTGATGATACATTTTGTTTTTTCTGGATTATGAGAAGAATCCACCTTTCAATGATTGGTTTTCAGTTACAAACGTTTGAATAAGATTGTTACTTTAATTTTGTGCAGGCAAGTATAAATTAAAATTTTGTTTACTATTTTGAATAACAAAGCTAGACATCCGTAGAAAATCTATAGAATTCAAGGTTTATTTTTTTTATCAGTGGCATAAATTTAGCAACTTTCATGCTTACAACTTCTTGATGAAATATCTTGCTGATACTTGCTGAAGATTTTTCAGGTAACTATGTGAAATAAGAAGTACACATGCAATGCTCTCTCAGACAGCTGAAGGCTGAAGCTTCTGTGTTGTCTCTCCCAAAGTTCTTGAGGATTTTAGGTGAGTCAGATTAGCTTTCTTTTTTGGGTACCTAAGCAGGTATAAAAAAAAATGTTCAAATAAATCAAGTCTTTATTTTTATCAAGTCTATATATCATTCTGTCATTGTGATTATCATACTTAATTACTCAGTGATAGAGTCCAAGGCACAGGTAAGGAATTCCAAAGCTTTATTGGTGTGTGAAGTCAGTTCCTGCTATGGGTACCATGTGCCCACCCACATGTGCATGTTCAGATTTGGGTCACAGGAATACCATTTTGTGATGCAAAACCATTGTCTGGGGTCCAGCCAAAGCACACTGTACCCAGCTTTGGAGTACTCTCTACTCTTTGTGATGAACATTTGCACCAAGAACACTGATATTTTTTGTTTCCGTAAGTTCCACAAAAACTGGCTATTACTGTGGTGTGAGGCTGTTCTCAACTGTTTGTCTAGTACAATTTTTTTTTTCCCACATCAATATTGCTCTTGTGTTCGAGTTAAATCATATTTATTTTTTGTAAATAGCAAGAAGAATATGTTAATGAAGTGGAAAATGGGAAAAAAACCATTGCTCACTGTGTCATTTTTCCATGTTACCTGGAAAGCATGTTTTGCTTAATGCATTTAATGGAAGTGTTCTGCATCCTGGCCTCTGTGGTGCTGCAGTAGTTTAGTCAGAGAGTTTAGGAGTCCAGCATTCTCAAAGTTTCCAGAATACACACTCACCTACTCAAAACCATGGTTATGGTGTTCCTGTAGATATACATCGTGAGAGAGGGTAAGAGCAAGGAACCTGAATATCTCAGTATGAATCTCTGACTTCCAGCAGGTTGGCAATAAGAAAACCTGTACTACCACTTGCATGTGCGCAGCTACAAATTCAGCCTTTAACTTTTTGCTGGTTCCGTGAATCATCATCTTGATGCGTGAATATTCAGATTTTTCTCCCTCTGTATGAGAAAATACCAGCTGTGTGTCAGGGGGTTTGCCAAATACACTCTGCTTCTTATTCCTTGGACATTTTTTCAGGAAGAGGTGCCCTTGGAGCCATAGCTCTACAAGACAGTATAGCAGCTTTTGACTGGGAGATTCATGGGGGGAGGAGGGAAGTGTGAGCAGGCTTGAGAACTTCTATCACTATGGTATGATCAGGTTGTGCATAACCTGCAGGGACAAACCATAATTAGGCTGGAAAGAGTTTAAATTTCTTCATCCACACTTCCTTTAATATCTATATTCTTTGCCTCCATCTGCCTTTTTCTGGGGTTTGTTTTTCTTGTTTCTTATGGTTATGCTTCCCACTCTTTGTTGGATTTCATCCAAAGCATGATTTTACAGGTTAGGAACTTTTCCCACATTACAGACTGGCATTTAGTGGGTGCACATTAGCTGACTTCCTAGGAACTTCCTAGGAACATATAGGAAGCCTTTCTAAGGAGGGGATGTTACTTTATTGGAGATTCTTTATTGCAATCATAGAGTTGATGATCCTAAGAAGTTAACTGAGGTACTTATAATTAATGATGCTTCCCATTCCTCATAAATATTTTGCCTCTCGTTATGCATATTGTCTGTGGTTTTAATATATTTTAATTGCTTTCTGACAGTTCCTGGCTATCAACTTTTATTTCATTTAAGTGTTTCAACATCACAGCTGTCAATTTCTTTCATTGCCTTATGGCTTTTGTTGCTGCAGCCAGAATTATACTGTTCGAGAAATGTCCTGTTATAGTTTATATCACCATCTCTATAAAGATGCTCATAAAATCTTGGCTCTTGGATGCCTTTTGGACGGCTTTTGGACAGCCTTTTCTAAGGCCTCTCTTATTTCTACCGAAACTGAGTTTGTCACCTTGGCTTGCTGGGCTTCTCTCTGCTTTTATTGAGCTCAGCCTTTTGTGGTCTTTTTAAAACACCAAAGTGAAGTGCAAGTGGACTTCTTCATATACAGTCATCATTCTTTTACCCTCTTGGCTTAAGCAATCCTACAAGAAGTTAGAATTTCCTAACCGCACAACTCCTGAGAACATTACCACACACAAAAAAAACTGTCTATGGTGTCCAAGACTCCTTCTTATACAGGAATATTAGTAAATGTATTTGCTCTTTTGCTGTTCCTCTACTGTGGAGGGCTGCTCACTGAGAGTACATTTCAGAGATTCTTAGAAATACTTGGATATCTTTAGATGTTTATTGATGTCTTTTACTATTGCCACTGTTTTTATGTCCCAGGTTAAAAAGAGAAATGAAGAAAAGCAACAAAATCAGATGCATGTGTTGGACACATGAAAGCCATTGGATTTACTTTCTTTTACCAAAGGTTATGGCAGGAAAATTATTAAAAATTCTGTTGTTTGCACAGTAGATTTTTTTTTATATTGGTGACTTAACTGGGAATTTTTTTTTCTAATGCTTCTATAAAAGATATGGGCATAGAATTTTTCCACTGACAGGTTTTTTAGCGAGGAACTATGTTGTGTGAGCAATAAGCTACAACATTAATAACTCCAACTGGCACAACTTGATATACATTCATAACTAGGAAGTTCTGTAAGAATTTTGCTTTTGTTTTCTATAACCCTTAGTTTTATGTCACCAAGATCATTAAATTTATAACATTAATTCCATATGTTGAAAATGTTGGCAGAAAATACACTACCTTAAATCCCATAGAGAAAAATGGATACAGTTAATCCATATACTTCTTTAACTTTCATCTTCTAAACTGAGGAAAAGTCCAATAGTACTCAAGTGATTTTACCAAAACCTATTTTTATTGCTATTCACACTGCAATTCCAGGGAAATAGTGCATATTTCTAGGAAGTACTTATTACCAGTTTCAAATTTTTTTAAAACCATGAACTATTTGAATATTGATTTTATAAAGAAAAAAAAAAGCACCAGGATACTAAATATAATCAATTAACTGTTTCTGACAGCTGATAAATTGTTTGCTAATGAAAATGTCTAACTCCCTACAACATCCTTCGTTATGTAAATGACTTTGTGCTCTTAAGTAGTGCTTTATTTAAAGAACATTTTTTGACTGTTACCTATGTACGCATCTTAATGATGGAAACCATTGGCACTTCTTACATCTACCATTTATGTGGAAGAGCTGGTAGAAATTTGGCCTTGTCAGCATCTTGGATATTGCTTGTGACTTGGTGTTGACTATGTGTGTTGATTCACACACTGCTAATATTATTGGCGTGTCAAATCAGAGAAAAGAGATGTCAAGGGCTTTCAAACTACTGCTGCCAAAGTGACCATCTAGAAGGTTATGCTGTAGAAAGTACATGCTACAATGTCCAGAAACTGTAGTGACTCACAAGTGAACATGTTGTTTTGTTTTTCAGATCCTTGGGGTGGGAAGTGGAAGACAAACTTCTACAGATCTTTCTTCAGAGAAAGGTTTCTGAACCCTGTTCAGAGATAATATCTGGTCTGAGCTAGGAGGATGTCCCTGAATTCACTAGAACTCCTTATCTTCTTTTCTTCTTTGCCTAAATATAAAGTAGAGCTTTCCACAAATATATGGGATAGATCTGTACATAAGATTGTACATGATTTTTGTTTTTGCTCTGGGCTGAGAGGTCAGATGCCTACATTTTTCCTTGGCCTTTTAAAACACACATTTTTCATCTGTATTTGTTTCTAGACAGGTCAAATTTATACAACAATAATTCAAACAACACAGGTCTCGGAAAAAATGTAAAGGTTTTGCGTTATATTAAGTCCATCTGTAAGTGGAAAATACATTGGTTTGTGCTTTTTCAGTGAATCCATTTTCCAAAGTAAAAAAGCAAAGTGCAGGTTTGGAGGTTTTCTAAACTCGTTGTGAAAATTCTGAGCAGCCCTGTGTAACAGTAACTTCAACTTGACACAGGCCAGTTGTTCTGGTTCTTTATTTCAGGCTTCTTAATTACATGCACCTGTTTCAACTAACTTGTAGCTGTTTCTGAGACTCCTGACTGGACTGCAGCCAGGAAGCTCTGAGTGTTCCTAGAGTTTATATGATCTGGGTCTTTATAGGGTTTGTGGGGATGTGGGTAATATGAAAATCCAAACAGATAAAAGCTTTCCCCTTACCTCTGCTCAACAGTAGATTTGCCTCTTTACTTCTGATCTCTCTCCCAAAAATTCTGGGAGAAGAAGTTGTACTTTGAAACTGTCTTCTGCACAGGTTGCACTTAAAGTTCACAAGTCCAGGAGACTTTTGCTCAGTTTTGTATTTCATTACAACCAGTTCATGCAATTTTGGACTAATCCTGTCTGTCCAGTTCCACAGTAAAAAATGTGGGTCTCTAATGACATCAACAAATAAAAATAACCAACTAATTTAACAATAAGTGCCTTATGCAGTTGAATATTAATGTAAAGATACATTTTCTGTTTGCAGTTTCACATTGGTTCTGGGTAAGGTTAGGAAAAGTACAGCTTCAATAAGAAAATATTATATGGTCACCTTACTTCTGGGAAGAATTAGGCTTTTGTGTGAGTGTTCTGTGGCTGTGAAGTGAGGAATAGGGTAACAAGCTCTCTGTAGAAGGGTGTGCCCACTGAGTTGCATTCTCCACAACTGGTTACCGTACTTTTGTTTGCAATAGCCACATGCAACGTAAGGCTTCCCTCTCTAGCACCAACCTATAGTCTCAGCATCTCCTCAAAACTTAAAACTGGGACAAACCTTCATTAAATTAATTATTCAACTTTCTTCACATAAATTCATTTTAACAGAAAAACATTAAGAATCTGTTTCACTACTTTGAGAACCTTTTTTTTTTCTTCTTCCAAAGGGCACAAAGGACATACATTTTCATGTGTCTCAGGAATATTATTTAGAAAACTCAGCACATTAGAAAGTAGCTGCACATATTTTATATGATTTTTTAGAGGATTTACTCTTTGATAGCAATGGAGATATCAATCAAAAGGAACAGACAGTCTTTAACTGCAGGTATGAAGGGAAGCACTTAACAGTGTTTTTCCATTTTGCTGCTCTGTGGTTGCAAGAAAGCAAAATGTGATACTTGGTGAGATCAGAAAATCAGAACCTGAATCAATAATACTGCAGTTGTTTTGGAGAGGGTCAGTTTAAAGAAACAGCACTAAATTGAGATTTAATGGAGTTAAAGGAGAAAAACTGCATTGTAGTTTTAAGAAAAGGTTATTTTATTGTTAGTAAGTAAGTAATCATTTGGGAGTAAACAGATAGGTTCTATCTGAGCTAAAATACTCTAACATTTCTAAATGCTATAAAACAGTTACTCAGGAAAAAATGGATTTCTCTAAAACCTCCCTAAAATAGATTTGTCTAAAGATTGCTCTAAAGTAAAGCAAATTTGCTTACTGAACTCTACAGGTAAAGAGGAATGCACACAACTGGAAAAATGGTGGTGGGCGGAAGAAGAGAGTAAAAATTTCTAGCAGTGAGATTCAATTTTACTTTTGCATTAAAAGCCTTATCATCTAATTCTTTGACCACCTTTGTGCAGAAATCAGGCCAGTGGGGGAAAAAAGGGCTATATTTTGAACTTCACAAGCAGTCAACCTGAGATATGTCTGCCTTGGTTAAAAATGGGAATATCTCATTCACTCAAGGTACAAAGGTCTTTGACAGAAGAAGACCCACTCCTTGCTGTGGGTCACCCTCTGCCAGACAAGCTGGTGGAACAGGGTTTGCTTTGCTCCCTGTTGTGATCACCAGGTGAAAGGTTTTAAATGGGAAGGTATTGTCTTTGATATTAAGATGATGAGAACTGGAGCAAGAGTGGTGTCCCCTTTTACCAGCTCTGGCTGTGGGAAACCAATAACCAACAGCTCCAGGCCAGAGCAACTTCTCAGTGAGTCACTGCTAGAGAGGATTGGTAAGACCAGACAAACCAGACAGAGTTCTTGCTTGTGGTCAGTGGTTTCTGCCAAAGATTTGCTGGGACCTTAACCTGTGTCTCAATCTGCAAGCAGCAGTGTGTGCAGAGGACACTGCCCCATCCCTCCCAGCTATCTTCCTGCCCATGTGATCTTTTCACATTTTGTTACTTTCTGCTTCACCTAAATAGACTAATCCCTCCTTCCACAGTCTCCACATCCATTTTGTTACAGTGTCGTCCCCCCACCTCCCCCCCCCCCCCCCCCCCCTCTCGCTTCAGTTTTTCTTTTTTTCTCCTCACCAAGAAATTACCATTTTTTTCTAATGAGACCTTCTTTTTTCAACCTATCCTGACTCTCATAGTAATGGAAGCTAAAGCATTAAAGGTCTATCAGATGCAGACCTTTAACATTTAGCATCCCATATTCAGGATCATCTTTAAAAACTTAATTGTGCTTTTTCCTGTATTTTAGGAGCAGGTTTTTAGTGTGGGATGCTGAAGAAATGCAGGAGTTGTAGCCTTTTTCTTTACTTCTTTCTTTGTGAGCCACTTCTATTTATCCACAAAGGATAACATGAGGTGACTAGATTGATAACTATAGAAAATAATATTTATGTAAAAGGAAAGGGAAAGGGAAAAAAGGAAAAAAGGATGTTTCTGTTACAATAGGATATCATAATTGGAGAAATACAGTTTGAATTATAGTATTATCTTTTTCCTGGACTTTCTGGTGACTGTTTTGTTTTAATACCTCTTGATAATGATGAGGCACTATCAGGTTTTAAAGTGTGAAGAAAAGAAGTTATCTGAACACAGTGATCAACAATAAATTACTAAACTGTGTTCCAAATGAGCTGAAATATTAAATGACTGATAGACTAACATGAGTAGCAATTTGTGTTTAGAAAGTGCTGTTTCAGAAAATGAGGCAAAAGTTTAGATATCAATTTCTAGTGGTCTATCAGTGTAAGCTTCAATTCAATCATTAGGCTTTCAGCTTTCCCATATATCCTTAACATCTTTATCCTCTCCATTGTTAAGACCTTCAAGTTTGTATGTTTCCAGAAGAGTTGGTGATGTCTTAGTAGGCAGCATATGAATGCAGTGCTCAGCGTTTGTTTGATTTTTCTAAACAAAGATGGGGCTCAGAATTGGGTTGAGGGTGTGAAAAATTGAGATGGAAAGACTTAAGCCAATATATTATGACATACTGCTGGATAGAGTACCAGTCTATAAATTCAATTAATTCCAGGTAATCAAAAGGGGCCCTGTCTATTGCAAACTATTTCTGTGGTCCAGTCACTGCTTCACAGTGTAAGGCAGTGGGGTGACTTTTGGTTGTGTTTTTCCATATATAGTTGGTTTCATGTTTTATATCCAGTAGAAATTTAGGGTAAAATAAAACAGAAATATTTTTATTAGGAGGAAATAGACAGTGCAGGTCTTCCTTAAAATTTTGTTCCCCCCAAAATGGTGATGTTCCAGAGAAAGCTCTTCCTTACCTGCTGCTTTTCTGGCCCTGTGACTCGTAAATTCCTGGGAGTACAGACCAGATTTAGGAGAGAATGACGTTCTTACACAAAATCTTATTAGTTCAGATTCTCAGGGTACCTGAGAAACAGCTCTTTCCTCTTAAACAGTTATTTGAGCAACTAGGATATTATATATATATATGCACTCTTTCTTTCATCTTGAGAATACTTCATCCATCCATAGGCAGTAATGTGGGGATGTTAGGGTGACTAATTCACTGGTTTGATTTCACATAAAATTTTTGAGTTTTTCATATATAAGTGTATCATCTGCAAGTTTTGTTAAAAACGGCAAAGTGCATTGACCCTTCTGTTTGTGCAAACTCAGAATGTTATGTAGTAGAGAAAATCAGAAACAATACACCTCCTTCTGTCTCCAGCCCTCTGACATGCTCAGAGATCTCAGTGACATGAAGTATGCATAATTAATCAACAAACACTCTCCGAGTACACTTTCAGCATCTTTGCCAAAGGGAGTCTGCAACCTGCTACTACGCAATTTCTCATGACAAGGTCAGGGATCAAATAACAGGTGGCTTAAATGATACAGCAGTCAGATTAGAAGACTCGCTCCAAAAGGACATATTGCCTTTTTTCCCCTGTATCTCTAGCTCTGTTGACAGAACAGTTTCTTATTTGATGTACAAAAGCCTATAAAGGTGGTCTGATTAAAACTTTGTTGAGACAATCATCTTTAGGGCAAGAGTTTTATCTGAAAATATTATCCTATTTTATTTATAGGCAATAAATTGGATCTCTCTTTCTCTCTCTCTCTCTGTATATATATAGTGATGTTTTTCTTTCCTTTCAAACATATAAATAGTCTGATTCCTAACAAAAAATAGTTTTAGAAAATGAGAGTTCTGTATCTATTGTATCTGTATTAGTAAGGTTATTTACTGAGATTTAAACTGTGTTTAACATTATGTCTTTGACAGTGGGGGTAGATGGGACCTTCCAGTGACCTCCCAGGAGTTCCTTCACCAGACAACCCGGTTATGCCTTTCTCTGAGCTCCAAGATGATAGAAGGATGTGCCTCATTCACCCTAGCCCACAGAGAACCCACACTGGTGCAGGGAGAGGATATGACTGGGCAGGAGCAGGAGAGAAAAACTTTACTGACCATACCCACCTCTGCCTGTGGCACTTGGAGAGAATAGAGGAGTATGAAGTGGAGGATTTATGCTGAGTCTGAGAGCAGGATAAAGAGAGTTTTAATGTTTGTCTTTGTTTCGCACTACCTAAACACATCTTTGTTATATCTTGCCACAGAGAACCTATGGACAGCTGAAATAGCATGTTTAGTAAAGAAAAATAAAGAAGGCACTCAGCTCCCTGAGGAGCTGGTGTCCAGGAACTGCTCAGCTTGGAAGAAGAGAGCACTGAAAAGACAGTCTTGTGATAATAGAGTATGTGTTGGAGACAGACTATGCAATCCTAAGTCAAATATTTTAACAATTTCTATAAGGTCCATATTTTCTACACTTGGCTCAAATATACAGTCAGGCACTGGCCTGGAGCAATGGAACACTTATACGCATTTTGGGAATCAGTGGAAACTGGGTGCCTAGTAAAACCTGCTTGAGTGAGGAAGTATAAGGAAACAGAAAAAATACGGTAGCAGTATTCCCTTTCTGCAGTTAAGGGTTTTCCTGAGTCAGAGAACAAGCATCTGTCCTCCACAACTTTTTTTAACAGCTGCATCCAACTGCACATTTGTCTCCTTGTCTTCCTGTGGTGACAGATTGAAAGGGAAAGGGAAAGGGAAAGGGAAAGGGAAAGGGAAAGGGAAAGGGAAAGGGAAAGGGAAAGGGAAAGGAAAAGAGAAGGGAAAAGGAAAAGGAAAAGGAAAAGGAAAAGGAAAAGGAAAAGGAAAAGGAAAAGGAAAAGGAAAAGGAAAAGGAAAAGGGAAGGGGAAAGGAAAAGGAAAAGGAAAAGGAAAAGGAAAAGGAAAAGGAAAAGGAAAAGGAAAAGGAAAAGGAAAAGGAAAAGGAAAAGGAAAAGGAAAAGGAAAAGGAAAAGGAAAAGGAAAAGGAAAGGAAAGGAAAGGAAAGGAAAGGAAAGGAAAGGAAAGGAAAGGAAAGGAAAGGAAAGGAAAGGAAAGGAAAGGAAAGGAGAAAGAAAAGGAAAAGGAAAAGGAAAAGGAAAAGGAAAAGGAAAAGGAAAAGGAAAAAATGATTTTATTCTTTGATTTTATTGATTTTAATTTTCTGGCTTCTATTTTTTCGCTATGGTTTTTCTGAGGCAGATGACCAGATTCAGAAAACAATTTCCAAATGGGACTGATGATGTTGATTTGTAGCATAGCACAAGGATGTTTTTATTTTTTTAAAAAATATTTTCTCTGTATTTTATAACATTAAAATTACATTTCTATAGCCGCTAATACTTAAATATTTTTTAATTTGCCTGTAATAACTCCAGTGTCTTCCTGGGTGATAATATGTAGTTGAAAGTGTATATTTAGTTAAATTTATTTTTCTCCTTCTATGTTTCTTTCTGCTTGAAAGATTGAATTTCACCTGATGTTTTGCTCCTCAGAAACCTTATTACCCTGTGATCCTGCTACATTTCTACTCAGTCAGCTTTGACTGTCCTAAATAATTTTGTGTCACTGGCAGCAGGCTCTATTATCTGAGTGTTTGTCCACTTTTTCTGTCAGTCCTGAATACACAGAACACAATACCACCACTGAGTTGATCGTGTATTTACACCAAGTGTTTCCAGGTTCCTGAGTGGTTAGGGATCTGTCTGGTAGAGGTCTGAGTTGTATGAAAGGTCTTCAATTTTGCCATTGTCAGACTCCTAAAAACTTTAGAAGTTTCTCAACTTTTGTCTGGAATTAGTGACAATCTTGGAAGCATTTTCTATGCCCTTAATCATGTGAATACTAATTTTATAGCAAACACTGCTTTCACTTACAGCTCTTGGGCAGGAACCTCCAGAAAGTATTCTGGTTGACATGAAGCAGTTCTCTTGTGTAGTTTGCCAAAAATCTAAAGAAGAGAAGAAATTTAAGACATTCCATGCACATTTATGCACATGCACCTTTATTTTTAACTGTTTGGCTTTTTCTTTCAAAACATATGGTTTATATTTTTGAGGCATTAAGTGACTGTGTCCCCACATCCCAGAAGGAGAGAGCTTGAAGTATTTTCTCTTTAGATGTCTAAAAACAATAGAAAAACAATGTACCTTAAGACATTCACTGGGGACAGCTTTATTCTCTATTACAAGCAGTATAATAGAAACAGGAGAAAAGGGCTTTTAGTGGTGGCTGAACAACATCTAAAAAAATTTTAGTCACTTTTTTTTTCAAGATACTGCAGCTTAGGGTATTGCTAAAGTAAAAGTCTTTAATTTGTGGAAGCTGGCATGTGTAAGAATCTATCCCAGGACTTGTGGCATTCACCCGCACATAACTGGCCTGTGAATATTAGTGAAAGATTTATTTTTGAGCATTTTAAATTAAAGGTCCTGTCTTCCCAGAAAATTATCAGAGTAAACCATATTCTTCCCAGAACATACCCATTGTAGATACAGACCTTCCTGAAAGGAAATATTTTACAATAACTATTACCAAAATTGTAATTTTGTGTTTTCATGGAACAAGAGAGTGCTGGAGAAAAAAACAACTTATGTATTTAGATATTTGACATACTCAACAAGGCTGAATATTTTGTCTATTTTAAATGCTCATATTTTTATTAATTGTGAACATTAAGCTGTGAGAAGGTAAGAACCTTCATTGTCTTTTATAAATTAAGAAAATTTGGAGCTGCTCAGCATTTGCAGATTTGAATTCCAGTTATGTGGGGTATTACATAGCCAGCTACTGAGCTGAAAAGGCTTGTTTAGCTGAAAGACCAAGCTGAAAGAAAAGACTTGTTTAGAGGATCCCAAAAAGGTAAAATGAGGAGAGGTTTTGAAGAAGAGATTATGGATGGATATAATTAGGTGAAATATCAGGAAAACACTTTCTAATCGTGAGGATTATTAACCTGCAGAACAGTGTCTCAAGGGAACCAATTCAGAAGCAAAGGAATATATTAGCTGAAATACAAGCCTCAGTCTTTATTTTCCCAATGATTTTTGTTCCTTAATCCTTTAAAATATTGGTTTTGCATAAACTGTGTTTCTATTTAAAATATATTTTATATATCTATATACAAATATATGTGTGTGTCTGTTTGTGTGTGAATGCATACAAATAGATAGAGATATGTGTGATATGCCTTTAGTCTTGTACTCCTCCTCACTCTTTGCACAAAATAGAAGCTACAGCATTTAATTTCTGCTCGCTGTGCCTGGGACAAGTTCAGTGCTGCATGGTCTTGACCAGGCAAACATACTCACATAGTTTAGCTTACTCTTACACACAGCCCAATCACTCCTTGTAGAAATCATCAGTATGTATGGAAGTAAGATCTTGTGTGGTAGTGATTGTTAAGAGCACTGAGCTCTAATATTGCATTTTATACTGATTAATTATGAGATCTTTGGGCTTGGAACTGTGTTTAGCCATACTGTGGCTCTGCTAGAACTGCCCCTGTCATATTTTTTTCCTGTGACAGAATCTTCCAAGAGCTTCTGGGCCTGGTGGGAGAGTTAGCAACTCCCAACAGGGACTGAGTTTTAAAGAATAAGAGAGTTAGATAATATAATTTTGGGCTCTTACATATCAGGTGGTCTCAAAGTTGAGGAATGATCCTGATGCTTCCAATTTACAGTCAGTCTTTAGTTTTGAAATGCATATAATCAGTTAGATTGCACAGCATCTTAGTTTACAGAAATGCTTATTTGCTATCAAGTGTCTCTTGAACGTATTTTGTTTTCTTTGGTACTAAAATTAATACTTCAGAAAAAGATTATTCCCTAATATTCGGTCCCTTTCTTCTAGGCTAAGTAAATTTTCAGGGTGGAATGTTTTCATAGTGCTCATCTGTTTTCTCAGAATTCACTTGATGAGTTTCTAAACTAAGTTTTCCTGTAAGACCAGACCATGAGATTTCAAATAAACCTCATATAAAGTATACGACAAATAGAATGAATCTGACTATAATAATTTCAAGAGAAAAGCAACAATTTTCTCTTTACCTTTGCCTCCTAGTTTTGCTAATTATATGCTTTTAATTACAACACCATTTCTTTAAAACTTTTAGCTATTTTTCCTTCTTTATGTAATTCAGGGCTCAGTGCCAATTCCAAAAAATTATTGTGAATGCATCAGGACGCCTGTCAGTGCATGCACAGATTGTCAAAGACACATGTTAATGTTGACTTGTCTTGGAGTGAGGGCTCACAGGAAGAATTTTACTCCATTTTTTTCCACCTTCTGTATCATTCTGAGTCATTAATTCTTTTACTGAGGTAAGCCACTCTTCTGTGGTTTCCCTCCTCTTCTGTGAGTTTTTGTTCACTGTTTTCTCTTTGATACCACCCGTGTCCTGAAGACAAAGACCTAAAAGTAAAAATAATTTCATGTTTTGTGGGATCTGTAGTCTTTGCATTTAATATTTTAAATTTAAGACACCTAATATGAAGGTCGGCTGTTAGAATGCAGTTATATGCAGGGCAAACTCATTTTCAAGACTCCAGTTACATAATTCTCTCACACTTTTAATTTTAGTTTAGAGAATATATCTAAAGGAGGCCGGATGAATTGAGTCCAAAAAGTGCTTATTTCTCTCTCAAGTGAGGACATCAGCAGCTGGACCTATGTAACCATTATTCATTATACACACAACTCATTCTACCTTCTCTTCTGTGCTAAGTCAATATCTGAGTGAAGCATTCTTGTTTAGCTTTGACGCTTACCAGGATGGGATAAATTGCCCTGCTGAGATCCTTGTTCCTCTCTGCTGACAATTGGACGAAGTGATCAAAGTGAATGGAGATCCTGCTTAATGTACCTGAGACCCTCAATCCTGTGTCCAGGATGCAGGGATCAGTTTTTCCACGAGAAGAGAGAAGAGACAAAACAGAGGAGGTCTTCATCCTTCAGGTTTTGCACAACTATTGCTCTGAGCACACACATGCACATCATCTGGCTGCACTGGGCTGATGGCCTGCTGTGATAATCCATGTGACCTCTTCACTGGAGCTGTGAGGTCCTCTTGGATTGATATCTGCTTCCAGCCCACTAGCTGTGCTGTGAGAACACTCAGATCCTGTGTTACATATGTGGTTGGTATATTGCAAGTGTTAGGGAGCTTTATCTCAGGGGATTAACTGCCACTGCTTTTAAACAATATGCAGGATTTCTAGGCTGCCTCTTGTCAACTTTTTACTTCATACAGCACTGAAAATCCTTCCTCTATAAATGTGACCTCATTAAATCTTTAGCAATAACACACAGTTTCCAATCCTTGCTTATTTGTCCTTTTCTGTATTTGTCTCGTCTCTGGTGCATGCTCCCTCTAATGCAATAACACATCCTTCAGGTGTGGATTCTGGGTCTGGACTCAGGGTTGCAGTAATAGCTACAACAGAGGCAATTTGATCCCCTTACAGCTACTTCATATTTCCTGCTCATAAATTCCAGAATCATTTTAGGTCTTTTCCTATTATGGTCCTTTCTTAGATGACAATGACTGAAATAATTTCTCATCCTTAAAGTGTGGCCTGAATTGTTTCTCCTGATATTTCATAATATATATTATTTCTGCTTGACCGCTATCAAAGGATATGGGGAACACTTAAGATGAACTCTACTGACATTTATCATTCCGTTGGCTTCTTTTTTTTCACCTACAAACTTCATTAGCAAACAGTTGGCATTTTTTTAACAAATTATTATAAAAATATTTACTACTATATCTCAGAGAAACATTTTTCTTTGGAACTTCATTTAAAAAAATTCTCAATAATGATTTTTTTTATTGCAGATGCATTTAATTATGGAAGAAATTATGAAAATAAATTTCTTTGTTTTCATGGAACTTCCCATTTTTTTTTATTCCAACACAACCACTTCAGAAAAATTCATCCTACATAAATTAAAAAATAATCAATTAATACTAATAGAATGATCAAGATAAGAATCTTTCTTCCTGCATTTGATATGCCACTTCCAGCTAAGTTGACATTTTATCTGAGTTTATAAGTTGACATATAAAAGGGAAATTTGAAAAACAAAAGAATAATTTTCTACATACCCAAGGCACTGTCAGTGACTATTTTGTTTGTAAATATACTGGCTCTTTCCTGACGCTGATGCATTTTCCAACACAATTCTGCTGACTTCGTAGCAGTCAGTTGCAAATGCACACTAAGTTATTATTGTTAGTGCTACTGTTATTTTGTTATGCAGGTAAATATAACAATGAATTTCTAGATATAAACCTTACATGCTGAGGAAAACATGATTTTATACATATAATTGCAGTTAATGGAAGAAAGATGCACTTCAGTCTTCACAGACAGTGCTAGCCATAAAACATGGCAGAAAAACTATAGTATTATTGATCCACTTCCTGCTTGTGATACAGGTTTGTGGGTGAATTTTGAATTCAATATCTGGCCCTGTTCTCCATTCCTTTAATGACTTTTCTCTGTTCTCTTCCTCTCTAAATATGTAGACATAGTATATACTGCATTCCAGAACTTTCACACTTTACACATTCCCCTTGAATGGATATTGTATTTCTGTAACTATCCTGAGACAAATTTATCTTTTTCAAAATTATTTTATTCAATTCATAGTTTGATCTAGATATCTTGTATGAAATCATCCAAAAAATGGAATTTCTAATTTTAGTGTTCATAGCATAATTCTCCAAGTATGCAAACAAAACAACACAGAAAATAAGTCCCATGAACAGAACATTAAAAATCATTACTTCTTGCTGGAAGCTCAAATGAATGATTCACTTGGATTCTTAGGGATTTTCATAGTATAAATGTCATATGTCATGGGTTTAGTCCAAACTTTTTTAAAGTAAGAAGATGCCAAATGTGACTACAAAAGCTCTGTTCTTTATGGACAAATAATTATTCACATTTACTATCTCCCTTCTCATAAGAGGAAGAAAATAAAGAAAAAAAAATACCACAAAAAAAGCCTTGTGAGAAGTCCAAGGCAGAATGCCAAAGACAGCATTCAAAATTAGAGTTAGTTAAAATGAGAGGGACTGAAGTTGCATAAGTAGAGACTTAGCAGCATGACAGGTTACCCTACAGGCACATGTGCCACTCTATTTTTTCCCTCCTAAATATAGAAAAGAAATAAGGAGAGTAATTATGGTTTTGTGGCTTGAGTATTGACCTGTGTTTGGTTCCTGTTCTGTTTCCAGTCTTACTTTGAAGAAACCACTGAGGGTCAAACCACATTTGATGTTAATGTAGCACAGTCAATAAAATCATGCTGCTTTAATCCTTCTGAAAATCCTGCTGGTAATTTTTCTGTGCCTCAGTTCCTTACTTGTGGCATTGTAGCCAATACTATTTCCTTTCTCCATCCGTTTGTGAATCTTGCTTATTTACACAAAGGAAAAAAAAAGATAAAAACCCTATACAGGAATACACTACACTTTCATTAGCAGCTAACCAGATATAGTCTAAACCCTGAAAGGCATGGAAACTTTGCTGGTATTTTCTTTTTTTCATGTATCCCATGGTGTAGGCTGAGCACCCAGCTGATCACTGAAGTCATAATTTGCAGTCTTTAGGAAGTCTGAGGTACCTTGCACTCTCCTTGACCTCTACAGAGTCAGATTCAGGTTTATAGACAAGCCCTGTGCAGTTCTGAACATCTGTTTCTCAAGTTCCACTGTGATTCAGCATACAGAGATTTTGTCATTGCTTTTCTTCACTAAAGTAGTCTAGTGATGCACATACAAACAATTGACCATGAAGTTTCTACCCTCATCTTAAATAATTCTGGTTTCTTGAATTCTGAGTTAATACACTAAGAAAACAGCCTCCTCACAGGTGGTGTGGTTGGTGACTTTGTTTGTTGTATGGGGAGATTGTATGTTTGATTTTTTTTTTTTCCCAATTTTTTTTGAGTTGGTTTCAGTTTTGGGAGGTTTTTTGCTTTTTTTTTTTTTTTTTTTTTTTTTTTTTTTTTTTTGTTTGTTTTTTTTTTTTTGGCTTTTCAGGGTTTGTCTAGGAAGCAGATACACAAAGGCAATGGAAATGAGATGGAGTTTTGTTCAGATTCATTAATGTATCTCACTTCCAAGAGAAGGAATATCATTCTCACAAGGCAGAATGGATGAAGATAAAAGGTATAGAAATGTATTCAGAGCACTTACACAAAACCTACATATTCTTCCCTAGCTAAAATTCTTTGAATTCTTTGCAGTTTTTGTGAAATGCAAAGGAACTGATAGAGCTGCTTTCTTCAGACCCAGTTGTTTTGGCTACCAGAAGATTATCTCTTATGAACAGTAAAGATATCACAGTAGCAGGTCTGTTTTTAAAATGTTATTTATTTTGTTTGTTTTAATACAATGACAAAAATTCCTTGTCTAGACAATTCAAAATTAATTTTCTAACAAGTGACAAGTAAATATATGGAGAAAAGCAGATTTCCATTCATTAGAAAAACTATAGACTGTACTGCACCACAGTAGTCAGCTGTGCCAGTAATTTTGACATTCCTTTGCAAATTAGCCAGGCTTTGTGAGTACAGGTCTACTTTACTGCACAGGGGGGCTTTCAGCTCTTGGAATCTGGCAGGGGTTCAAGATCAAAGTGTTGCTTTGAACCCACTTGTTAGCCATGCAAAATAAACACAATTTACCTTGCAATAAAAAGCATCAGTGAGGGCAAAAAAAAGAAAAAGAAATAACATTTTTGAAAAACCTTCAAATGCAAATTCAATACCTACACGATTGCTACTAAATTAGGAGACAAATTATTAAAATATTGTAAAACATTATCTACAGCTAGAAGTCTTCTACAAGGAAGGAGAAGTGAGTTTGTTTTTTTTTTTTTTCCTGATCACAATTGCAGACAAGGCTTTAAAGCACAGAGACCATCCTGATGTTGCCATAAAAAGTTCCATGGCTAATTATTTGCCAGTACAACTGTTCACTTCCTGTGGTGGGTTTATGCTAAATCCTGTTATTAGTCTTGCTCTGCAATTGCCATTGTCTGTGACTGGAAGCAAGGCTCAAAGGCTACAGTCAGCCTTTTATTACAAAACATGTGAATGGAGATTTGACCCAATGTTCGACTACTTCCCCTTTTGGTTTTATGTAAGCTGCTGAGCCTTTCCCTATAAATCACTATATTGAAATGAACTTTTGCTCTTGCTCTTCTCTTGCAACCCTGTTGAGTTCAGGGTTTTGGTCTGGGTGTGGGGGTTTTTTTAGTTTAGTTTTTTGTTTGTTTGTTTCCAAAAAGTAATCTTTCTTTAACTTTTATATTTTCATTTGTTTTCTTTTTAAAATAAAATTAGAATTGTTTAATTACGATCCATTTCCAAGGTTTCATATACCATGGGAAACAAAACAAATGCTTCAAGTCTTGGAAACAATGTAATTCTTGAATCCTTTTGAATTTAAGAAATAAGCAAAGGCCCTCCCTTATAAGTATACATTGTTTAAAGAGTAATTTAAAACACAGTTTACAAATGTACAAATGAAAAACTTCTTATCATTATACTGGCTACGTATTTCTCTGCAGTATTTTATACTTTGTGTTCAGGCAAAATTTGGCATACTTTCTTTTATTGGACAATAAAAGCTTGCTAATGTAAATATATAGAGGTTCATGGATGAAAACTAGCTGTAAGACTGAAACATATCTGAGACATTCAGTCACTAGAGATGGAGGACCTAGTCCTGCAGTCATCACTCAGAATAAAATTCTCATTAAACTGATAGAGCCAAACACTCAGTAAAGGCAAAAGTAGATTTACTTGTGCAATTATGTCCAAGGTACCTGTTTTAGTTGGCACTTGAGTCACATACCTGTTGTTCTTTTTCATTTAAATTAAAAATTGAATTATTTAAATAAAATAAGCCCTTGGAATGAAAATGTATATTAAAGTATTTTTGCAATCTTTTTTCTCCTCATACAGATATAAATTGGAAAACTTGAACTTTAACTAATGTGGTTGAAATCCCTTTTCCTCTAGTTATATTCATGGAGATTTTCCACTGACTGCAAGATAAGTAAGCCCAAACTTGCAAACTGAAATCCTGGTGGATTCAAGGAATAGTTAGACTAATTCACATTTCCAAAGAAGTAAAGGAAACCCCCCAATGGTATCTAAAATACTTTTTACTGATTTGATAACCAATTGCTAACAAAATAATAGGATAATACTTTGTAGGGCTTAAAGAAAAAAAAAGAAAAAGACAGTCAGATCTCTCCAGTGGAAAAGCATTAATAGCTAGTAGCTATTATGCCAACATGGATAAAGTGGCAGGTTGTGAGTACTTCCCTACAACTCATTTCCCCTGCCAAAATAACTTCTTTCTTTCAGATCCAAAGTCTGAAGTGCTTTGTCCATGTTCTTACAGAATACAACACCTTTATGAAGGCTGTGGGATGGACTCACCTCTATTTGTTCACCCAGATGACCACTACGTGTGCCTCTGACAGGGGAGTAGTTCATATTCACCCCCCAAACTCAAAACACCCCGGGAGCTGAGAGTTCAAACCACTAAGGCAGTGTTCATGAGGAGTTTATTAATAGTTGGTGCTACTTGGATTAACAGTTAATTTGTCATGTTAATCCACTCATGCATCCTGTTGAGCCAAATCCTGTCTTCCTTGACCCAAACCTAAGGAGCTGGGTTTTGCTCAGGAGCATGCCTCAGGCAGCAGGAGGGTTTGATTGTGGTTTTTTTTTTCCCTCTTTGCCACAAAGAGGTATTGAAAATACTGTGTCTATTACCACCACTATAATAGCCCCTCTAATTTCTCTGTGGGCAAAGCCCACCTCCCAGCAGAAAGAGGAGCAGGACTTTTCTTTTTCTTTTTCTTTTTTTTTTTTGTAATTTTAAATTGAGTTTTAAGTTCTTATTATTTTCCTTTTGTTTTGTTTTACTTGCTTTGACTTCTATTTTCTTTCTAAAACATCTTTTACGGATGTTTTTTCAGTTATTTGTTAAGAAGCAATGTCTAAAATAAATTATATTGTGTAAACTGCTGATCTAATTAGAGGAGAATGTATTTAAGGAGGATGTTTTACATATGACCTTTCTGAGAAAGTCACAATTTCTTCATGTAATCTGAAACGCCCATCATAATTTCTATAGACTTTGTTGACATCTCCTGCTGAGAGTAGAGCTGATCAGCTCCTGACTTCCTGGGAAAGAGCCCGGCTAACAAGGCTGCCCCTATTCCTTCATGTTAGCCAATGTTTCTGTGTTCTGGGCTGAAGCTTCCTTGCACTGAAGGCAGCAGCAACTGGCTCTGTTGCTGTCAGTGTGCTGAGGATCAGTGTGCCTTTGTCTGTGGGAAGCTCACAAAGAGTCTGTGCATCCTCAATCCAAAAGCAATTTGACAATTTGGTAAATCTGGCAAATCAGACAAATTTGCTTTGCTACCGTGTCCACAAAACTCCACATTTGTTTGCACAAAATATTAGTTTGCATATTTTATGTGGAAAGTGGCGTTTAGTTCCTAATTAACAATCTATGTCCTGTAATTGTAATCAACTTATTAAATGAACAGTGAGCTGAATTTTAGTGTGTGCAGAGAGTGAGGAAAAGAAACCATTCCTAAGTCAATTAATTCTACATGGTTTATTCTTTACTGGATTTAGAGTTTTGTTTTGCAAGTTTAATGCAACTATTTACAGGGCTGTTAAAAACAAAATGAGTTGTGATTTAGCATGAAATTATTCTGAAAGTTCATCATGCTTTCACCAATAACAAGACCACATATAATAAAAGCTATTAACAATCAACATTTGCCCATAGTTAATGCACAGTAGGTATCTCCAAACATTTTTAAAGAAGTGCTATATACCACCAAGTGGTAATTGTTGACAAATGTTAGTTTTTATAGAAAACTTGGAAGACAGAATTTACAATAGACATATAGAAAATATATTTTAAAATTAACATTGATTATGGTTTCTATGAAACAAATCGATATTTTTCGGATTTTTTTTCCCCATGTTTATTTTAAAAATTTCTTGACAAAAAAACCAAAAAAAACCCTGTAGATTGCAGCTCATTAGCTCATTTTGCAAGGGCTGTTTTGGCTGTTTTTAGTATTAAAACCCCCCTGTTTAAAAAATAAAAAATAAAAAACCACAAAACCCAAAAAACCCTCTATAAAACCCACAAAACTAACAAAATGTGTAACATGCCTAATTTTATTCAGAACATTTCAAAAGATAAAAAATTAGATAGATCTTCCTGTTGCTAATTGTGAGGCAGAAGAGAAATAGATCTACCAGTAACTGCTATGCAGGAAAAGATGATGGAAAGAGTTCTTATTCAGTGGAGGGCAATGCTCAGAATTAGATTTTCACTTCTGAAGATGGAGATATTTGCTATGCTCCTGATTACCCTGATGTGGAACAGAAAGCTGAGAATGAATGGACTGCCCCACACTGTGTAATTCTACATTTTGCCAGGGACTATTTCTTTCTGTCAGAGGAGAAGACCATCAGGCCTAAGCTACCTAAGACTTCCTATATGGAAAAGTGGCCCTATTAAGAAAACAAGAGTCAATCAGACCAAAAAGCTGCTCTAGGCACCATTCAGACAAGATTGCATGCACTTGGCAAAACAGTGACTGGTCTGTGGCTAACGTGCCTGAAAAAGAGGCAAACATTGCTCAATTAGTACTGAAGGTAGGACAGATTTGTTGCTGAAGTGAATCATCCTTACAGTGTTTTTACCTATAAATAAATAAATAAATAAATAAATAAATAAATAAATAAACTGATAGAGACAGCAAAAAACCCCCATTCCCTAAATAATATATTTTTCCTTTCTGAGTAAGGAGCATAAGAAAACATTTTGCTGAAATGTTGAAGTTAATTCAAGCTCCAGCTGACATTAAATTTGAGACTTCAAAGTAGCTAGAGTGATTTCATGTACTTGATGAAATTAGTACTGCAGTAAGAGATCACAGTAGAATTTTACTATAAAAAGACCAACAACAGCAGTTGAAATACTTATATTTTTATGGGAACCTTGTCAAAACAAAAGTAAATTTAAAAGAAATAGAAAATATTAGCAGAAATTATTTGGAAGAACCATCTTTTCTACAAATTGTTGTTTATAAGACTATTTCCATCTATAGAACAGTTTGCAGTATTTTCTGTTATCTCCTGTATTGCTTTGCTAGGCTGTGTCCCACCACTCTTACAATCAAGTCCTTCATAGAGCTTTACACTTTCTATGATGCTGCAGGTGTAAAAAATCAAAGGCCTGCATGTCTTCATTGTTCCCTTTGAGCTTTCAAGTTCATATTGCCTGTATTGTGTTATAAACCAGGCTGATGGGTCTTAGGCTGAAATTTAAATTACTGAAGTGCAGACAACCTTATCTTGACACCTGAAAGTCTTGGTCTTCCTTTTGGATCAATGGGAAAAGAATAGGTACTACTAAAATATGATCTTGTCCCAAAGCAGGTATCTAAAATAAGTCAGATGAACTACACCTTAAAACTGTTTGTTTCTGTCTGCTTACTATAAGGGGAGCCTGGGACACATAAATTCAGATGTACACAAGTCAATATTTGCTTCACTGAATGCCACTCTTGAGAAAATTAGCTTAATGTACAGATACCATGTTTTCAAAAACATAAGGGTTTCAATAGCTGTCATTGTTTTCCATATTTCATTGGGAAGTATTAAAAAATTCTTTACATCATAAGATATGTTTACAGTCTATAGTACAAGCACACATGAGTAGGTTCTGCATGTGTTCCAAGCTGTAAAAAGCCACATAACAAAGGCAGCATATTGCCAAACCCCAGCTAATACACCCTGGAAAGATTTCCTAATTTAATTCCCAAGCTGCATGAATTCTGGTAAAAAGAAATACACTTTATGTACTTGAAAATCAGGATGGCATTTGGTAGTATCTTTCCATTTCTATTTTGCAACAGTGTTCTTGTTCTTAGTAGCTCAATTAGGATACTTACATTGTTTCATAATTGATTTAATGAGGAGGATAATTTAAATGCAATATGTTGAGACAAATAATTAACTACTGTGGGTTTTTTTTTTTTTTGAACGATGATTAATGATGCTGTCCTAGATCCAAATGCATGCTCACAATGATGCATTCATAGGGATGTGACAGGTGATAATAAATGTGTTAACATTCAACTATTGTACTCCAGTATGATCCAAGTAGGATTTCCTCTTATTACATAGTTTACTGTAAACTTTTCTATAAAGCTGAAATAGGGAAGACTACTCCAGTGCTTTGTAGACTGCTGCAATTTTTGCTGTCTTGAAACCCTTAATTTTATAAATCCTATCTTCCACCAAAATGAGCTTTGAGTTAATGTAGTTTAAGGGAATTAAAGGGGGATTTGCCCTGAAGGTCTTTAGACTCACAAATGGCACAATATGCATTTGTTTTAGGCTAACTTTTAGGAGCATTTAGTGCACCCTGTCACACAACATGCAGAATCACGAACACTGTACTCAGTGCAGCCTCCTCCTGCCTTCTGCATAAAGTGTTTTCAAGCTTTGCATGGGAGATTTGGAATTACAAGGGAGCCAGGGTCTTGGTTGGATCAGGGGGTCTCACTTCTGTTAAAGATAAACTCAAATGCATTTGAGAATGACATGGTGATCCAATGCTAATAAAATTTTCCAAGAAGTCATTGGGAGTTTTCTTGTTTCAGAGCTGTATCAGCAGATCCAGGCCAAAGTTTCAAGGCTAAGTACTGACCTGCATGGAAGGAGATGGGACACGAGGGTGGTTATATTGATTGTGTTGGTTGTCGTGAGGACAAAAACTATGAAGAATAAAATACAGATGCAGAAGCATCTATTTAATGTCCAGTTGCCGTAAACAGGTGGACGAGTCTGTTGTTTGGTAAATAATTACACTGATTAACAAAATGTGAGGTTTGTGAAGCTGCAAACTGTTGATCATTTTCCTCAGAATACAAAAGTGGACATCTCAAAAATATTTTGGTTAATTGGTGCGTGATGATTTTCCTGGCTGTGTGGAGGCTTTGTTATCACAATGAAAATAATTTATGCTTTCCATTTATTAACATACCTACACACTATTTAATTAGATATATTCACAAAAATTAGTGCATATATGTGAGCGGGCTCAAAGCCCAGCTTTTGAAAGAGTTCTTGATACCCATATGAGTGCAGCTGAATTGTACAATAATGCCTATATACTTTAAAGACATGCGCTGTAGGCAAAACATGTCTGCTTGCATTCCTCATTTCACTTAAGTGGCTTTTCTCATGAAAAGGTTTTGTTTGTATTCCTGTAGTTGGTAAAAAAAGGAGCTGCATGCCAAAAAAAAAAGCCCCTAAAACACAGTAGAAAAGGTCCTGAAAAGACCTCTGGCACCTGTTTTAGTTCAGATATTAAACTAATGTTTAAAATACTTAACAAGCCTCTAGAATTTAACAGCTCAGGAACTTGTGATTCTGAGAGGTGAAGCCTCTTTGTGCAAGCAAGGAAACACCAGAAAAATAACTGCACAGGGTAACCATTTAAAGAACAAATGTAAAAAAGTGACATTTTGTCTCTTCATTCAGGATTTCCGTAGAGTCAAACTGAAGCAATATGGTCCACCACAATTTACTTGGTTTATTTACTCACTACTGTAAAATTCCTGGTGCAGTTCTTGTTGGATTTCCTCAGGAATGTAGAGTTCAAATATACTAGAGAAGCACAAACGTAGTCTTAAGTAACTTCAGTCAGTTTGCTCAAGAATTTTTAAAACAGCTTTAGTCAGTTGATTTTTTTTCTGAAACTCTAAAACCTGTTGATTTCAGCTTTGTTAAATTTTTGCATTCCTCTGCGATCTCACGAACAAATCACAATCATTGTAAATGTTTTCACATTGAAATTAAAGATGTAAATGAAGTGCTTTGGTTTCTGTCTGGTTTTAGTTACAATGTCTGTTTGTTGACATCTCACATGAAGGCCTGCTGTGTCTCTGGCTCTGTCTACTTCATTTCCCCTCTAATTAGGCTTTGCCCTCAATTAAGTTAATGATGCAACTTTTCCTATAGATCATTTGCCCCTTCAATCAATTAGCGGAATATGAAGGGTGCATCCCTCTTTGGCTTTGGATTTGCTTGCCTCAGGGCAGAGTGTTCAGTTCACAGAAGTACTTGGGCAAAGCAAGCTGTTTGCTCTGAAATATATAACCTGACTAAATTAGGACTCACAGAAGTATGATCCTGATTAAAAGAGAGGAACCAACCACCCAAAAAAAATCCCCAAACCCCAAAACTAGGCAAACCTCAATTATTTATGACAGTACTGAAATAATTACAGCAATCTGGACCACCAGAGAAATTATAGAAATTCATCAGATATTAAATGGCAAACATTTTTGAGTGCATGCTTTCATAGCCAAAAGAAGAGCAAGACTAAGCAGTGGCTCCCCACCTGCTCTTTCTTCTAGATTCCTGCTTTCCTTAGGTTCCATCACTGAGTCTTCTGATGAAATCCTCCCTTTTTTGAGCATTTTTTAACCTCCTTCTCAGTGAAACAATTCAGCTGGCAAAACTTCTCAGGAGAAAGTAGTCCTCAATGTTCTGTGCTATCACCTGCAGCTCCCCTGTGAGCTTGGTTCATGACCACATTCTATTGGATTTCCCATGGCCAAAATCAGTCCACCCCTGGTGTGCTGCAATGCCATTTTGCTATCCTAACACAGTCATGGGCTTCTTGCATGTGCTAGCTCTTTTAGCTTCACCATCCAGTGCACTTCCAAATGCAGCCCATCTCAGGTTTTTCCTTACAGATTCTTATTTTTTATGTTAGCTCCACATCATTACTCTACCCTTAATTTCCTTGTTTTCTTACCTTATTTTTCATATTTTCTTGTTTTTGTCTTTGGTTGGTTTTTTTTTGGTTTTTTTTGTTTGATTTTTGCTTTTTTTTGCTTTTTTTTGTTTTTTTTTGTTTTTCAGTCTAAAATACTACTATGAAGTACTTATGCATATTATTTAAATATACTTACCATTTCTGCAATATATTCTGCCTGTTATGGTATTTCTAAATTTTCTTTTTCCTCTTGAGAAAGCAAAATAAGCCCTACATCCCCTCCTTTGATGTCTATATGCCATATATCAGCTCTCATTTCTTCTTATTTCCAGTCTATTTGCTTCACAGACTTAGCTTTGGTGATAAAAGAAGGTGTGATTTTTACCTTCAGGTAACTAACAAGCAGGAGCTGTCCTGAGGTGAAAACAAAGTAAAGATCAAAGCCTGTTAGTTTTACCACAAGGTAAACTTGCTGAGGTCAACCATACACTTTGGCCAGGAGCTGACCTCAGCAAGTTTGGCTGGTGGTAAAATGACAGAGATTGCTCTTTGCTGTGTTTTCATACAGAAATCTACTCTGCCTTCTAATTATTAAATTTGGGGTAAAAAAAAAAAATTCCCTCTTTTCATTAAGCAAAATAAACCCTTCTTTTTTTCACTTTTTCTTAGTCATATCTCTTAAACTGCATATCACATGCTTCTCTTTACTCATAAATAATTTTTATCTATAAATATCCTCTTTCTAAATCCAGATGACTCCTAACTAGTTCTGGCATTTTTTTTTTGTTGTTTTTTTCTCAGTTGCTGACCTCCAGTTTGTTTGAATTCATTGTCTGGTTTAGAAGACAATCTTTGGGTGAAGTGATCTGCCTTGGTCTGTGCTTGTTCACAACTATGCACGCAATCCCCCTAATATACAAATAATCCTTAGGACAACAGAGAGAAGAGGTCCTTGCTTAATGGCCTCCCTTGCTAAAAAGAGGATGAATTAGCTAAAAAGAGGATGCTAACATTGTCTAATGCCTGCTATAAATTATTTTTCTTTAAAAAAGAATCCAGTAGTTACAGTGGGAACATGCACTGAAGAATCTTGAAATATGAAGATTGTAGAGGCCACAAAGACAGCTCTAGCAAGGCAAACCCAGCAGCAAACAGGGAAGTTTCTTTGCTTGCAGTTGCTGGGATACATGCCAAACAGAACTTTATAAACCTGAGGAAAATCTTCCTGAGTCTTAATTTAGCCATAGTGAATTCAACCTAGGTATCAGAACATGATAGCCGTGCAGCACACCAGAGCAGGAAGTTTTCTTCACCTGCCCAACAGCCTTTGGCAAGATGCTTCATCAGCTAGAAAGCATCAGGATTTTCACAGGACAGAAATATTTTATACTGACAGGTGGCAGAGTCATATTTTATGTTTGATTGTATAGCCTGAAGAAAAAAAAAAAAAGAAGAAAGAAAGAAGAAAGAAAGAAGAAAGAAAGAAGAAAGAAAGAAGAAAGAAAGAAGAAAGAAAGAAGAAAGAAAGAAGAAAAAACCTTGGGCTGTATCTCAGAACAGAAAATCAAAAGAAGCAGTTTTACAGTATCCTTATTATCCAGCTTCCCTCACACCTTCATACCTGCCCTGGATGGACATAAACATGTCCATCTTCAAAACTGAGCATGGTGTAAGTGGCTTGCTTTGCCTTTCAGTACTCAAATGACATTCTGACCCTGCAGAATTACCCTATGGAAATAAGCAAATCTAAATTATACCAATTTTACTAAGGGGTGGGGGGTGGGGGTGTTGGGGGGAATAAAAATAGATCACAGAAGTTAACTTGTGTGAGACCACAGAGCAGGTTGTTCTTATCCACTGTCATGAGCCCAGAACTCCTTGCTGCCTGTCTGTATCCAAGCCCCTGTGCAACTTCTACCGTAGGAACCTATAATGGTTTCAGTTAAAAACCTTAAAGACCATTTAGTTCCAAGCTTGCCACCAGGACACCATAGCAGGGACACTATGTGAGTGCTTCAGCTGATTTCAGTCTAGAAATCCAATAGAACTGGGGTTTGGTTTGTTGGGGGTTTTGTTCAGTGTGACATCTGAGTCCTCTGAACTGTTTCGTTGTATTCATTTACCACCTTTACAGCATGCATTTCAGTACACTCTTAAGCATACAATGTATGTTCAAAGTTCACTTTGATATAGCACATCATTCTTCCAGTGGTAGGAGTGTTATCTCTCTGTTGGTTTAAATCTAGTTTGTGTGTCAAGAGACAAACAAAAGAAGACAACGTTTTACCATATTTTGAATAAGCCAAATATAGCCAAATGCTCTTTTTTCAGATAAATAGGAAAGAAGTGATTTATTTACTTAATATACATAGTTCAATAGGTCATTTTTATAAAGCATGTCTTTAAATTATATTAAATATACAGTATTTGCTCCTATCATAGTTCCTGATATAGACTTACAAAGAATGACAAGGACATTTTCTTAATACTTATACACTGCCCATAAATTTCTTAAGAGAAATTGAATAAAATGCAGGGCAGCATATAAAACTGGATGCCTTGAATCATCAATTCAAGAGGAACCAGTACCATGCAACATGTATTTGAACACGTATTTGACATGCCATGTCCATGGAAGCGCAATGTTTTGATGAAAAGATGTTTACCATCTCAGCCATCAGCTGTCCTAATGAGTTGGGTAAGCAATAAAGATAATGCAATCACAGTAACTGCTAAAAATTTAGAGCAAAGGGGTCAGAATTGCCAAGGATAGGATTCATGTCAACCAAAATAAAGTAACAAGTGTGAGCTGGATTTTTTGGGGGCTCTTTGTGTCTGCAAAGGGAAGTGATAGATGTCTCCAAAGGGCAAATCCTGCCTTTGTAAGACCAGTGACTAAGAGTAGTGGTAAGAATTCCCCCATGAAGGTGGCTTTTTTTCTTACTTGGTTATTAAGGGCCCCTGAAAGACTAGATCAGAATCCTACTTTCCCACATGCCTTTCAGCAGAAGAAATTCACCTCTTATCCTGCAAGTGCTAAATACATATACAAATTCAAGCACTTGGCTAATCCTAGCAAAGTGGAGGATCCTCTTGAAGCATTTACAGTCATCATACAGATGTATGACTGATTGTACATTAAGAGACTAAAACAAGCCTTCATCAACATGTTCTGAAGTCTGGCTTGCCATACCTATCTAGAAACTCAAACATGTCTGTGATTTTCCAATTTTATGATGTGGAGTCTAACTGGGAAAAAAATATAGTCAGTTGCATGGACACAATGTTTTAATTTCTAGTAGCATAGAAACCTTTGGTTTGAGTAAGAATTTGTTAGAAATAACTTGACAGCTGGATTTATTTTGTATCTACTCTGGAAAAGCAACAAATTTGAGCTCCCTCAAGCAAACACTGGAAAGTAAATTTTTCTTATAATATGGAATAGGTCTTTTCAGAAAACAACTAAGTGGACATAATGGGAAGGACCAAAAGTAAACCTTTTTCTTAGTTATATTGCATCAAAAGAAAAAAACCAATGTGCAACATGGTGGATGTTCAACAAGGCAGACAATGGTCAACTCAGTTTCCCACCTGCTTCTATCCAGTGCTGTGATGTAGGGAATTATGTGTCAATGAGAGAGCATATACTTCTTGGAGGAGTAAATTTCATTGATTATTCTTTGTGACATTTTTATGTCATTGTATTGCACTGGTTTTAAATTACATCAATAAATCAAAAATTTATTGAGATACAGCTTTCAGATGTAAATGGCAAGAAGACACCACTACTAAAATTAAATTAGAAGGAACATTGAAGGGTTTAAAAACCCAAAACTATTTCAGAATTTTTCATATTTCTTCATATTTGAATGTTTCTTTCCTCTTAGAGAAAGAAAACAGAAATAAGAAGGATGAAAGGATATCTATAAAGAAAAGAAAATGTATAAATGGTTAGGAAAACCTCCACCATATGACTGTATGAAAGATTTTGTGAGAGAAAAAAAGTGCATTTCCTCCCTCAAAATAACCAAATGACTTGACATGAAAAATTAATGAATAAATAAACAACAGGAATCTGCTTTGATCAAGCAAAATTTGAAAGTCTTATTGATTCAAATAAATTCAAAACATTTGATGAGTAAGGAATGTGATAGCTGATCTCTTGTCCCAGGACAAAGGCCCTAAAGTTGAAATACTTTTCCTCCTCCTGAGCTATTCTCTCATCTGTGTAAGGAGTACTTCATTTCAACTACACTGATTTTTTTTTTTTATTCTCCCAATAATCATAAGATCCCCTCTCTTTTTCCCTTTGTCTTCCTATTCAAGAGGAGAGATTTGCTTTCTCTCTCAACTAGACAAGTCGGAGCTCTCTACCTGGTTTTTGTCTTTCCTAACACCTCAAAGAGTGCTCATGAAAAAAAAAGGAATAATCACTTTCTTGTGGAACAGGGAGTTGGAAGAAAGAAAAGAAGGAGTTTTTGAAAATTAGCTGCAATATATTTGTGATTATTTCTTCATTTTCTGTTGCTTGATCTATGGAGACGTATCTCTTTCATGTTTTGCAGTGTTTTGCAACATTCTTTCCGGAGTCTGAGACATGTTCTGGGTTGTCTGGACATGGGACCCTGAACACTGAACACCAGCATCACTGGTGAAGAACGCTATCACTGTGCTTTGTGCTGCTGTGTCATCAGAAAATGTTGCTGCGGCAACATCAGAAAGCCTAAGCCTTGTCAGTGACATCCTTCACCTCCCCCAGGTAGATTCCACTGAAGAGAATGTGCAGAGGTGACAAAGTGTACAGATCACAATAGTCAGGAAAGACTCTTTGTAGAAGAACAGATACTAATAATGGGTGTCTGGAAACCACAATGAATGCAAAAAGAAACAAAAGTTGAGACAACGACTTTGATGTTATGAAGAGATAATGTTTCATGATTTGGGCTTTTTTCCCTTTTTAAAAAAACATTTTCTTCTTCCCCCCATATCCACATGTGTCTTCTCTGGCTTTTTTTCCAGTCAACTGTTAGGCATCTCTCTGCACATTTCAGCAACATACAGTACTGTATTCCTTTCTGCAGCTTTGCTCTGTGGGACTGGTGTTTAAGTTTTGAACTGTCTAAGGACTCTTGTGTCAGTAATTCTGGACTAATGCCTAGGATGCAGGCAGCAGGCTACACTTTTTATTATAGACCCCCAAAACCAGAATTGCATAATTTAAAATGGAAAATAATGACTAAATACATATTTTCCAACAGCTGCAAGTAGACAGCAAAAAACTATTTAGTTCCATATGTTTGAACTTTAGGAAAAGATTGGGTGCAATAGGGCAAAAGTAAGGAAAAACTGGAACAGCCCTCAGTGCCCAGAGCCTCAGTGAGGCACTTGTCCCCAAACACTGAAAATGGTGCTTTCTAAAAAGTTTCCTGTCCCAACCAATGTAATCCTTAGCCATCACAACTCATTTTAAAAAAGATTGAAAGGTTGTAAGCCTGCACAGGTATTATTCACTTTTTTCAAGCTGTCTGGCTGAGTAAAAAGGACCGTTTACAACAATTCCCTTGAATAGTCATTATTTGGCTTATGAATTATCTGTGGGCAGATTCAAACCAATAATTTT
The DNA here is from genome assembly GCF_963662255.1 of Cinclus cinclus. Classification (NCBI taxonomy): domain Eukaryota; kingdom Metazoa; phylum Chordata; class Aves; order Passeriformes; family Cinclidae; genus Cinclus; species Cinclus cinclus. The sequence goes on from NC_085047.1 coordinate 70,721,423, forward strand.
ATATAGCTGTTTAAGAGAACAAAGACCACTTGCAAGGGAAAAATAGTATTAATTTAGAAGTTTTTATTGTCAAGCTTATTTAAAGTACTTTATTTAGTATTAGCCGGGCACATTCATTCTGAAACATTAATAAAGATTCTTCTCATGAACCAGGAAAAAATGGAGGGCATTTCTTTTTATTATTGTTGGGTTGTTATGATTCCAGTTCCACTCACATAATTTTTGTTGCTTATCATAAAGGAATAATGATGCTTCAATGTAAAAACAAGTGTAAAAGTACTTTTGGAACAGTGTTTTTTCACTTCTAGACCTCTCTGCTCTTACCAAAATATCACCAGGAAAGATTTAACACACAGTTTTGAGGAAAATGCATGCAAATTTGATAGTGGGATTGAAAGAAGAAATCAGCCACAAACTATATGGAGAAAATTGAAAAGTTTTAGGCAATTGTTGAAGGAAACAATTTAACTTTGTACAGAATTACTAAAGAGAAAACAATGCCAATATAAGTATCACTTTAAGTATTGTTTATTACATTTTCAGGATAGTTGAAGTATCACTGTGAGGCAAAGCATAGTTTTAGTTCAGGAAGAGTCATGATGGTAACCTTTGATCTTTATTTCCTACAGTTAATACCATAATAATTCCTTTTATCTCATCGTGTGCGTACACATTCTTAGGACTTAAAGTCAGTGGTTGCGCAAGAAGTTATTTGTAGTTGAAATGAAGTAATTGGATGATAAATCAAAAGGTTTTATACAATATTAACTTGTGATAAATCATTTTAATGCTGTTTTGCTCTCTCCAGTATGACATTGACTCCAGTTCACACCAGCATATAAAAGACAATGTGTGAACTATTGTCTGCTTATTTAATTAAATAAATTGTATACCTTTTAGGTAAAGAAGGCCATTTTTTGTGTGTCTGTGTTGCATTAAGAACAATCTGAGTTCTGTATTAGTAAGTAAATGGAAATAAACAAAAGTGAAATGAAAGAAATACTGACCAGTTTTAGTTGGAAAAAACTCCCCATTTCTCCCTGAAGTGGAGAACTACAAATGGGATCAACCTCATCTAACTTTCATCTTACCTTAAAATAATTGTATCTAAAATAGTTCAGCAGAATCATTGTCTGGGAATGTTTACTTGTTGACAATAAAAGGAGCCTAAAATGGCTAGGTTGGATGTAGACATCAATATAATAGATATGGAAATGTTTTCTATTCTAAATTATTCCCTACAGACCACATAGGAGTTTTAATGTTATGATGCTGAAATTAAAATAGTTTCTTCATGGTACTTGTGGTCCATACAGCCTGATTACCAGAAATGCCAAATTTTCACAATTCCTGCATATTTCAGAATTTAATTGTGTAAAGTCAGTGTGAAAATCAGCCTCATTAGGGCCCTTTTCTAATGAGAAAAGCCCATGCTCACAGGCAGCCTGAAGCCCAAGACTGTAACCAGGAGTGATTTGGCCAAAATGACAGATATTTGTTGAAACACTGATCAGGAAGAGGAAAGGGACATGGAAAGGGGCTGCATAACTACCTGGCTACCTTGACACCAAGAGACATGGACAATTATTCAACATTATAGCAGCACAATGGGGTTACAATAGGGTCTTTCCTCTCCTACTCTTCTCATTTTCCTCCCAACTGGAGAATTTTCCCATTGCATAGTCAGCATCAGTAATCATATTTACAACAGTGTGTTTTGGACAGTTTCCATCATTATTCATTTAAATAAGTTCAAAATTTACAGAGGAAAGTAAAATTAAAGACATTTATAGACAGAGTTGTCTCTAGAATGCATTCACTCTTATGAAAAAAGGTAAGCACATAGAAATAGTCTTTAGAACATGAGAAACATAATCACAGTTCAGACACATAATTGTGCCTTTGTTGCACTTTGATAACTTATAATCAATAAAGCCATTTTGCTTTTCTGTGAATGCAAGCCTTATATATATATATCCTTGAATTATCCTTCCAAAATATCCTTCCAGAAAAAGAATGCAAAGTCAATGTAATGCCTGATTAATAACACAGAAAGTTGTCCAGCAGCCAAAATAGTCTCAGTGAGTCCATATGCCCATGTATATATAGAGAGAGACATATGTAGATACATATACTTGCCTATTACTCTTATCATATTTGTTCCTGTTAAAAAATTTATGAGTCAGTACAGGAACAAATAGACAAGCGGAAGAGATAAATCAAATAAAAACATGAAATGTGTTTCTTGTACAGCTAACTATGCACAGTCAGAAATTATGCATATTTCTCAGAAAAGGCCATACACAGCTCATGTCACACATAGCATTGACATCTATGCAAGTTTTGAACAAAAAAAAGGAGTAGATGACAACTACTATGAACCACATTTGTTCTTGATTATATTTGCAGTGCCATTTTGATTCAACCCTGAATATAAACTAAGCGTAAAAAATTGTTTTAACTAAATATGGACCAAAGGTTGAATCTTGCAAACTTTCACAGCAGAATAGTGCTACTGATAGGCATCTGATCCTGGTTAACTCAAAGTGCAAGGCAAGCTCCATGTCCACAGGAGTTTCCTTAGCAGTAGGTTTAGGCATCCTAAATTTAAATCAAAAGTGAAAAGGTACTTTGGAAAAATTCTTTCCCTGATGCATTTGTCTTTTATGTCAAAGTAATGTAAAATCCAGGACTAATTTGTTGTGGTATTATGCTGTAATATTTCCTTTGTCTTGTGTCCCTTTTTATTTAATTAAATGTCATCAAAGATTTCACTGTCAGACTAAAACATTTGTATTCTATTTTTTTATATCCTAATGGAGTCAGTGAAGAAATAAAAAGTGTGAGTGCCATAAGAAGTGTTTTCTTCTAAACGTTTTATGACTGTGGACTGTCTGTAGGTAATTTAATATACTATTTGCCTTTCTTGGTATATTGTGTACTGAAAGATCACCAATATTCATTTAGATTCAAATGAAATATTTGATCCAAACCCATTTTTGTTTTTCTATTTCCATTCCTTGCATTATATGATTACTTTGTGCATTACTGATTTGCATGTTGGTCAATCTATTTCAAATTAACTCTACTCTCTTAATGGAGGCTGAAAGGGAGGAGGCTTTCACTCAGCTGCCCAATCTGGTCTTCATTTATCCTCTCCAGGATTCACACGAGGTATATGTTTGCATCTAGAACAAGCATTGCAGAGATACAGCATAAAGCAAACAGCATGTGCTTCCTCACATTGGTCTGCTGACATGTTTTTACTCAGGGGTAACATTACCACCTTTGAGGAGATTGATGTTTTACTCCTGGGTTGCCTGTTGGGACCATCAGAATATCCACTTTCCCACCACACACACACACCTTTCCACTTAGATCAGTGCAACTCTACCTCCTTCCATCACTTCATGCTTACGAGATCCATATTCTGGATTTGAACTGGCTACTAAAATGTTTTTTGTTTTTTGTTATTTTTTGTACCATTGCTGATCTCACAGGTAATATTACATGTTGGAAAATGGCTTTAAATTGGCCATTTGAGTGCCATGGCAGGAAGCGTCTTAGGTGTTGCATGCAGCTGTGACAAGACAATAATCTAGGGCATTTAATAGGGTGACTGTGCCTTGTGATAAAAAGACTCAGATGCCTTCACATGAGCTGTTCTTAACTGAAGTGAGCTCAGCTCAGCAAAAATGAGGGGCTGTTGGGAGTAACAAGAAGAAAGACATGCAACATCATTTGTACTTTGAGACAAACGAGGTACAATCAATCGATTCCCAGGGAATAAAATTTGGTTTGACCCAATCCAACATGTTCATGGTCCCCCTTCCCTGCACTCCGTCTTATTGTCATCTCACAGGCTCTGTTGCTTTATTTTGAAGTCAGGTACCTGCAGCTCACTTGTTAAAGAAAATAACTGAGTTGGTTGGTGATGGGTAAGGAAAAAAAACATGAGATTGGCAGTCATGGCAACCTTAGGTAGGGTAAAGGAGTAGATGTGGAGGTCAGGGAAAGAGAAGTAGAATGAGAAAGAGGTACTCCTGACCACAAAGAAAACTGTAAAATCAATAAGGAAGAGTGTTGTTATGGTTTGTTTTCCAAAATGAAAAGCAAAAAGAAAAATAAGTATAAATATTTAAATTTAAATTTCATCAGACAGATTAGATGTCAGTGGCATAGGTGAAAGCTATAGGCCTAGCATTTATTTATGTCTTGAAGTCAGACATTCTTGGATTCAATTTTCCTTTTTTCAACAGATCTTGAAATCTTCTACAATGAGAAACAAATTCACATGAATATTGCTTAGAGCCTCAACATTCAGAAAATATGGAAATGAACTAAGGTACAGATTGTGTTCTTTTATTCTACTTTAAATGTTCAATGTCCCTTCTGATGACAGAATATAAAGTGACAATAAATTTAATGTGAGAAATATCAAAATTGATCTACCTCTTAACAACAGATTTCAAGACATTAAGGTTTTTATAAATATTAAAGGAATCAGACAGGCTTATACTTTTCTGTATCTGTCACATTATTAACGTGCACAGTCTCACAGACTGTTTACTTGAGCAAATGTACATATGTGCGTAAGCATTTAGAGAGCAGGAGCCATTACCAATCAAAGTTTCCAGCAAGAGGATTTTTATAATTCTGGAGAAACTAACTTGAACACAGCAGCGCACTTTGATGGTTTGGTTCAGACAGACGAGTGATTCAGAGCATCTTTTATTTATTTATTTTCCTCCTGGTACTCAGTAAATATAGCTGGGCAATTAGCAACAGTTAAATAGCTGCAACATTACTAGCACTAAATAATTTACTAATTGTCAGAACAATTCCCATATCTTCCATTTGACCGGATATTTATTTTGTGTGTGTGCTTGATACGCAATATTTACTCCTGATAAATTGGGGAGGCAAGTGTATTTGCTTTTGCTAAATGAGGGGTAGAAAACTTGTGGTTGAAGTTATGATTAATATGAATATGACATGGAAAATGGAAATAGAAAAACACTTGCATTTTTTTGTCAAATGTAAGATGTCATTTGCGCTCTGCATTTTTTAATCATGATTATTACCTATTCAGTCAAAAAATATTAAAAGTTATAGATCTCAAAAAGTTCTTTAAAGGCTTTTTATCCATCTGTCAACTTTTATTGTAGTTTTTCTGTTTAGGTAATGTAAAATATTTTGGAACATTTTCCCTCTTACCCTTTTTTTCTCTTAAAAAATAGAATTCAGAAAAAAATTCTTAAAAAATAATTTAGAAGTGAAATTCTAAAAAAAAAGGGCTAAAATGATGAGCTCTTTGTAAGAACACATTTCTAATATAACTTCTGCTTTTATAACATGGGCAACCTATATTCTGTTCATGTGGTTTTCAAAGAGGAAACTTTTATTTTCCTCATTTGGTATGAAAACAGTATCAAAGTGAACATGGTTTGCACTCAATTTCTTTGCACTATCTGATCTTTGTAAGTAATCTATAAAGACTTAAGCCATAGGACATGCAGGATACTCAAGTTACAAGTGCCCCAGGGTCTTAAGAGATTTTGTCTGTGTTGTAGAGTTGAAACGGGGAACATGTGAAGTTAAGTGATTGAAGCCTTTCAGTTATGGCATTTTAAAGGTGGCAGTGCTATTATGAGTAGGAACAACATTTTATCTGCCTTCTTACATTAAGATTTATTGGCCATCATTATCTATGTCCTCAAATGGTGGTCACACTGATAATATCCCAAATAGAAAGAATTCTGAGCAATTCAACACCTGATGAAGTTCTACCCAAATAAATTGAACTCTCTTCTTTTTTAACATTAAAATATGACGACAACAATGAGGAACTATTTTAAAATATTTATTAAAAAATATGAAATAAAAAAAATATTCAGTGGTGATAGAAAGCTGTTTCAGAAAAGCAGCAAGCAAAACTTTATTTTAAAATATTACCTCAGAAATATTTTTATTGGTTTCAGTGGAAGAAAAACAGAAGTTTGATTGTTTCTCCAGTTGCAGATGTATATACCTGACAGGCTTGAAAATGTAAGTCACATTTAGACAGAAGAGAGAAGCTCAGCTGGTAGAATGACAGGAGGGTTTCACCTCCTCAGCATCCGGTCCTCCGACAAAGTGAACAGCTGATGATTCAAAAGGTATAGAACATTTGTATAAGCAAGGGAGACACCTTCCGTGTGCATCTTGTTAAAAGTTTGTGGCTTTAATTAAAGTGAATTCAATGTCTGCCTGACAGGCAAGATTGACAGAACAGGAAACCGATGTCTTCCATTAGCCTCAGAGTAGATAAAAGCAAAGGCAGGAAGATGCAGCTCCCCCCACTCAGGAAGCATTTCCTTTAGGACAGAGCAAGCCATTAGCTTTCAAAGGTTTTCACTCCTTGTGATGAGAATGCTGAATGTCAGACCAGTCATATATTAATGTCTGTTTATCCCAGTATGCTTTTTTGTTGCTGTTGTTGGTAGGAGACATTTTAAAAGAGGCAAGGAATGCAGGTAGAAAGAAAGCCATCCCCTTGTCCCCTTCCTGGCTTCTTGCAATAGCCATTTTACAGACTTTCTTTGCTAGACACAGCATCTATAGCAATAATTTATCTATCCCACTGTACATCTTGTAAACTTGTGAATTTAGGAAATTTTAGGGTTTAAACAAATGCAACTGAACCATCACTTTATAGCATATAAATGACTCAGCTTTTTTAGCATGGTTTTATTTCCTGATAAGTGTTACTCAATTCTGAACCCAGTAGGGTCAGTGGGTCTCTTGCAAAGCAGTACTCGAAGTTGTCAATAAATAGAAAGTTTATTGGTCTTGACATGGGGAGAAGTTCAAACTCTGCCTGATTTCTTATATGCAGCTTTCTAGAGCACATACAAGATACCTAGAGGTAAGCTAAGCTGCTCTGAAACTTTTGGTGTACTTACAAGTGTAAGAAAAACAAGATTTTTCATTTTGAAATGCTGTTTACCATTATATCTAGATTTTTATGCATAACAAGAATTCTGCAATCACTTAGGAGCAAAATGCAAAGCCCTGTTAACAATAAAAGCATGCTATTACATCTTTAGCATTTAGAACCTAATTTTAATCAGGTGTTTTCTACACAGGGTTTGGAGTTTTTTGACATGCCTAATAGGTTAAAGGATAACACATGCCATTCTAAGAAGGCACTATGAATGTGAAAGCTAATAGATTTTAAAAAGGACATTTAAACAATCATTTTATTTGCTATCTTCATCTGAGACTTTCAGCCAATTTTTGCGTGTTTACTATTGCTTTCATCTGGAGTGTTCTCCATGTTTTTTTTCCCCTTTCTTTGTTATCATATGCAACACTAGCACAAACAACTACAACAAAGCAGCAAGGACTTTTGCCCATGAAATGCAGTCCAAGTTAGACACAGTATCATAAATAAATAGAGCAGGACCAATAACTGAGGAAATCAATGACAGAAAAGGGAAAACAGCCCTTTTCTTCTTGCATGTACACTGTAAATATTTATTTTGGTCTTTTTTCCCCTGATATAATCACAGGTGTGAGGAGAAGTGGTTGGTGCCAACCTAGAGCATATTGACAGAAAGGTAGCTGCTGAAAGTGGGTCTTTAAGGAGGGATCTTAAGGAGGCAAGCCAGCACTGTGGGGGCTCATACACACTTGAGTTACAACATTAACCACGGGAGTTAAAGTAAAGACTTGTCCTGGCAGTGGAAGCTGTGCTGAAACCACTGGGCCAGGGCGAGAAAGTTTGTGGCATTGAACTGCCTGATGCCACAGACTCACCATTGCACTTCCCAGCATGCAGACACCAGCAGCACCAGTGCCTTGCAGGAGGAAACAGTGTAGGGGCAAGGAGAGAAAAGTCCCCTGTGTGGGTCTTAGTGATGACACCCAGAGGGGTAGGGGGAGAGAGACTGAAACAGAAGCAGGTGGGTGATGGTTCAGAGCCTACCAATGGAGCCTACCCTGATGAAAACGAAATTTTACTTTTGCCAACATGGCAGTAAATTAGCTCACTTTTGGACACATTTGGATGCTACTTATCACTGCAGACCAGAGGTTATTCCTGAAGGAATGAAAGAGTTTAGCATTTCTGGCCTTGCATTTCTATAACATTGGATGTCTCAGACATGCATGCATTTTTAGGAAATTAACATTAATAGCAATACAGTGTTGCTAATAGAGTCTTACAAAAAAAATCCAAACCTCAAACAAACAAACAAACAAACAAACAACAAAAAAAACCAAACAAAAACAAAACACAAAAACAAAACAAACAAACCACAAAAACCTCCACAGCTAAAGAAAACCCAAACCTTTGAAACTTTGGAAGTTTTATATTCTCAATTTGCATGAGGACTATAGAAGATAAAAATTTAATCTAAAAATGTCAGTGCCAGGAGACAAATCTGGAAGACTGCAAAGTATGGATGGGGGAAATTTTCCGAGGATTTCAGATGTTGAAAATGGAGTAGGCAGGAAGAATAAATTAACTGTGCTTGGTGTCTTCTGAAGAACATTTTATAAAATAAACATAATTAAAATATTTAGCATTAAATAAATAACATTTACAGCCATATGAGCTTCAAACTGATCACCAGCAATGTGGGACATCACTGTTTATTTTTTATATGGCAGATGTATGTCCTTTTTAATTTTCATGAAACACCACCACCGTCACATACGTGTGTTCTTAAAATAGAAATGTTATTCATTAACAGTATCCACCTGTTTCTCAAAACAGAATTTCTCAAGAAAAAAATGGAAACTGGAACTATCCATATTCTAATTGTTTGACCCTTCTTGATTGTTTCATAAATATATTTATATTATATATTAATACATAGTTCTAAATACAACTCATATACCACACAAACGTAAGGCTTCCTCTGTTTATTGTAATTATTTACTGTAATTCCAGTGCAAGACATAGATTCCTTTGCAGTCATCAACTAATTTATGTTTTGACATTGGATTGTATCAATAAGGCTAGAGGATCTTCTGCCTCTGCATTCTCCCTTTTAACAAATCCCAAATGACATCCTATGTTATGCTTTTGCTTATATAAACAAATCATATTTCCACATATATTTGTAGCTCAATGTCAGAGGAAAATTTCTCACTGATGGAAGAATTTGCCATCAGGCTTGCTTCTATTATTTCAGGCTTGTTACTAACCCAACCAATTATTCTGCATGTAAACAATAACAGGCACCTGAATAGATCTTAGTCTCACTAATTTCTTATTTTACTCAGTTTCTTTTGTATGGGATGCAAGACATTCTCCTAAATGAACCTTGTTATTGTGCTTAGTAGAAAACCAACACAGGCAGATGTGATTGGAAACAATCTCACATAATATAGACATCAGTATCTCGATCATCATAAATCATAGTGTAGATGTAGTTAAGGTCTGAAGTAGTCTCTCTGTGTTCTCATTTATGTTCAGTGAAATAAAATACGCACTTCTAGAATATGACTCATCCCATCCTAAAATAGAAGGTGCAAATAGATTAAAATACTCTTATCCTTAATGCACCTTTTCCTCTCTCATCCCTATAACAGGAATCTTAGGTGACTGCCTCACAGAGATACCTGTATTCTGTGAATCCCACCTTGCCTAGTTTACCAGTGATGTTTATAGGCCAGATTAAGACTTATATTTTTAAATCCTGAAAATGCCAGAGATTCTTTAAGAGGTCTAGGTACTAATATATGTGGGTGTCTCAGAGTAATTAATTTATGATCTTCATATCATACCTTTGTTTCTTTGAACTCACTGTGATTGCAGCTTTTCTGTTAAAACAGCTGTATAGAAAGTAAGGAAAGAAATAGGACAGTGGTGAAACTCTTCTTGTGTCTTGAACTGAATATTTCAGAAGGGAACACAAATGAAATTAAGTACAATCCTTTACTTTTTTTTTTTCCCCACATGACAATTGTTCAACATTCCCCCAAACCCTGTGACCCATGAACTGTTTTGCACTTTCAAGGGCAAAGAATCAAGATCTTTAACAATGTTGTGATGTGTTCTTACTACAATGCCAGTGAGTTTACACAAATGTTTTACATGGCTTTAGCAAAGGATTTTCTCTTTTAATAGTGTTCAGTGCCTGATTACCTCTGCCCTCCCAAACCACACCCTTAATTATATATAAATGTTAGAACCCTTGTGCAGCCAGGGGCTGTTACTTGTATTTCATATTGTGTTTTGCCCCAGCATGTCACTGGGACAAGTTTAGGGAAAATGCCCTGTGTCTTCTGTAAAAAATAAACCTGAATTCCTCTCCAAAGCTGTGAGGTTCATCCCATTCTTGTGTTCAGAAGGCTAGCCATCTGGAAGTGCTTTACAGTTTTCATTAACAAAGAGATTTATTGAATGCTGTAATATAAAATGCAAATAAGCGAATCAAAGAAGCATTCTTTATGTTGCATACATTGATTTTAAACTCAAACAACTATATATTTTTGCACTTTACATCTGACTTTCCATATTTTTGTAGTGACAACACATTTATCTCTCTGTTTTCTGTGATGCATGAAACGCTATATAATGGTCTGTGCAAAAGGCAAGCATTGGCATTCCTTACAGGATGCCAAAGGAGGTGGGTATCCCCACTGGAACTGACTGTGGAGGGACAACACCATTGGACAAAGCTGTTTTCAACTCACTCTACATGCAGCAGCTGACACAATCCTCTGGAATGCTTCTCAGAGAGAAAATCAATGTGTCTCAGGAGAAAAAGGGAAACCATATCATCCCTAGCAAAGAACTTAATAGGAGACCCATGTTTTTGAGCCTGTCATTTGACAGGACTGATAGTCACAAAATCATAGAATGGTTTGGGTTGGAAGGGATCTTAAAGATGATCTACATCCAACCCCCGTGACCTGGCCAAGGACAGCTTCCACTAGACCAGGTTGCTCAGAGCTCCATCCAACCTTAATTTCTGTGAGGAACCTGTTCTGGTGCCTCACCCTCAGTCTAAAGAATTATCTAATCTAACCCTACTCTCTTTCAGCTTGAAGCCATTCCCCCTTGTCCTGTAATTACATGCCCTTGTAAAAGGTCTCTCTCCATTTTTCCCGTAGGCTTCCTTCAAGTACTGAGAGGCTGCAATTACTCACCAAAAGACCTGTTTCCTTTTCCAGGCTGAACAATCCCAATTGTCTCAGCCTTTCCTAACAGAAGAGATGCTCCATCCCTCTACTCATCTTTGGTGACTCTTTTCTCAACTCACTGCAGCAGGTCCATGTCTTTCCTGTGCTTAGGACCCCAGAGTTGAATGGGGGTGGGGTCTCCCAAGAGTAGATGGGATTATTCACCTCCCACAACAGCTATCCTGAAGAGTTTGTTGGGGGAATCTGCTGGGTTTAAGGAGCCAGACAGTTGACACTTGGAACTTTCAGCATTTTTAAAAAGGATTTTGTTTTTTCCTGTCACCTTTGGACAGGAAGGACTTCAAACAACTTGAATGTCTATCCAGCCCTTTGCATCAACATCCTTGACAAGACAAATTTCTTGCTAAATCTTTTTACCTCATTATCTGCTGCCTTATGCAGCAATGATTGATAAAGATGGCATTTTTTTATCTTGCCAAAATGATAAAGGATATGAGATCGCATTAACAAAACTGGGTGACCTAGTTCAAACCAAGCATTCACTCTAGAGAGAGATTTCCACTAACACCCATGTTCCCTCTATCAGAGTCACTGCAATATAAAACGGCTTTGAAGATGCTTAAATTGTAAGTACAAATTATGAGAAAAAATGGATTGAACTGCAGCCTGTAATTGACATTTATACTGCTGTCTTTATAACTCGTTAAAATTGTTAGAACCACATCAGCAAGTATGCATTACAGAACAATATCTTCTGGCTGTAATGCATACTTCAGACCTGGGAAAGCAAAACCATAGTGCTTTATATACATTTTAGTTTGAAAGCTTTTTCCCTTCTGTAATAGTACCTGTCCAAATGATTCTAATGCTGTTTACAAAGTAACACATGAATACAATTGAATTTCTTTTGATATACAGTGTAATTATCTCAGAGATCAATAACTGAGCTAAAAGAAATGTGCCTCCTATATTAGCACTGTCATAGAGTTCATTCTTTTGTCTATTGATCTACAGTAGATGCAAGCTTTTTTTCTCTTTTTAATTCTCTTGGACATTGTTATAATATTGCATACTCTGAAACACATTTTCTAAGACGCATGATTACCAATGTCTCTTATCATTACTGTTACCATCAGTAAATAGATTAAAGTCTTTATAATTATTTTTTACTCCATTACTTCTCAATCAAATCCTTCAGTTGCTTTGGTCTATGTGAGACATTCCTCATTCCACTTGCACATACTGCATCAAATCTCTAGTGTTCTTCACCTTATTATGAATCCTTTACATTTCAAAAGTGAGTACTACAAAGAAGTAAAGCTGTGAAAGAATCATGAGGCTCAGACTGAAACTGACTTTCATTTTTTTCACATCTGCTCATTTCTTCTGGGTAGTCAGTCCTACACTTAGATTTTGTGGAATTCAATTCATAATATCAAACCATTCTGATTTTGAGACTATTTGTGGAAAACTTGAATGATTTTTCCTGTAATCTACCTAGAAGTTACAAATGTCCAGCTTTTGGTATTTGATATATGCTTGCTGTGTTCACTACAGCTGCTGTTGAAGCCAGGTTCAACAGAACAAGGAGAAATCCAGTGTTTGTATTGTCCACATCTGCCCTATTTTGGATCCCGTGTTTGGAGATTCGTAAACACAACACCTTTGCGAGGCATATCTAACAGGTGGCACACCTAACACTCACAAGTGAATGTGAAACACTTAGGCTTGACCCAAATCAGGGCATAATAAGGCACTGCATAGTGTAAACCAGTTAGTCTGTTCTGCCTGTGACATAAAGCAAATGCATTGCATCTTGAGAGGCAAAGTCTCTGCCTCTGAATTGGGTTATGTTCAATTTCACATTCTTGTAGCATGCTGTCATTCCTAAGAAAAAACTGTCACTCCCAGCTTGATACCATGCATGAGTGTCTGGTCCTGCAAGCTGGACATGGTAGACATTTTCTTAAGCATTGCTTTTGTACATGGTAGCATTCTGCATTTTACTTTCTGATTCACAAGTGTAAGCTAAAGAAATGGAGAAAGGATCAATAACAGACAATAAAGGATCTAATTGCAGAAGCTGTCATAACCACGGTTTTTAAATGCAAACACAGTAGTTTATTTAGAGACACAGATGTACTTGTGTCCACCAAAATGGGTTAGAAAAAGAAAAGAATATGTCCCTTGCAATCTGATTTCAGGGGTACTGTCTGACCTTGTGTTTTGGCCACACATCTCCATAGTGATGCTTTCTGTAGAAATATTTTGCGTATCTCCACTTGGCAAAACTTTCTGTATGATATGTGGATTCAGTTTTGTAGAGTCACAAACTGAAATTATATTTAAGCCACCCAGCTACCTTTCACAAACCCCTTTATAGGAGAAAAAGAAAATTAATGTATTTCTATACTCATGGCACCTTTACTAGGACTTTTAAAAAATTTCCTTACAATGTCATTGTGAAAAATTTTCTAGCTCAGGAAAGGTTCAGTTCATTTAATGCAAGCACAAAACTGATAATTTCAGTGCATACTCCAAAAGGTAAGTGCTAAAATATCTCGTACATTTGAAGATAACCAGACTGAGAACCTGTTTATTTCTATATCAAATTCTCAAACTGAGTACCTAAGCCTCAAAAATTAAAATCTTTCCTAAGTGCTCAAAGCCACCCATTCCATTCTGTAGACCATGCCCTTAAATAGTACATATTATCTCTGGTGCTACTACTTCGTTAGTTACCTAAAGCAAAGAGACAAAGTAGGTGTCCCATTAGATAGTTAGAGTGTCACTGTGTACTTCTAGCCTGGGAATTCTGACATATTTTATGACTGGACTTTAATATAGACTTTATATTGCACATACACACAAATACAATTTTTTTTTTCTTTTAATAATGCAGGCTGATGCTTGCAAATGAGCTGGTGAGTTTGGGCTGTACTTGGTCTTTGATGCACAGTTCTGATGCACATCTTCACAAATTAAAGGAGATGAATTTTCCCAGGGTGGATTTTCACTTCTATACTCAGACCTTTACAGGTTCTCAAGCTTAACATTGTGGCGCTAACACCCTCTGAAAGCAAAGGCCAGAATCATTGTCTCCTCTTGTCTGGTCTTGACTTTTTTCATATGAACATCTTCATCAATATTAATCACATTTTATTAAGGCAAAAGTAGGATTCTGGTTCTGTGTATATTATAGGGAATTGATGAGTTCATCATAAGTTATTAAATGGACAGAAACAGGCTTGTTCACTTGTGTGTCATAAATATTCTTTGCTTGCCTAAAGTTTCTTCTCTTTTCTCCACACTATTAAACTTTCTGCCATTAATAATGATTATTATTATTATTGGACCAAATGCTGCTATTCCTATGAATTTTAAATTTCCATATGGAAAAAAAATCAGCAAAAAGAAATGCAGAGCATATTAAGTTAACGAGATGATAACTTAGTACGGAATTTTTAACTTAGGATTCTGTAATATACTTTAACAAAAGATGTTTCCTGAAAATACTTACTTTATCAAGTTGAATGTTTCCTGGAAGATTCCCTTAGCATGGAATCCTTTTGTAAATTCTCAATATTTCTTTTTTGATATGTCAATATTTTTGCTAGCTCATTTTCTTACTCTACCATTAATAAAAAGTATGCTCTCTATTTATTTCCCCCATTGCACTGATTGTTGCGTATTTTTCTTCTCTGAGAGAATGAATTCGCAATGTAGTTGTGGTGAAGTCATGCTTTATGTTCAGAAACAAAAATGCATTCTGCAGGAGAAACAGGACACTCCAAAGTGTCCCATCCCTCAAGTGTTTGCAAAGATGCTAGTTTCTAAATACAAGTAGACAGGAAACAAAAATAGGTAGCTATTCATAGCATTAATTTATAAGATTTGTCTGTACTTCAAATGCAGCTTTTCCTACCATCTAGATTAGATTCCTTAGCAGCCAATCTAAATGTCTAATTGAAAAGTAGCTTTCTGAAGAGTCTGTAACTGTCGCTTGGCTTCATCCTTTTCTGTTTGTTCCTAAGGTTTCTTTCCTCTCTTGTTTTCCTTCTGAAACAACAATGCACTCTATTTTGGGGTTGCTAGTCATGATTCCAGGAATGGGAATCCAACTCTTGAGTACAACAGGCTTTACATAGTAACTTCTTGGCAGAAATTCAGAAATGCTTTGGCCAAAGGGAATTTAAAAAAGACCCAGAACAAGGGTAACTTGAAATGAAAGACATTCACAAAAAAAAAAAAATCAACCCTAAACAAATAAAAACCCACCAAAAAGTGTGGAAAAAAAAGCTTATAAAACCTCACATAAAAAATACCTTCAGCACATAAAAGACTGAAGAATTGAGATAAATTGTGATATTTGTTTTTCATGCTTAATTGAAAGCTTTTTGCTACTCTATCACCAAGTATCATGAATACTAAGATACTTCTCTTCTAAATGTGTATGTGTATATGGGAACATTCTAACCCCAAGCTTGACAAACATGTAGTCCTTCTGTTTGCTTTCTTTTTAAAATTAACTCTTGATGGAGGATTGGTTCCATTCAGCAAGGGAAGGAGTTTAAGTTTTCCCTAAGTCTGGGGAATTAGCATAAGAATGGTCCTGGAAATGATGAACTGTCTATAACACTACTCTGCTCACAAAGAAATGGTTCACAGTTCCAGGGTAACTGTCTGGATGCTGCTTCTCTCTCTACCCCCCATTTATGCCCTCTGTAACACAGAAGAGATGTGTTTGGGGTCAGAGCCAAAACAGGAGCTTTGGGATTTGGCACCTGAATATGTCTCATCATATGTTTTCCCTCACAAGTTCTTTTTCCTCTTTGTGGTTATTTCTGAGTTATTGTTTGCCCCACTAATCATGTCTTCCTCTTAAAATGACTGTCCCAGCTGGCAGAATGTGGACACCTAAAGCAACCTTTCTCTCGTACCTCAGAAGGCTTCAAAAAGTAGGTGCTCTATTCAGTTCTGTCTTTAATACTTCTTTTAGGATTGTAAAACCCATAAATTCACATGTTATTTTGCTCTACTTATCTGCTTTTATCATTATCTTGCCTCCTTCCATCCTCAAATCAGTTAAGAGAAAGGAATGCACAGGTGACAACCAAATTCACTTTTGTAAAATAACACACCTAGTTGTGGCCAAAGGGAACCACCTCTCTTCTTTCAATATTTCTTTATCTATTGCTAAACACACCAAAGCATCTATCATATTTTAAACACAGTCTTTTTCAAGCTATTTAATAAAGTATACTGTGTACTTATGACTCCTTAACCAGAAAAACCATGCCCTAATGGATAGATTTCAAGTTCCTGACCCAAAACCCTTAATTAACTGTAACCCAAACATTCTTATTCTTCTTCAGAGGAATATTATGTTAGCAGATTTGGAAGTTAGTTCTGAAGGGACCTGTTTTTATAGTACCACAGATCCTGGGGGTGGAAGTAATTTTCTATTCCAAGAAAACATCTACCACTAGTACCACTGAGAAGAAGAACTCCAGTTGTTTGGGGTTTTTCTAAAGCCCTAATGACTAATTTTTATTCCATAATCACAGACAGCCCCTTTCACCTGATGATTTTTGTTCAGTCTTCAGCGCACTTCCTTTCCTGCTTCATCACTCATCAGCTATAAGGTCATTAATTTTAAATGGAGATTCTCAGCAACCAACAGAGAATTTCGATGTAAATCAAGACTTCTCCAGCTGATAAGTTAATTTGTCAGTAAGGCAACTCAGCAGCCCTTTTGTTTTGTATAGAATTTTCCAGACAGTCCTTTAGGCTGACTCCAGAGAAATCAGGATCGCCATATACCATGGGCCTTCAGTCTTGATGGAAGTCCTCAAAGAAAACAGAGAGGACATAATTTTCCTTGTGCTCCAAAGGTTTCAATACCTACAACTATCTCTGTTCTACTGTCTGCTGGGATATGTTTGATAATACTGTCAAGATATGGATGCATGCCAAAAAATTGTGTACGGCCATTAAGGAACACTTGTTCTCTGGCTGAAAGGGCCCCTTTACACATGTCTGTCCTGAAAAACAAAAACAAAAAAACCAAAAAAACGCCAAAACAAACAAAAAAAACCCACCAAAACCTTGCACAAAAGCTTAATCTCCAAGATATGACAGCTAACAAACTCATTACAATCCATATGGGGGAAGGGACAAGTGGGATAAGAAACCAAAGTACCTCAGATGTCCACATGTTTTCACATCAAAACGGCAATCAGAAAAAAGGTTTGGAGGCAGCAATGGATCCATTTTTTTACCAAACTAGGTGTAGATTATCTGTGATGAGGAAACTCCTCAACACAATGCAGGATCTAGTATGTGGGGATTTTGTAAAAAGTCATGTGCAGCCTGATGGAGCTCAGCAAATTGAAGCATGCTGAATTAGCATTAATTTCTCTGTCCAAAGAAATTTTATAGGCCAGATGATTGCCTCTGACCTGGGTTTGCCCTATGCAAATTGTTAGATCAAGGAAAGGGAGAGGAGCAAGCAGGTACTTGCTTTGTCAGTGCTCTGACTGCACATAGGTTGTGCTGGCTCGGACAGCAGAGCTCCAGTGTATGCTGGCCAGAGGAATCAAGAACATGATGTTTTCCTCATTCCTCCTGGACTATGCAGAGCTTTGGTATAGAGAGGTGTTTCACCTGGCATGCATGCTCCAGAAACATGATTTTTTTCAAAAACTAATCTCTAATGCCCAGTGCATGTGCACAGGTGAAATAATGGCAAGTCACTCTTCTAGCTGAGACTGTGTTATGACAGTTATCCAGTACAGTGATCTCCAGTGTTACTCTAACATCATTAAAACCAACTCTTGCTCCATTTCACATTGTTTTATATGCAGAAGGGACTAATAGGAGTTGCCAGGAGAAAAAATGGTTGAAGACAGGACTTAGGAAACCTTCCGCATGTTTGGGTTTTTCTTCTTAATTTCCAGGGAGAAGTAGAAGTAACTGCAGAGTATGTTCCTGCACAATTATTCCTGGGAAAGGTCACTGGTAATGGCAATATCCTTGGAACACCAGCAGTGGTTATTCTGCAAATGAGCATTAGCTCCTTTAGTTCTGTACTCTCTCTTTTCTTTTGATCATGGCATCCTCACAGCTGTACTTTTTAATTCCCTTTTTCTCCTTCAAAATAATTCAATTCCCTTTTCCAGGTGACTTTTGAGGCCATCTCTTTGATTCTGATGAGCTATAAAAGTGACCTCTCTTCTGATTGCCCTGTCCCTACTTCCTCTTGGCCTGGACCATTGGGATCACAGCCAAAGCTGCCAAGGATTAATTACAGAGCTGTGCAAGAAAGAAGACCCTTCGTACTGGGATTATTGATGAAAATAGTTTGACTCCTTATAGCAGCAGGGCCGGATCTCATCAGCAAGTCACATGCAGACCTCCCATTAGGACTATGCGTGTTCTATAGGCAGGAAGCTGGGGACAAGCAGCCCCTCTCAGAAATGTCTAACAGATCTGCACAGGACTATGAATGATGCATATTGACATGATTTTCCACATGTAACGCAAACTCAGCCTTACTGCTGAAGCATTGCATAGTTGAAGGAACACGTTTCTCAGATCCTTTCCCAGACTTTTATGATTCAGGGTAGTTAACTGGAAATGCAAAAGCCAGCCAAGTCACTGGGTGGCTGTTCATATGGAATTTTGATGTATCAGTAAAGGAGAGAGAAGTCATCTTGAAGCACACTTTGTGCTATCAAAGGTGTACTGGGCAGTAATGCTAATTGCATTATGCTGTGTTCAAATAAAAGTGTTTGAAAACAGTTCTGTCAAGCTTTGTGAATATGTGCATAGAGCTCATGTATGTGACTATTGCAGCAAAATGAAAGTGTCTCTCAATGGCAAAAAAAAGAAAAAGAAAAAGAAAAAGAAAAAGAAAAAGAAAAAGAAAAAGAAAAAGAAAAAGAAAAAGAAAGAAAAAGAAAAAGAAAAAGAAAAAGAAAAAGAAAAAGAAAAAGAAAAAGAAAAAGAAAAAAATATGTCATTAGTACCGCATGGGAAATTTTCCCTCCAGTTTGTAACCAGTAATATCCTCCACTCACTTCCCCTTTAAGACATTTTCAAAGAGGTTATTTCTTGACCATAAAACAAATCATGACACCAAAAAAAACCCCAACCAGAACAAGACACTCCACCACACATGCTGCATCTCAAGGGAAAAGATGAGACAAAAAACAGCGTGCAGCAGATGTTATTCACGTTGCATCATGCACTGTTGGAGGGCTTAGACACTAGTCCTGAGTATGGTGAAAGAGCCCATAGACACAGAGTAGGGTCACTAGCAATATATTTTATTTATGAAGAGATTAAAAAAATTAATTGATTATTTATACATGCATAGACAAGGTCTTAACAGAAGTAATACTCTTTCCATCCCACTGCAGCCCTTAAAATAAGATCTTTCAAGAATACAGAAATAAGTAAAGAATTCATAGTATTTAAAGTTTCTGAACTAAGAAATATATATGCTAAATAACAACCTTGGTAGCATCTTATAAGGACTATCTGGATCTGTGCTAGGCTTGAATCATGGGGTTTCAAGGGAATTTTTTCTTATAGTTTTGGCTCCAGTGTACTAACACCATGTGGGTTTTTGCTTTAAGTTCTGGATTTGAATGGACCAAGTACTTCAAAGCAAGACTCTAAATCAGGAAAATGCGGTGAGTTTCATATGCTTTCCACTCAAAACCACACCTTGGCCCAGATTCCTGTGCAACAGAGCCCAGCCTCACTTGAAACTCAGCCCACATTTGTTGAAAGCATTTACAAATCCCATCAAAAGTGGCCCAAGTTTCAAGTTTGTAATAAAATCCAAATTCAAGAGTCCTTCTTGGCTACAAACTACTCTCTGTTCTAGTAATTCCTATTTGTTTCCATCAAAAGGGAAAAAAAATGGTCTCATTCATGCTGATTTCTTCCTGTTGCAATGACAAACCTGGAATAATTCCATTATTTCATCAAGGTTGTTTTAGATTTGCAACCAGGATAGGTGTGAGTAGGTTGAGCAGAGGTTTTTTAAGACAAAAGTGGGAAGCTGGGTGTACTCCAAGGCCACAATTCCTAAAAGCATCCCATGCCTTTCTGTTGAAGTTAACAAAACGCAACAGCAGCCTGTAGGCTTCCTTGGGTATAAGCACATATTTCTGGCTACAACCATGGCACTCGAAGTGTCTCAGCAAGGTGCTATGCCAACAGGCAATATCCATCTTTCTGAACCCAGGCTGTGACAGCTCCCCATGCTGCCTGCCTCCCCCACTCCCTCCTGCCCTTTCTGCCCACACCGACCTCTGTACAGTGACCAGGGGATCAGGCTTGATGACTGTCATTTGTTTCCACCTGTGCCCTCACCTTGCAACCAAGCAAGACTTGGAGCAATAACATTGATTAAGAGGATGGTTCAGGAACACGTAGCTGGGGACACCAGCACAGGTGGGAGCACAGGAGTCTGGATTTAGAGTCACTTAAACTGCTGTGAAACCATCCCTGGACTTGCAGAAATAGGATTGTGTAAGCACTGTGCCTCTGCATTTGCCAGGCTCTACTATCTCACTGTACATCACAGATTTGCAGGGTAATATTATAATCTATGAATGTTATTACCTGTCATGGAACATTAATAATGATATCACTGACACACCTATTACCTGATCCATCACTGGATCTTACCGTCTGAGAAAAGCCCACAACAAACAAACAAACAAACAAACAAACAAACAAACAAAAACGCCTGTAGCTATTGTTATCCAGCCAGCAAACCATAGTAGGGGGCTATCCCATGGTCACATTTCAGTAAGAACAAGACAGGCTTCATGGCAAAATCCACGTGTGGTGGATTGGTTGTCATCATCCATGCGGTGTTATGGTTGTCACCTGATTTGAGACTGGAAGTGCTGAGACCTTGCAGGGATGTCATAGGACAGGTAAAATGCAGTGGCAGACAGATTTTTGCTCGGGATGCTCAGACCAGCTACCCTTTTTGCACTTCCTCTGTCAGGAATCCTCGGGAGAACTCACCCTGCCCCCGTGGCATTACTGCAAGCGCTCTGCCTCGCAAAACCAGTCCCTTCGGCTCTGTTTTTCATTCTTTCCTGTTCTCTGGGGAGAACAGGGAGCCAACTGAGATACGGACTGGGGAATCAGAAATCTACATTTTTGAACGAGCCTCTTTTAAAAGGCAGGTTTGCTCTTTTGCCACCTTTCCCGCCTCACCCTTTGTTACCCCGTAGGATCAACGTGTTGTTAAATGGCCCCCAGCTCCAAGCAGCGCTTTCTGAACACGACAGAAATACGTCCTAGCCCTGGAAGGACTCCTCACAGGCTCCTGCAGTGCTCTCCCACGCTTATCCTATCATCCAGGGGCAGTCCAGAGGCAGCTTTGAGCAGCTCCACCCTACCTGCGGCTACTCTCACCCCTCCCTTCCCCGACCCTCCTGCCCTAGAGAAACGCGGAGGGCTGGGAAGCGGCTACCTGGGGCCCTGAGCCGCGAAAAGAAGTGATGGAGGGCAGGGAAAACAAAGTAAACGCCATGAGAAGGCCGTTCCCCGCTTGCCCCCCTTGCCCAGGCGGGCCCACCAGAAGCGGCCGGAGCGGGAGCCGCAGCCGGGCCACAGGGCTGTTTGATTGCCTAAGCCTGGTGGCCAGACAATAGGACCAGAAAGAATGGCTGCTTCCTTCCTTCCTGTCGAGTGTTCTGCCTGAGTGAGCAAATTCAATAGCACTTCGCTTCGCAGCAACACCAGGCTCTCTCGCACAGGCGAAAATCAACAAAGAGCCATTCTCGGGCATTTCCAACTGCACCTAAGCCAAGGCACTGAGCTGTGGAGCCATCCGGCCTGGGGAGGGGAGCGGTGCAGACACCGCTCTTGGCTGCGCGGCCAGCCGCAGTAAACATCCGCGGTACTCCTTATGGTGAAGGACTGCTTTCCCCCCACCACCCCAATGTCAGGCACCAGGCACTTTGGTTCCCCATCCTACCCCAAACCCTGCCACTTGCTCTGTTGGTTTGGGGGATTTTTATTTTTTTTTAAATACTTTCCTGATTGATTCGCTGCTTTAAACCCCTCCATACAGGCTGGCTGAAGGGTGCTACAAAGTATTCAGGCGTAACTAAACTAGGTGAAGGTGACACAAGAGTTGCTGTGTAGAAAACCTAAGCCTGCTGCTTTTTGCAGACTCAAGTGGTTCGCACATTTAAATCACAGACTGGCTGAAAATAAAATAGGTGTCAGTGACTGAAAATATTTGACAAAAGAAGGCAAGCACATGACCAAGACTATGCTCAGGTGGATATAAACTGAAACATCTATCCCTATAAATTTCATAAATAAGAAAGGTAAGAATTGTATGTTGCAGTTTTTATTAGTATAAGGCTCTTTTCGGTCTTCCAGATCCCATTCTTCAGTTCAGTGCTGCGCCAAAATAAGAAGGAACATTGTGTTGCTAAAAAGACAAGGACCCAGGATGTGCATACCCAAAGCTAACAGTCAGAAATCACATTTTTTGTAAGCACTGATCTAGAAATCTAGATCTTTGGGCCTCTGAAATGGGTTCAGTTCATTAAGCTTTTCCCCTGCAAAAATATAATGTACCCACTGTTTGTACATCACTTTGCAGCGCAACAATTGGCACTGAGGAATTTCTGTGCATCTGTAGAAAGGCATCTCCCCTTGCATGACATAGGACAGTGGGGATACCAAGGGTATTCTTGGGTGCTCTTGTGAATATCTGGGTTTGTGGATTCAGTGTGTATGGGAAGAGGAAGGGAGAAATGCAGAAAGAATCTCAAAAAAATAAAAGTTTGCCTGGAATTTTTAAAGTTATCTGTCTCCGTTAAAAAGCTTATTATTTGCCTTTTGTCTTTGAAACAAGTGGAGTAAGATTTTGCACTTGCCTGCTGGATCTGTTTTCTCAAGCAAAGACCTGTTTGTTTTTCTCATTGTGTGTGAGCCATATTTGAAACAGACTACTGAGCCAAGTTCCATCAAGCCTCCTTTCCTTTCCTTTCCTTTCCTTTCCTTTCCTTTCCTTTCCTTTCCTTTCCTTTCCTTTCCTTTCCTTTCCTTTCCTTTCCTTTCCTTTCCTTTCCTTTCCTTTCCTTTCCTTTCCTTTCCTTTCCTTTCCTTTCCTTTCCTTTCCTTTCCTTTCCTTTCCTTTCCTTTCCTTTCCTTTCCTTTCCTTTCCTTTCCTTTCCTTTCCTTTCCTTTCCTTTCCTTTCTTCTTCTGAACTATGACAGATTATCCTAGCCCATCTGAAGGTATGACTAAAAATATGAAAATATTTTTTACTTTTCTTGTGAACTGCCTTTGATGTAGCATTTGTTGTCAGATAATCTATAGAGTTTTAACATCTGGTAATGCAAAATGGTACATTATTGCAGATGAAGAAGGAACTATTTAGAAATTTTTATGGCTTTTTTTTTTTTGTGGCATCCAAGATTGCAATTGTGGCTTCAGTTTACAATAAACTTGTGGTGGTACAATTATGACTAAATTATTCATTTTTATGCTTCAGAACATAGTTTATAACACAAAGGAAAGTAAAGCCAAACCTAGCACAGAGGATCTTTATTAAGATACAGATCTTGCTTACATGATTTGGATAAGTGACGTTCAGATATGTCATCACCCAATCTTAGGAAACTAGCTCAGACAACTTTCTATTAAGCAATAACCTGTAAGTGACAAAACAATATCTATTTCAGTCATTACACAGTGAAGGCTAGATTACTGTAGTTGAAAGATTTTTCTCTTTCTCCAAGAGCATTCAGAAGAAACATGCAGAAAAAAAATAGCAAAGTAGGACAGCTGTGTAGACTTTCATCTTCAATGGGAACTCATACAATTTATAGGTACAGCTGTTCTAGTTGTAGGCATTAATATTCATGGTCTCTTTCCCCACAGAAAGGTGGACAGTGACAGAGCACAAGACCCACTCCTGGTTTGGTTTGCTTGGGTTTCCTTTGGTTGTTTCAAGTACTGCAGAAGCTCATGATACCATGCAGTTGGTTTACTTGTAAAAAAAGGAATAACCTAAGAGGATGAGGTATGCAATGTATATTTTTTAACCTAATTCACACAAAGTTTCCATAAGACAGCAGTCTACTATTGCTTGTCCTGTTGGAAAGAATTTGCAACAAAGGATGAAGAAACTACTTGAGATCGAAGAACACCACCACCAGACTCTATTCTGATTGCCCCAAATCTGGTATTTGTATGGATTTTGCTTATGCTGCCCCTTACTCAATATCCTCTGGAAGTGATATGCAGGTAGGTACCTTCTCCACTTCCTTCAACTGGAAGTGTGCATTACTGTCAGATTTTAGAATCAAGTCTGAAGATTCCACATATTCAGGTGTATCAAAATAATTCTGAAGTCAAAGCCAAACAAACTATCAGATTCTAGCATCTGTGAAGATAGTTGTTGTCATGAGCTGCTCATTATAACACAACCCCTTTTCTTTTAACACCTTCTGTTCTTTTAAAATGGTCTGTTACTTTTTTTTAAAAATCTCCATTGTAGTCAAGCTAGAGAGAGGTCAGATGAATCAGACATTGGTTAAACCAACAGAACTGAGATAATTTTTGACAGTTATATATAACCTCCCACATTCATTTTAGGAGGTTACTCATACCTCTAGCCAATAGGGCTTCCCACAAGCTCCTCGGGAAAGTTGAGAAGATAACTACTTAGTGTATTTTTGGCTATATATTAAATACTCTCATTCACCCTAGGCATCTGTATTCCTCATAATATTTTGATATGTTTATGTTCAGATTGCACCTGTGAGGCAGACTGATCCTTTTACAGGTGAGGAGATGAGTCCCTGTCTTCACTGCCATGGGGAAGTGTGGCAGCAGCAAGGACAAGCATGGCAGTGTTGTTAGAAGCCACTATCACAGGCACTCAAGCACTCATGGAAGCATAGACAAAGCAGCCTGAGATGCACAAATCTGCCTGGGACCATCAGCATTTAACCCACATTGAAGCCATGCCATTGGAATGTTTCCCATCTGCAATTCCTAATTTATAGTAAGTGGTTTGCTGAACCATATAAAATAAAGTTGTCACAATGGTACTTTTGATTAAAATTTTTATAGTGGGCCACAGTGGACTTTGAGAACAGTGGGGGCTGACAGTGGTCTAGTGGTGCTGCTAAAAAGTTCAGGAATGCTGAACTTTAAGGTTAGGTTGTCTGACTGCAGTGCAAATATATGCTAAGTGACTTGCCCAAGGTCATTTGTATTATGATATCTATACTAGAGCAGGCACTGAAGACTGATTTTCCATAGCTCTGGTTAGTGCTCTAATCTCTGCTATGAAAAGAAAAAATATTTTCTAATCTAAGTATGTTCAATTGTATCTTAGGCAAAGTTTAACTGGCTATACAATATACATAAGTAGTCTAATAAGCATATCAGGAATCTCCATCTTTACTTCTTTTCTATGTGAGCACTTGAATTGAAACAGCAGTTAATTTTAATTTACACCCTCTGATATTTTTGATGCAGACTCCAACACAGGAATTGAGATGGGACACACTTGTATCCCAGTGAGAGGAATCACAAACAGGTTTGGACAGAAACAATGACTGACCTGCCTTGAAATCACTTTTAGTTCTCCTTACTGGAGAAAGTTGCAGTGGTTAACTAAAGGAACAGTTTAAATTAATCCAGTTAAACTGCATTAAATGGTGGGTGGAGTTCTGTTATGTATATTCAGAATAAAGAGTTTACAGCAGTTTAACTGGGTCATTCTTGAAAAACTGTGCATGTCTTTGTTCTATAGACAAGTCTGCCATTATTGGGGCGGACATTTCTTAATAACCCAAATTTCAGAACTTGGAGGGAGCTTTTTTCCTTCAGGTTTATTTGTTGCTGTATGTCATTGTCACTCTCCTGCTTTCCAGGGATTAATAAATCATGGGGCAGACTGTCCTTCTCAAAGAGTTTAGTGGCTTGTCCATATTGCTAATATTGCAAAATTACTTATTATTACTGTAAACAGTGTTCAATATCTTTTACAAACAAGCTGTCTGCACAGATTCCAAATGATACAGAGTATCTGAGAAACTGAAGATTCATGTAAATACATGTATTACATTTTTTCAAATTGAAGAAAACCCTTTCTCTAGATGGTTGTATTTTCATTGGGTCTTACTGAAAGAGAATTCGAACATTTAGAATAATTTTGGAAATTGTCTCTAAAGAAAACAAAAGGTAGTAAGAGCAGAAACAGCAGTGGTGTGCAGAATTTCACTCAGGGTATGTAAGAGTGTAAAGGAGCAGCCTTTTTCATATCCCAGAACTGTTGTGCTCAGAACTAGTGGAAGCCTGTGCAGGAGGAATAGATGGTACAGAGTCTTCAGTAGTTCTGTAAAAGTATGTCAGAAGCTCAGAGAGACAGGGTAAGTGGGTAGGCTCCCTTTCATTCTTGTGCAGAAAATGAATCATGGGCACAGATCTGAAGATCTAATATGTCTGTGCTTAATTGTATTGCAAGCAACTTACACCTGCAAAAGAAAAATGCCCCTTTTGCAAATCTACCTCTTGGGTGTGGAGTAGGGGTGAGAATTATTGTCATGCAATAATTCATGCAATGGAAAATGACTGGCTACACGCTTTGTTGCATCAGGTGCTTTGCATAGTTGTCTGGTTTACAGTGTGACAAAGTGCAACAAGCTGATGTACCCAGCAGCATGAAGCGAAAGTGCTTTGCATTAAAAACTGTGAACAACCAAACCATTTTTAAATATAGGCAGAATCTATAATAAGCAGCAAAATGCTCATGCCTCTCATGGCTAATGAGAATTCCTGGCTGTAATGGTCTGCCACATCCCTGGTTAATTAGAAACTAAATTACTAACATTGCTAATTATTCATAATGACATTCTTTTACGTCTGTTAAATTAGTTATATAAATGATTAGCATAAGAAATGCTCGGCTTTGAAATACTAGTCAATAAGTCAAAAAGCCTCTGTTTGCCTATTTAATCTAATGAAAGGTATTTTATCTCACACGTCATCTAAGCACACAGGCAAAATTAACCCTGTGGAAGTATAAGGGTTTTATCAAACAAAGCAGACCAGGGTTGCACTACTATAATTTATATGTACAGGCTATTTCCACTAATAAATGTATTTCAGAACACTATACATACTTTGAATAAGTTACATGATTTTCAAGGGCATATGTGAAAAAAAAAAAAAGCTTTGAAAAAATGGAAAAAATATATGTCATGATTCAATATGCTAATAAAAGGATGACCCAACTGTCTCCCAGGCTTTCCAGATACTTGACTAACCTATTTGTTTAAAAGGTGTGTATGAACAGGCAAGTTTTCACAGGGTGTCATTTTCCATATAATCAGGAGGGCTTTGTGCAAAATTGTATAAGAAAGCATTCAGGGTTAAAATTCAGCATGACTCTCCCCCAAACAACCCTTCCTGCACCTTCACCCCCACTCCCACTTAAGCCCTTTTGGAGGTTCCTGCCCTCCCCTCCCTGTTCTCCTCTTAGAAGCAAGCTCAGCACCATTAGCACACAAATGCAAAATAAGTAGCCTAGGCCTCTTCCCAGGAATACAAATTAGGGGCAGGTAGTTGAAGAGCTTAGAAAGCTGAAATAGCGAAGTTCACAATGAAAAGGATGAATAGATGAGAGACTGAAAGTGGGGTAAAGTGTTCAGCTTTTGTCATTTAAAGTGACGTCTTTAACTCTTTGCCTTCATGAGGCTGCTCTTCACAAAAATAATAATGAGTTGCAATTAAGACCTGAAGGACAAAAGGGAATTATGTGGGAGGAAAAAAAAGAAAAGGAAAAAAAAAAAAAAGAAAAAATATGATGACAACATGATTATTTTTCCCTCTTATGCAGCATATGAATATCTGTCAGGAAAGCAGAGAGGATAGTTTTTAAAAGTGTCATTGTTTAATCTGACAATGGTGCCACTGTAGATAGTGAGAGCAATGATGTCATCAAAGCAGCTGGAGAAAAGTTTGAGATGGCTCATCAGATCTTCTAAATGTATATCCACACATGAAGCCCTGTAGCTACTTCATGTTCTTATCTGCTTTTGGGGAAATAGTACTGCTTCTTACTGAAATAGGAGATATTTTAGTTGTAAAGTGCTGCTATGTTTAAAGTTATTTCTCCTTCAATTATGCAAAGTCTCTGATTCAGCTGCACCTCTGGACTTGACTGTTTGTCCCCTGCTAGAACAAAGTTCCGTTTTATGGCACAGACCTATGACTAAAGTCATAGTGAGAATTACAGCTTTAAAAGATTTCTTTAAAATGCATTATTTGTGAACATAATATCCTGCTGTCAGTGTGAAATGGAATGGATCTTTGATCAGACTGCAGACAACCAGTTCTTTAAACTAGTCATCTGATCCATCTGAATGTGGGGAATGGATAGGGACCCAAGTTAGGTGCAAAGACTTTAGTCCATATTTTCTCGTACCTTTAAATTATTAGAGCATCTCAGAAAATGTGGGAAAGGTGTCTGGAAGAGTTCCATAAACCCCTCTCCCATTTATTACTGCTACAGTATTTCCAAACAAAATGTGGTCATCGGTCCCTCACATTCACCCACAAAAGCACAAACCCAAAAATAAGCCATCACTGTGGTACCTTGTAGCAGGCTGTGTAGGATGGATCTACAGACTAGGAACTGCAATAATTGGTAGAAGGCTGCATCAGTACTTAAATAGGGAAGTAACCAGTAGAATCTCAAAAAGACAGCTTTTGAAGATAGAAGAAGAAAAACTAATCCGGCAAAATAAAAGTAAATAAAAAACCCTCAGATATTTATGGTAAAACATTAAGTGAATAGTATTAGACAACACTGCTCTAAATGACCAGTGAGGATTGCAAATCCACCTTCTGTTTTTTACTTGGGATGCTCTTTCTAATTACTGGAGATGTAAATTGCCTTTTTATATTGTTACATTACTGAATGTAATAGCAATATACTTCAGGAAAATTTTGCCAACAGACCCATTCATGCAACACTTAAAACTTCAACATATGGAATCTTATCCAAAGTTTACCAGGACTTCAATTTTATGAAAGAAAACTGAACATTTTACAGGTTCTCCTGTAATTTCTGTACTGATAGCCAGTATTTCTGGATCAGATTTTGGAAATACCAAATTCTTCTTGAAATAAGAACAAACATTAAAATAAAAGAATAATTAACAAATTAAAGGTGACTGCACACTACTAAATTAGCTCTTCAAAAAGGGTTTACGTCAATTCCAGCTATTGCACTTGCATGACAGTTTACGGGTGTGGGAGGAAAGAAAAATTGCATTGTTTTACCTATTTTCTTTGTGGAGGATATTTCAGCTCCATGATGATTACTTGACATTCCATATTCATTGTTTACTGTGACATTAAAAAAAAAAAAAGTCAGCTATTTAGCAGCTTTAGGGTATGTCTCCAGGGACAGGTATAGACAGATGCAAGCTTGTCTGTCTGCTCTTCAAATGGCCAGACATGAGCCAGCTCTGATCCAAAGTCATATAGAGACATTCACATGGCACTTGTGTTTTGAAGTAACCATCAGAGTTGAGCAACCTGAGTGCAATTACTTGATTTTGGACAGGATCTGCCTCTATTTGACCAGGTCAGGGCACAGACAGAGGACCATGGGCTTGTACTTGTCCAAGTAGTCAGACTTCAAAAACCTTCTAGAACAAAATGATGGACCACAGTGACAGCTGAAAACAGACTTTTCAATGTCATTATAATGTAAAAGGAAAAAAATCTTAAGACCAATTTTCTTTATGGTAACATGAATTTGGATGCTTTTCAACAATCTCACCACAGTAAAAAATGAGTTATACCTTTATGTTTAATTACATCTTAGAGATCATACATCTATTGTGAGATGTTGTGATTAACTAGTTCTTAAAAAGACCCTCCAGACCAGGAGTTTTTGTGGCTTTCTTAATTTCACAATTCCTTTGACTTCTTAAGCATATTTTAATGATTTGTCTCTTTCTTATATTTAAAAAAATCAAATTAACGTGCTTAAATTTTGTTGTAGTTGATGGAAATATTAAAAATTATTCAGAACTACTCATTTTCCTTAGTATGCCTAAGTAAATATTTCCAGCACTGTGGTCTATTCTGGCTTGAAATTCTCCAATGAAGTCAATAGGAACTGAACATGTGTATCAGAAGTCAAACTTTGCCTCTTTATGATTTCTAAAGCAATTTTAAAAGTCTCTGAAGGAACAACTATATAAAATACTTTCTGAGGTAAGCCCCATAAGGAGAACAAAAGTAGGTATTATTTAACAGCCTCACCAAAATGCAGAGGATCTGGAATAAATCAGGAAGAGTTTGGAATGGATTTATTGGAAGGGTGATGCTTCTGTTTAGCTTTCCATTTTTTACGGGAAGAATTAGAAATGTCATTTGGCAGATGTCTATAATGTTTTTGGAACTGGAAGGAAATTTGGCTTTTCCATTTGGTGTGGGTGGATGTTCCTCTAGGCCACACTTAACATGTAAAATGAGAGAGGTGGGTTTGAAACCCTTCCTTAACCAAGACCTGTAGCTGCATGTTTTGCAGACTTACTTTAGAAAATTCTCTGCCAGCAACCTGCATACCTGATCCATATATTACCCCCAGGGAAATGGCCATAAGCATCATATTCACCCTTTTTGCAGCATAAAGATTGGAGCCAAAAAAATCAAAGTATCAGGATTCAGAGCAACAAAAAATCAATAGACCAGATAAACTGGTTTATCCTCCTTGCTGCTGTGCAAAGGAGTTATAAACATGACCTAACCAGCCAGATTCCACCAGTGCATCTAACCTTATCTGTATTTCATGCCACTGCGTACATTTTGGGTTTATGCTTGACATTATACATAATGGGTGTCCTCTCTATCCCTCCTGGAGCAGGATGTAATTCTAATCTTTCTGGATTTAGAGGGGGTGGGAGGGAAGGCTACTGCTGATAATAATAAACCTGATAACAATAACAGACACAGAAACTGTGAAAGCCCTTATACATTACAAGAGACTACAGGACTCTTCAAAGCGTACCACACTCTTAGTGGTAGATGAAAAAACTTAAAAGATACAAACCTAAGTAGACACAAAGGGAGTTGAATATTTTGCCAATCATTGATAGAAAAATCTAAAGTTATTATGCCCCAGTACTGAGGTATGTTTTCCTCCTCATGAGAAGAAACTCCCAAGGTATAACTCAGCTGCTATTCATAAATTTGCCTTACAACAATGACATTGCCATGATTTTTGTACCCTGCATCTTTCTTGAAAATTCTTGTAGGAATTTGAGCTGCAAAGACAAGGGAAGCCATCTGATAATATTTCTTTTCCATGACTTAAAAAAGCCATCAGCAACCTAATAAATGTCTACAGAAAACAGTGAAGCTTGGTGCAGGGGCGCTAGAAACATGTGTACCCAGTTAGATGAATTATCTTTGAGCTGCACCTGAGGGTTCATACTACAGGTAAAATGCTGCAATACAATCAAGGAATTACAGATCAAAGTACAGATCAGTCAGTGTATCTTGAATCCTTATAAAGGTACTGAAGTACATTTATAAAATACAGTTTGCAAGCCTTTGGGGTGAAATAAATCTTACCTTCTTTGGTCAGCTAACAGCTAGATTTAGAGTGCAACAGTAGAACTCCTTGCTCAAGGATATTGCGGATAAACATGTTAGAATGGCTTGAGATAGTATGCTTTAGAAACTAACAGAAAGGTCATTAAAAGTCATTAAACACTAGATTGGATGCAGGAAGTTTCTGGGTTGAAGAAGTACTTTATTACTTCTTAAATACTGATGTATCAGTGGTTATATCTTTTTCTGGATGTTCCAGTGCTGATCTCCTGGGCATGAATTTTTGTTAGCATCACCCAGCCAACTTGCTAACTTTGCAGAACCATCTATAATGTTGGTGTTCACATCTGTGTTCACATTGTTGAGCTTCATGCGGAATATGAGATGCAGTGTCGTGTTGACTTAAATGTTTGAAAAGCTGAATTTTAGTGAAAAATATTCCCTAAGGCCGCTGTAGAGAATTACTCTATCAACGTATTTAGCAGAAGAATTTTCATCTTTGTCCAGTGTCATTCACATTGGAAAAAAATCCTTAGATCTAGCACCACTCTATGAGGTTTGTTGGGGGTATTTTTCATAATCTTTACACATTTTCTAGGAGAATCCAGATGGCTGGCAGCCATCTAAGTCTTGATAGGCTGTGGTGAACAGCTGCTGACATACAGGCAGTCACTATATTTCCTCTACACCTACTTCAGGAAAACCCAAGATAGTTCTAATTTGGTATGGATTTCTGTTTCTCAAAAATATCTTAAGAACATAGGGACTTTCTATGGCCTCGGAAGAGTGGTTCATACAGTCCAGGATGTATTTTCTGATGGTGACAAGAGAGATGCTCTTTAGAGATAATGTGCAGACATGGCCACTGTCTGTAGTCCATTCCCTTCCTATCCCTCTCACTGTTGTACTGGGATAGTAGACAGTACACCAAGCTCCCCGTTAATTTTACTTTCTGTTCAAGGATCTACGGTTCATAACGCAAACAGTTCACAGATATACTCAAAGTGCATGTCTCACTTTTAACACCAAATGCACAGAAGAGAAGGAGGTTGAAGCTGCCCAGAAGCAGATCGCAGTTGGGCTGTGAAAGCTGGTTATCATTATGGGTATTGATGAGACTGTGTCTAATTGTAAAGGCTGTTTGTCCCTGAAGATTGCCTTACACATCTTCTCAACTAGCTCCTGATTATGGATGTATCTCAGCCTGGCTGCCACTTCTCAAAAGTCTCTTATGAGGCACCTAAATTAACTTATCAGCAAGCTCTTCCCTTACTGGATATTCTGCTTTTTCTAGTGTTTGTCTGGCAAGGGAATACAAAATATTAGCTTATTACAGCCCTTACAAATGTATAATTACTGAAAAATCTGTTGTTATAGTTCCTGTAAATTTGGGGAAGTTGAATACAGGTTTTAACTATGGTCAAGATTCCATTCTGTGCAGGGCAAACAGGAATCTGAAAGCAAAGATGGCTCTTTCACAATCACACTAAAAAGTAAGACCAAAATATGTAATTACCAAAAATACTTACAGTCCTGTGGTAAGACTGCTTCCTTACCAAAAGGATGTTTACTCGTCACATCTTTTAGGACGCACAGTGACATAGGCTCCCACTATTTCTTCTTCGCTGCAAGCAGGAGGAGTATCTCCTGAAATGCTGTGCCTGTCCTTCCTGCTTCTAAACCTGCTTAGGCATTGAAGTGGTGATTACCTGTAGAAAATCTTTGCAGTTGGTCAGGAGGAGAAGAAATATTTGGATTTATAAAAGCAGGTCTCTTGCATTATAAGATACAGATGTGAAATGCAAGGTGGTTAGTAACATTTTTGAAGGTGTTAACCAGAAGCTCAGGTCTTATCTTCTCTAGAGAAAATTGGTTGGGCAATGGTACTTAGTTGCTCATGTTTTTTAAACAAACATTTTCTACTTATCAAATGTTAAAATCACAGTGCTAAAAGTGTGACTGTAGCTTTTGACATGTATTGGTAGAGATGGTAAACATTTTTTTGGTAGCATGAATGACCAAACCACATGCACTGAAATTCCAGCAGCTGTAACCGCATGAACATTTTACCTTGTGCTAATGATCATGTGTATGCAAGCAGTTGGTAAAAAACATACACTTTTATTTTCCTTACAAGTGTGGACACAAAGACAACAGCTTTCTTCACCTAAGATAAATGAACTGAGTTGACAGAACTAAATTATGAACTACTTCTTTCTTTTGGCCTCTCAAGAAAGGAAAGAAAATGAGAACTTCTGAGGCATCACAAATTTGAAGGAAGAACTAATTTCCCTCCATCAAAGAAGTCCACAAATTATTTTGAAATCTTTTGAAAGCTGTGGAAATATGGTGGCAATCTAAGCAGGGAAGGTCAGTAGCCTCTCTGACTGAAACAGCAAAAGCTTGGTGGTGAACAGCAACGAAAGCCCATCAATTACCTAAAAGCCTTATATTCTGTGAAAACCAGGCTCTCAGTCAAGTCTCAGGAGCTACTTCTTGTCCTTAAAATGAACTGAACTTTGTGTATGAGCTACAAAGTGTCCTGTTTCTTTTAACTGTGTTGTATTCTTGTTTTCCATTTTATCTTGCTTTTAACTGGACCCTAGATTTGGCTTGTTTACAAAATTATAAATGAAGTATAAAGGAACCAAGATATTGATTGCCATTTCTTCATCTAATCTCTAATGTAATTCAAATGTTTAACATAAAAAAAATGGGAAGTTTGTGTATAGGCCAATGGCTTTTCATAGGTCTCAGTTTCTCATTCTTCTGGAATGTAGTCCATGGTGGGTGAAGTAGTCCACCCATTGTCACACTGAATAATAGCTTTCATAACTCCACATACAACTACAGGCTTCATGTGCTCAAGAGCTGTAGGTAGCTTTCTAGCACAATTAACCCATTGATTCTTACCAAGCAGAGTTGATATTACTTGAAATTACAGACCATTTCTGATTCTGAATCTTGCAGAAATGGCAGAATTATCCCCAAATAGCCCAGCCCAGCAAACAAAGACCCCATCACACTAAAATGAAGGCTTCCCTATCAGCAGGGCAATTGCAGTGGTTGTGCAGTTGTAAAGTCACAGCCCCCAGAGATGCTGCCTCTCACAGATCACAGCTGTGTGAGCCTGCCCACTAACTTCTTTCCAAGGGCCCAGGTTTTTCTGTCACCTTATTTTTCATTTTGCATTTGTCAACATCCCACCATCCCCATCTAGGAGGCAGAGGAGCTCCCTTTTGTTTGATGTGAGCTGAGCTCCCGGGGGCACTGAAGGGGTTAAGTGGAGGAAATTCTTGTCAACTTCAATAGAGAATAAGGCATTTTAAAGGATTTTCTGTAAGAAGAACCTAGTATATCTGACATCAGAGCCACAGCACATCACAGTGAAGGAGTAAAATTTCAACTTAAAGAGTTTTTTATACTTTCAGAGTGGAAAATATTCATATTGTGGTTTCACACTAAAAATAAATTCTTCCATTCACAGCCAGCAACAGGTAGCTGAGGTTAGATCAAACCACCAGCTTACTAATGACTGTGAATTGCAGTATCTATAGAAATGACCAGAATTCAAGGCAGCCTCTAAAAATAACCCAGATGAATCATTCTTGAAAAATATTATTCACTCCATAATAAATAGACCCAGCATAAATGTCCACCACACAAAGCATGCTTTAAGTATTTTTTAAAAACTTAAAACACTGTTGCATGTAAATGGAAATAATTGGTTTTCTGCTTTTTGCAGGAGTTCAGCTTTTTTGCATGTCTGGGAACACTGAAGTCATCCCAGGATCCTAAATTTAAGTGACTGGATTGAAAGCATTCCTTTTGCACAAGCATCTTGAATGCAATAAAAAAATAGCTCTTAAAGTATTATAAATAATTAATCTGAATTGTCTTGAGTTGGACTGAAAAATACTGTTCAACAATGAACTAAAAAGAAACAAAAGCTGATAAAATCTTAAGATTATTATTC
Source organism: Cinclus cinclus (assembly GCF_963662255.1). Lineage (NCBI taxonomy): Eukaryota > Metazoa > Chordata > Aves > Passeriformes > Cinclidae > Cinclus > Cinclus cinclus. Next base: position 70,757,185 of record NC_085047.1, read on the forward strand.
TACTGTGCAACATGGGGTTTTTTGGTAGTTATTGGCCAAACACTCTGCTCGTGGAAATCAGCAGGACATCGCTGTCATTAGTGGTGCCAGGTTGATTTACCCAACTTGTGAATCTCGGCCCCAGTTAAATTATTAAAAATCAAAACCTAAAAATCACAAACTCCCCACAATGACAGCAACCACTGTCCTGCAATGCTGTTACATAGTTTTAGACAGGGTTATATTTTCCCATTTCATATTCAATGTTTTCTCATTTAGGCAAATGCATGATCTATGACCATAGGACTGGCAGACTCTAAGAGGCCAGAAGAAGACAAGGACTGTTAGGAAAGAGTGACTAAAACAAACAAACAGTGGATAAAAATCACTACCACCATGACACATGCCCACCCTGCCAAGGAAGTAAATGCCAAAACAGCACAAAATTTTTAACTTCAACATTTTTTTGTTCTCTGGCATTTCCTGTCCCAGTAAACCTTATTGTGCAACTCTGAAATTGTAACCAAGGATGGCAGGTTGTTTTGTTTTGTTTGTTTGTTTTTTGTTTCATGCTGTATCCTATATCTTACATCCAGATATTCACCAGGGGGAAAAAAAAAAAAGACACCAAACAAAAACCAACAAAAAAACATTGAAGAAAGCAATACCTTTCATGCCATCAACATGAGATGTCTAATCACACGTGGGCAATTGCAGGTTTAAGTCCCTAAATTTAGAAATTTAGAAATAAACATTCTTTCTATGTACTTAGTATCTGTACTACTGTGGGACTGAGTGTCTCAGTAAAGTCCCACCAACAGTAAACCCACCAATCGTTATTTCACGGCCACTGTTGCTCATGGTAGATTTCTATACCACGTCACATCTGTGCATTCATCCTTCTCTTTATCACTCATCTTGTGATGATATCTCCTCCCAAAGTAGTAGTTCTGCATATCTATGCATCTGCACAAGAGACACCTATCAGCTGCTTTGGGAATTAACAAAGGCTTCGAAAGTTGCCGCATTTGTATGATTAACAATAAGAAAACTCATATTTTCATCACTTATTTGTCACTGAAAGTACAAAGCGGAAAAATGTTGCTCTGTTTACTGGACCATCATGCCATGCCTGGGAGATTCAATATACAGTGTACAGGGTAGGTGCACTCCACTCTGCAGATGCTCTCTCTCAGGGGTGGGAGAAAGGAGCACCTTCCACAGTATCGTTTAAAAACCACAGGAAAATGTTATAGCAAAAGCTGATACTCTGGAAGGCAAATATTAGTAACAGTGAAATATGGTAATTCAATTCCTCATTCCCCGAACAAGGATGTAATTGCAATGTGCATATATATATGTATCTATGTCTCTATATATCTATATCTACAGGTGACATAATGTGCAATGTAGAAATGTAACTGCAGCAATATTTTGCCCATCTTAACAGGCATCTCAGATTAAGCAATGCTAGTGCACACAGACACTTCTGTCTAACAGCAGCTTACTGTATTTTAAGCATGATTTCACTCATGTAATTTCAGGTAGTGCTTAGAGCTGATATAGTAAGTCACAAAACACTGTGCAGATACTAATAGTATGAATGAGCCTATTCCAATTAACCAGGCTCTCAGCTAAACCAAATGAATACTGTCCCTGGACGTTTTTGCTAGAGCTGAGCTAAACTGAATTCAAACAGTTGCAGCTTCAGTATACAAGAATGGTTTTATAACAGTAAGCTGAAATAAAGGCAGAAAGTCTACACACGAGCTTTTATCAGCACAAGTCTGTCAACAAAAAGCCTAACAGGAATCTACAGCATCCTTAATGGAATTTACTCCCAAAACAGAATCTCTCAGCAAAATATAGAAGATTGATGCCTAAAGGAAGCAACTACCTATATCCTACAGCAGTGGTAGGAATAAATTAACTTAGTAGTAGAGTAAGTTAAGTAGGATTGGAACGAAAGTTAAAAATCCTAAACTGAGATAGCTAGTCCTTGATTCAAAAGTGTGTGTCATGCAATTATAAACTTTTTTTATTCCCCTAGGCAGCTGGGATTTTCCCAGGATACCCATTCAAGTGTATGTTCAATCAGTACATATTCAGGAATTCACCTCTTGTCTATACAAAGTTTCAAGGAGGTCAAGGAGAATTTTGTCATTGCCTCCAGTGAGGCCAGTCATTTCACCCACAAATCTTGCAGCTGAAGTGAGATCTTTGGATAAAAACGATGTGAAATGTGAACAGCACAAATCTTGGACACATTTAATAAACAAAACAAGATATCTTTCCATCTAATATTTCACTTAGCCTAATTTATCAATTAAAAAAAAAAAGTTGACATTGATTCCTTTTTCTAAAGGAGTGAATTAAGGGGTGAATTGTGACAGTCCTTTTCTCTCCAGCCACATCCCTCAGACTGTATGCAGAAATATATTTTACAGACACTTGAAATATTTCAATAAGATCTGTCCTCTCAGAAGCTAAGCTCAAGTGCAATACTTTACACACCAGTTTTTTCTCTATTAATGACTGCAAAATCATTCAGCAATTGCAAGGTTCCATAAACCACCCACTCTACAACCTGGGGGCTAAGAGAGCACAGGGCTGAAAGCAATAGAAAGAACACTTTCCATACCTTGGGAAAAGATGAAGTTATAATGATTTCCATGAAAAGAAACTATTTTTTGTGATTGTTTTCTTCACAGATGTATGTAATTTCCAAAAATAAAAAACAGCATCTCAATTCATTCTTAAAAATCAAGTGCTGTGACATACTAAATCCTGTGTTTTAGTGAAAGAAACTATAGGAAAAAGTCTGTTTTTATGAATTGTCAGTACGTACTTAAGAAATAATTTTCAAAAAATAAAAAAGGGAAAAGAAAATAATGCTGTTCCCCTAAACAAAGAAAAAAGTTGCTACTTCAGGTTAGATACAAAATATCAATATATAATTTTATGTAACTACACTGGAGAAAGTGCCCCAGTCACTTAAACTTTGCAAAATTCTAAAAAGTTACCTTTCCAATTGTCTCACTCCTTTGAGATAAAAAAAAAATTAAAGAGGTTTCTTCTGTTCTGCTTCTCTTAACTGCAATTAAGTTTCTACTTGAGGATTAGATTGTGTCATCTGAACTCTTGAGAATATCTTTGTGAGTGAATTTCCCTTGAGATGACATCTGTGGGAGGGATCTCCTTCCTCCTGGACTGCAAATAAATCTATCCAAGAATGTTCCTGGGCACTGTGTTCCAGCTGGCCCCAAAAGGACAGCGTCCACACTAGGCAACTCCTTTAACTTCTAAAAGAAGGAGCTGCTGGCAAGCTGGCTTTTGGGAATGGCTCCTGAAATGTGGTAAGGAATAGCTTGGGAGAGTATTTCTTGGCACATGCTTAACTCACACCAGGCAGTCTTAAAGCTTCACTAGTGTGGGCAATTGCAATCCATTGTCCAAGAACATTTCCACCTACTGTCTGATTTACAAGTACAGAGGTGCCCAGAAACACTGTTGCACACTTTCAAACTTTGTACTGCAATTGTGTGTGTTCAGGAGAGAACAGGTCAGGCACAGCCCTGATGGAAAGTTCACCTTTTATACCATAACCCATTCCTTCCCCCAACCACACATATTTCAGAATAACTCAAACAGTCTTTTCCTTCCACTTGGGATGAAGGGGTCTGAGGAGAGTCTTCCTCCCCAAGAACAGTATTGAGAGCAGTAGGCAGTGGGCAGTTAAGATAACCTTCACATGTGGCTACTTGTTTGGTTTTTTTTTTATAATAACGGCATTATGGGATCCTCATGCACTAGTTTTAAAGAATGAACACAATGTCTCTCCAAAAAAGAAAAGACACTGAGGCATAGCAACATATACATGATAAACAACTGCATAATCTCCATCTGCAGAGCAGCAGAGGTAGAAGAGAGTAAACCTACTGGTGAAAGGTACAGTGCATTTGATGAGTTCTGCAAGAAGGCATTGATGCTCCTGCTTCCCCTTATTATTTAATGCAGCTGCACTTAGGTTAAGTTCACAAAGTGAATTCTTGGTTGTTAACTGCTCTACTTACATGTTTCATACTGCCATATTCTTCAGGGGAGTGACTGTGAGGGGGGTGGGGAGAGAGGTGAAATTACAAAACAGCACTCCATCAAATTAGCACTCTTGCTATGATAATTAAACAAAATTAATAAATGAAATGACCCAAAGCAAATAAAACTATTACACAGTTTCCTCCTCTTTGCAATGCTTTATGAAAGAGAAATGAGAGGGAAGAAAAACTGTTCACTTCATGCATTTGACAGTTTGTGATATATTAACTTTTATATGTATTGTACAAAAAACAATGACAACACTTTAACTAAATCAGTAATTAATAAAACTGCATTAGAGAGGAAACTGACAAAGGTCTGAGTTGATTTTGTGACCTAAACCAGAACTGTGCCTAATGACAGTAACAGCATAACTGATTAATGCAATTTACTTACAGTGCAACTAATTTTGAAAGACGGCTTGCTATAGCCCTGATGTTTGTATTCATTTCTGAAGATGACAGTGGTAAGTTTGGTCATTTAAAGATTTTCCATCTTGGTGTGGTTTTTCGAGGCACACTATAAGAGCGTTAATACATTCTTTCATCAGTAAACATAGCAACAACACCACGATTTATGACTCATTCATATCCACTGCTTCTGGATCAAAATAAAGTGATGGTAAAAAAGAAAGAGTAAAAAACTCCCTTTGTTCAAGGAGTTCTCTATATCTCTAAGTTGGTCATTCTTCCTAATACACCCTTGTGTACCGGCTCAGAGCCTCCAAGTGAAACTTGTGCCTGCAACTCCTAAATGGCATCAAGTGCTATCTCTTGTAACATATCTCAGGTGCACCAAGTGGTTTGGTAATTATAGGGCAGTCTTCAGGAAAGCAGAGCTCCTCTGGTTGTACCGTTCCTTACCTTTTAAAAAAGAGATTATCTCCCTTGGAAAGACCATTTTAAAATGTAACTTAAACCCCTAAGTATTAAAATATCCATAAATAATCCTACATGATAGCAGACTACATTGTCAAAGATTCTGATTATTGGTAACTTCTACCAAAATGGGAACTAATCCATTTTAGTCTAGCAATTTGAACACTTTAGCCTTAAGCTTCTGTAATCAGCACGCACAGTTAAGTCAGAGAGGAAGAAAGAAATGTTTCTTATACCACACGTAAAGAGAAACTTCAGATATGTAGCACAGCCTCTGCTGCCTTCACCCAAGGTTGAAAATACTGAACTCCCACCCTGTTTCAAACAAAATCATTGCTACTCATGTCCAAAGGTAACTACATTGGCTCGCTACGGAACAGTCTCTGGGGCAGAGGAACAGCAGCAGTTCATACTTTTATGGTAGTAACACCTCCATCTCTTTCATCTGAAACACAGTGCCAGTGGGTTAAAACAAAGACACATAGAGCCTTCTTGAGTAATAAAATTCATAGCAAAACAATGAAAATAAGATTTTTCTGAAATCATTAATTCAATGTCACATGAATAGAAAAAACCTTTTGCATTTCTGAAAATGCAGGATACATGCAACAAGGTAATCAGTTTTTTGACCTTGTCCTAAACTTTCAGGCACAGAATACTAATGAGAAAAACATGTTTCACCCTCCTCTTTCTCCTTTTGTCCTGTAAGTGGTAATAAACCATTATTTATTATGGCTAGGAAAAGTCAAGAAAAAGGATAGGGACCAGAAAGAAAAGAATATGAAGAGAAATAACACCTAGGAGTCTCCACAGATTGAAACATGAAATATTTTTGAAGCCAAAAGTACAATACATCTCTGCACTTAACATGCATTTTCTTAACATGCATGTGTTTTCTGAGTCAACCTGTCCTGAGTTCAACAAGACATAAATTTTTATTTGTAAGATTGCAATTTAAAATCAGATTGCATAAAGAGGAAAACACCCAAGTATTTTCATTGGTAAGGATTTGGTGTGCTTTGTCACCTGCAATCCCACATCTGGTGGGCTGTCTACCTGCAATCCCAATCTGCAATTGATTTATTTAAGATGACCCAACATGACATTTTCAGTAAGACATCTATTCAGTATTATTCTTACAGACATTACTTAATCAAGCAATGTTCTCACATTCAGCCAATTTCTTTCTGGGACTCTGTTCCAGTGACTGATTGAGAAATTAGTCCCAGCAGATGAAATCATTATTACTTGCTGTACCTGCACCCATCTAGGAACATCTGAGATAAGACAGACTGTTCAAATCCATTTTCCCCAGCTCTTAATTCCTAAAGATATTTAAATGTTCCACTGTGGAAGAGAAATGCATTCTGCTTTCTTCCTGCCACCTGAGAAAAAAATCCAACATTTCACTCATTACAAAATTAATTATTTTATGTTTTACCAAAAGTGAAAAGGGTAATAGTAACAGGTAATACTGTATATTTAAATGCTGGGAGTTTAGTAAGAAAGTGTAAAAAATCTGTTGTGTTAATCATCACAACCACTTAACTACTGCCCTTCTGCATTTAGAGAATTTTTGGCTTTTGAAGACTAATTTGGTAAATCTGTTGAATGCAAATACTCACCTGAATATGATCTCAAATTCTTTAGGAACACATTTTATTTCCATCCAAAGCACTATTTATTTTCCACTTGAATCCAAGTCTCTTTTCCTTTTTTTTTTTTTTTTACTGCTATGACCCCTATCTCAAAAAAGAAATTATAATCAAGTTTCAAACCATTAAAGAGTAAAGTAAGAAAGAAAAACTGAGGATATTAATAGAAGAATTTCTAATTTTTTCTAAATTTGATGTATTTATTTGTAGCTTACATCATATAGAAAAATAATTTGAAAAATTGCTATTTGTTTCCACTGTCACTAGGGTCAACTGTCAGTCCAGTCCTGCAAGTCTCTATACCTTAAACAAACCTTACAGAATCTGTAAGTTAACAGATCAAAACTCTGAAACAGCAACACAACAAATGGACCAATAATAAGTGTTTTGCTCTCTCTCATGACTTCTTTGCCGTCTAAAATTAAAATCCTATATGATGCATATCAAGCATGACTTTCATGGCTATCCTCAAAACCCGTGTATGGAAAATTTTCCTTATTTGGACCTCCACTTTCCTATCTCAAAGGATAAAGTAGGCATGCTTTAATAACATTATCTCAATCCACTTGAAAAGCCCTCTTAATTCTTATTAAAACAATCTAATCTGCTTGAGGTAAGATTTTGGTTTTATTTAGAATACTAAGCCTTATCTAATTAAGTGCAATATTAGGATGTTAACTAATATACACAAGCCAGCTTTTAAGAGTCCAGTGGGCACAGACATCAATCTATACCAAGTGAAGCCTAGACCCCAGTGCCATAGTTAGCCCAACAGGCCACACTTCCCTACATCCCTGTTCCCAAGAGTCGTATATCCTACCCAATTCCTGGTAATGGGCTTACTTGGGGTTTGGGGGGGATCCACTGTTTTATCCTCATTAGGAACCAAGTGGAAGGTGACAACCATTCCTCCGTGTTTAAACCAGCTTCAAATTTCACTGCCAACAAGAAGATGGCTTTCCTTTTCCCTTAGAACCTAACTAGGCAGACAGAGAACTTACTACACTACAAAAAGGAAGCACATCCACAATTTTAGTACTGGACTTCAGCTAGTAGGTCTTTTGAGTTACACTGTCTCTGACTGCTGTGCTGCTCAGCCATCTGAGTTTTCTAGTTTCACCATCAGCTTTCACTTATCTTCAACTGCAACATAAGCCACTGAAAAGACAGGGCTTGCCTTCAGTTTAGTCAAGTTCATCAATCCAGTGAAAACACCGGATTTACTGTCTACTGAGATTGGTGAGATTTGGGGTTTCCAGCATGTAGCCTAAAGGTCAAAGATTCCCCCAATGTTTGTTTTCATCAGCAAAACTAGCCTAGGAGTTCAAGCATAAGCATCTAATCTAGCTCAAGAACTACATTCAGTGAACGGAAACACATGATGGTTATCAACCCCTTCAAGAACAAAAATGCTAAAAACCCCCATAATTAAATAATAAAAATCTCTGTTTATCAGCAGCCAAGCACAATCTCACATATACACTCCACTACTCAGTTACTCAGTTAGTGATGCACTTTAAATATGGACAAATGACTCATGTAACATAAGCTACCTTCTTTCTGGCAAATTCCACTCAGAAAGCTAAATATATACTGTTCGTCTTTGCATGCCAAAGTACCCAGCCAGTTGGTGCAGAGAGGAAAGAAAACCAGCTTCCATTTTTTTGCCAGAGAGGTAAGGAAAAAAAAAAAGAGAGAGAAAGCGAACAGCATTTTTAAATTTCATTTGATGATTGATAACCAATACGCACAAATACACAGTGCAAGATTTTTGAGTACTACAGACCTACGTAAAATCATCCAAATACTAGATCTGAGTGAAAATTAAGGAGCAAAAAGAACATTTACTCAATGCTCTAGTTTTCAACTTTTAGTGAGTTCTTAATTTATTAGTAATAATTTGTTTTTCTTGGAGGGGGTTCAGAAAAGGCTGGGAGATTTTTTAAGCGTCAGCTTAAAAATACTTACAACTATTCTTAAATGCCAGCTTAAGAAATGTATAAATAAAATTGAACATTAAGACTGCTAAACTTGGAGAGACATGCTCAGAACAGGAAATGATAGTTTGTTAATAAAGAAAGGTAAATCATTCTCTAGGCTTCCGGTGGGAAACTTGGCAGGGAAAGGATTTTGACCTCAGTGGAAGGTAACTGCCACAAATGACAAATCAAGGAACTTTCTTCTTACAAGTGAGGCAAATGTTTGACATAAGGCTGGACTGCATTCAGATCTATCATTCCCTGTGGCATATTCTTTTAACTTTAACAAATAATCTTGCAAGCTTTTTGCATTGACTGTATTAATTACAGCTTTTTTCCTCCTCTCTCACTGAGTAAAGCCATGCAAGCCTAACATTTTTTGTGAATGATTACTTATTTCCTATTTGAAGCACAAAAGCTCATCACTTATGGAATAGGTCAAGCTTTCAGTGCCTATTAGTCCTAGTCTGGAATGAATTAATGCATTTTCCTATGTTCGTTTTCCTTTTCTGTTGTAGGAACAGTATATGGGACGTTTGCGCAAAGGGAACAAAAATCCTGCATTGTTTTCAGGTGAAGAGGTAAACCAGAACAAAAGAATACACTTTAAAAATCTCTTTTTGGTTTCACATTAGGCTCACTTTGACTATAGTACTGTGAAGTTTGGAATTACAAGTATCAATTCTCCCAACTCAAAACAACAAATGGGGGGAAAAAATGACAAATAGCCCAGTTTAATTTCAAACGTTAATATATTTTCTATTTTATAGTGAACATATGCATCGTTCACCCCTTATTTGCAGCAACTATGACGTCCTCATAAAAAGGGGTGACATTTGTAAGATGCCTCTTAAAATAAATATTTCTTTTTATAAAATAATAAAACTTCAAATAAATATTCTTTACACTAAACAATATGTTGAAAAAATTAGAAAATAAAGGCTGAATTTTACTGTAACTGTACAATATACATGAAGTCCAAAGGGAAATCAAAGTCTTGCAATAGGTTTCCGTAAGACAAAATACAATCTAAAAACATACTGATTGATTCACATTCTTCCGAATGTACAACATATTAGTATAATATTTTGTGACTGTGCCGTGTCTTATGACAGCACTTACTTTTCACAGTTGAAAATATTATTGTATATACAAAAATATAGCACATTATCTCTGGCAGAAAACAATGAAAAAAAAGAAGTCGTTTGCTAATTTACAAATTTTGCAAGTACTATTCACAAACAATAGTTGCCTAGGAGTGTCTGTGTTGCTTTAGCTTATGCAATATGTGGGTCACAATGTACTGCATCCCTTTTTTTTCCCCTGTATGCCACTAGCTGGATTCTAACAAGCGTATCAGTTAAGATGGCACACACACAGAAAAGCATTTCACTGCAAACAGCAAAGTACATCCCCAACCCCTCTACTACAGTGCCAAGACCATAGCTGCTTAGTTGGTTGCATATGTATGTTAAAACAATAATCCTTATTACTTTAGTATTTCTGGCTAGTGATGCTATGTTGGCTTTTCAAAGTTCCTGGGGGGTACGCTGGGAACTTTGCAGCAAACGGTGTTGGAGTGTTTACAGCGGCACCCAGGCCGATTTACCCGGTCGTAACAGCCCTGGCACAACTTAAGGCAACCCTTGGCTGGCAGGTAACACCACAAGCAAGGCAGGAAGAGGGACACTACACCCATGGCGGACCACCTAGTGCAGCAATGTGACTGACTGCAGGAGCAGGGGTTGTCAGCACAGTTGTCCTCGTCATCATTAGAGCAGTGATAGAAGAGGCCCTTCACACAGCAAACGCAAGTCCCATAATCAACTACGTTCTGGGCTGAGCAAAGACACTGCTTGTCACAGATCCAACATGAAGGGAGGGTCCTTGGATAAGTGCACTCCTTACACTTACACTTTCCACAGTCCTCACACCTGTAGCTGTGTGCTCCCAAGTCTTCTTTGCTCAGTGGCTTCAGCTCACTCGACTTAAGCTCAGACTTGGGCTGCATTCGGACTATCCCGTCAGCAACTGGCCCTGAAGACGATCCCAGAAGTCTTTGTTCTGATGAATTACTGCTCGTACTTGTCCTCGTACTGCTCCGTGAACCTGTGCTGACTGTGCTGATGGATCGGGACAGAGGCGCTCGAGGAGGTGCGTGCGTTTGTGTGTGCTGGATCCGGCTAAAATTACGATGCTCAGGCAAGCCATGGGGCCTTTCATTTTTGGGTTGGGTTGTTACCCGAGGAGAAGACTTGACCCCCGGCCGTGGAGCCACCGTAGGTCCCTCTGTGTATTCATTTGTGTTTCGGATGGCTCTGATCTGGTCCAACGACAAGACATGAACCTGCTGCATCAGGACATCCCGCAGGTCGGGCTCCCTGTGCGGTCTCCCACTGTCACGCCGAGCCTGTAGTAAGGGCTGCGACCCACTGCCGTGCTGAGTCTCCATCAGTGCCCAGAAGCTTGCTCACCCCGCCAGGCTTAGAACACATCTGAAATCCTGGAGCAACAAAGAGAGGATTCACTATTGCGACACATCTCATGCTCTCTCCAGCAGCCTTTCAAGCCTCCAGGACCACACAGCACTGCAGACAATCAAGTAATGCATCAGCCATTAATAAAAGGAGTCACATCTGGGACAAGCATAGGCACTGGTCAGCTGAGTGCACTTCCCTTGGCCTGTTCTGCCTACTGTTGTGGGGAGCTTAAGGAGATTCTTTCCTAGGACCATGCAGCTTAACTGGAGGTTCTGGAAAGCCTAGGTATACTCCTTCTAACTGAGGCTTCCCAGGCCATCTTCTGGTTAGACCATGGCCTTTAAAGTGATTACATTTCAGCCACTTGAAGTGATACTGCTTTTTGCATCAGGCTACTGAAAACCTTATACTAAAAAAAAAAAAAAAAAAACAAAAAAACAAAAAAAACCCCAAAAAAACAAACTATCCTGCAAGTATTTAGGAAGTGTAATGTGACCTGCTGATGACAGACATATAATTCTCCAATTTTGTTTAAAACTGTATAATATTTTGGTAGGCTAGTCTCTTTACGCATTAAACTTTACATGATGTAAATAGGAAATTTTAGTTTAATACCAATGGTCCCAAGAAAAACACTAAATAGCAATAAAATGTTTGAGGTTAGACATTAAATGAGTTAGTGCTACCAAAAACTTCAACAGCACAAGTAAAAATATCTCTCTCCAGTATTTTAGTGTGTGTCATACTGGTACACACCACTGTGATTGTTATTTTAAACCTCAATACTACAAAAGCAATGCTACCACAGTTGTTTAGGTTTGTTGTTTTCTTTATTTTTTTCATGTGCAAAAAATTCCGTAGACTACATTTCAAATTGTAAATATTATCAAGAGTGGCTTGTGGGATAGAGGCATGCATAACATAATCAAATAATGCCAGCATCCAAGAAGCCTGCTTGATTGTGAATATTACTAGAAAGGATCGTTAACTGCAAAGTAGATAGGCAGACTTTAGAATTTAAATGAAAACCCAGTAAAAGACACAGAAGATGAGAACTTGTAAATAACTACCACACTCAAATATTCACAAGTTTCTAGTACTGCCCTCTAAATTAGTTAAGATTTGTTTTGCCTATCTTAAAGTGGCCCCAAAATCCAATTACCTATACAAAAATCCAGGACAATATTTTACAATTAAAGCCCAAGCAGGAACCAAACTTGTTACAAGGACCACACAATGTCTTCAATCATACCTAGAAAGAGCTCCATAGTGTTACTCAGTACACATCAGTTACCAACAATAATACTGTACTGCAGTACAATAAAATATAGCCAAACAGTTTAACAAAGACTATCTCAAGACACTGTCTTTATTCTCACATCAATGCAAAACATTTAACCTTTTAACTGCTGGTTCCCTTCTTTCAAGTACTTTTTCTTAAAAAAATTAAAATAAATACATATAGACAAATCTCTAACTTTTAAGAGTGACCACTTACTTTAAATATTGCCAAATCCTGGTTTTGGACACAGGTATATTGGACACATGTATATTACCATGTTCATTTCCTCCCCTGTCGTCTACTCCCCCCCCCCGGCCCAAAAATAATAAAAAAGTCTCGCAAACTTGGCTTGAAGTATTACGTATCCTTTTTTTCCCCCTTTTTTTAAAAATTAAAACATCTGCCATACCAAAAGTTTAAACCAACAGTCTAAGCAGACGGTCACCTCCTCTGAAACTATCTGGAGATAAAAAATAGTAGAAAATAAAATGTTTTCCCCATTCTTGAGAGTAATTGGCAGCCCTGTCTCTCCTCCACGTCCAGGCTTCCACCAGCCCCAGTGAGCCTAGAGGGTACACGGACCAGCCCCTGCCTCTCCAGAAACGACAGCCCACTGCAAAAGCAGAGCTGACCCTGACCTGAAGGAGCTTCAGACGACCCCGGGATCGGTGGCGGAGCCCCCCTCAGACGCCAAGGAGGGAGCTGGAAAAGCGGCCTCCGGTCTCCGCTTCCCTCCCTGCCTCCAGCTCCATCTCCATCTCGGGCGGGGGGCGCGCAGCAGGTGGGAGGCGACAGCCCCTCGCCCGCCGGAGAGTGCAGACAACCTGGAGATAACCAGGAGACATCCTCTGGGCAGGGAGGTGGGAGGGGGCTGCTTCAGCCGCCTTATCAGAAAGTCAAACCCATGCTTCCTTTTAACTCTTCCCCCCTGCCCTCCCCCAGGAGATGCTAAAGGAGCTTCCCCTCCCGGGAAGTGCCAGGCGCCCTGCAGACGGTTCAGGCAACACCTCCGGGACAGCTGGGCAAAAGGCAGATTACCGCCTCTCGCCTTGCCCTAAGCACCCATTCAACTTCACAAAGCCAGCCGCTGGAAAAGCTCCTCTTATTTTACGCATATTCTGCAAATTGCCTGACCTTCAGCCCGCCCCGCTCCGCCCCAGCCCGGAGGGACCCAGGAGGCATTTCCAGTGGAGCATCGGGCCGAGCCGGGTGCTCCCCGTTTTCTCTCCCCTTGTTAGATCCGCTAAGAGCACAGGATGCAAAGAACCAGCACATTTATTTGCAAACCTACATTTTCCTGAAAATCCTTACGGGAGGGCACATCTCTCTCTCCTCTGACCTAGCACTTTTCCCCTTTGCATCCTCCAAGAGCAAGAGAAGCAGATTTGCCTTTTTGTGTGTGCATGTGTGTGATAACACGATTCCCCACTTCTAAGAGCCAAAGTCCACTCTCACCGAGCTCAAGTGCCAAGATTGCTAACTTTTCTTAGCTGGGCTTGGCAAAAGGGTGAGCGAGGGGGACGGGTTTCGCCTTCGGCACATTTGGGGAGATTTAAAACGCGAGGGGCTTCTTGCGTGCTGTGGAAAAAAACCGTGTACCGCTGGCCGGGGAAGGGCGAAGCCTAAGGGAGAGAGGTCCTCTGCCCGTGAATTTCTGTTTTGTGGCCGGATCCTGTACAAGGCACCCCCACCCCCATTCCCACCGCACACACACCAGCCACCTCCTCTTCTTTCAAAGTGCTTTGAAACCCCCATTAAGGGCCGAGTGTGTGATCAGACTATGGATTAGGGCAAAAGGGACTTTACCATCGGGGTGGGGCAAAGTGACACACAAATAGCTTGCTGAAAACACCAGCAGCCTTTTTTTTTTTTTTTTTTTTGATGGGGGAAGGGGTTTGTCACGAAGCAAGCCCACAAAAAAAAAAAAAGTATACATTATGGCTTTTCCTTCCCCTCCACACATGCCCTCTGCATAGTAGAACCTAGGGAAGAACTTTCTTCGTTTTACAGATCGAATTATTTTTATGTCAGGATAAATATATAAGCGTACACACATACACACACACATATATTTGTACCAGACGTGCACTCACTTCCGAATCGCACGAATCTCCTGACGCCACTACAGACAGGCGTAAATCACGCACTGAAAGGCGGGTTGTCCCTTCTCCCCCAGGACCGGGGGCCAAACAGCCCCGCCGCTCTCCAACCCCGCTGCGCCCTCCCCTCACCTCCCCCGGGGCTTGTCGGAAGCCCACGCGTGCCCAGCGAGGCAGGAGCGCGCAGGACATCCCGTGCCCGGCTCCCCGCAGCAGCGAGAACACGCCGGAGCTGTGGCTCCTCCAAGCGCACCCTCCGCTCCAGTGGCAGCCCCCGCAGGCATTCCGGGGCTCCAGCGCAGCCCTCCGCCCCCCGCGTAGCCTTCCGCACCCCCGGGGCACCCCGGCGGAGCGCGAACGCGGAGCAGCCCGCAAACCCCACAGAGCTCCCCCCACCCCTCCCCGCAGAGAAACCGCTCCGAAATCCCACCTCCAGCTCCTCTCTGAGAAAGGAAGGAGAAGGGGGGGAGAGGGAGAACCTGTACGAATGGAAAAGGGATCGGCCTCAAACATTTCCACGAGTTTTCTTGGAGCAACCAAGCGGAGGGGGAGGAAGAGAGGAGGAGGTTACTGAAAAGCTTGTTTTGCAAAGAAGGAAAAGGCTCTCACCGTGATCGCGGCGCTGCACCAAACCCCTCTCTCTCTTGTATTTTCTTCTTCCTGCGGTTTGCAAATAAATCCAGCCCTAAAGCAAAAAAAAATTCTTTTCCAAACTCTGCTTTAGTCCAACTTGCAAATTAGAGTAAGAATGATCACCATATTAAAAAAAAAAAAAGTCCTGAGCAAAGTTAGGTGCCTCTCCCCAGATCGATTAGAAATACGTGTGTGCGTGTATATATTATAATAATAATCAAAACACCTCTCCGGATCGGGGTGGGTTTCTTTGCTCCTAAAAAGAGATCATTGTCTTAAACACACTCACTTTCCTTTTTCTTTTCCTCAATGAACAGGAGGCCGAATCGCCAACACCAAGTCACTTTTTTTGTTGCTGTTGCAAATTGATCAAGAGGAAAGGGAAAAGCCAAAGAAAACAAAATAAAGTGGATCTAAAATAAAATCCCAGAGCTTTCTTCCACTGAGCTCCTCCAAAAAAGCAGCTTGTGCAATGTAGTCGTTCTGCTGAGAAGCTGCTTGCTGCAGGCTCCTCTCCCCTCTCTCCCTCTTAGCTTTCTCGCTCCCTCTGCGAGCGTGTGTGTTGCAGGCAGTTCTGTGGTTTGCAATCGGGGGGGTGTTTTGGGAGCGCAGCGGATTTGTGGTGGTGGTTGTTGTGTGTTTGGAGGAGGTGGAGGAGGAGGAGGAGGAGGAAGATTTGAGATCTGAGCTGTAGGGGCTCGGCGTTTTTCTGCTCGCTCGCTCTCTCCCTCTCTCTCTTTTTCTTTCCGGAGGAGGTAGGGTGATCTCTCTGCAAAAGCAGCAGTAAATGGCGTCATGTGGATCTGAGGAGGAACAGAGCAGTTGTTGTCCCAGAGGATATATCGCATCCGGTCCCAGCTCATTGGCTCTGCGGGGCTACATTCACTGGCGCTCCCAGCGATCCGCCAGCACTCTGAGCTGCGGGAGGCATTCAAAAGGGCAGCGCTGCCTCCGCCGAGCCAGCCCGGCGGCCCCGGCCCCGGCCCCGGCCCGTCCGCGGCGCTCCCCGCGCTGCACTGCGCGGGGCGAGCAGCAGCCGCTCTCCCGGGGCCTCGCCACAGCCTGTGCTCACGGGAGGCTGCTCCGTGCGCGGTCTCACGCCGCTCGGAGCTGCTTTTGTGCTCGTGTATTGACTCAGAGGCAGGCGGCGATAGGTTTGCAGGGAAACCGAGGGGAACTCGCTTCTCGCGGGGAGGAAGGCGCGCTCTCCCCGCCACTGCTGGCGTTCGGGAGACCGTGTCCAAGTGCTCCCCATTGCCTCCAACCCGTTTTCCTTAACCTAGTGGAATAAAAGTTTACACTTTCTGCCCCTCCCCCGCTTCGCCCTTTCCAGCCGCCGGTCGCCGGCCGCGCAGGGAGCAGGAAGGGTGATTACTTGGGGCATTGTCCCGCGGATTAATGCGATTAGGCGGCGCGGAGGGCGCCCCCGTGCCCGGGCGGGAGCGCGGAGCGGGGCCCGTGGGCCGCGGAGCGGAGCGGGCGGCAGATCCCCGAGCCTCGGGCGCCTGCCCGTGGGGTGCGCCGCATCCCTGGCACCAGCGGGGTCCCCTCGCCTGTGTGGGGGGGCATGGAGGTGTGGGGGTTTTTTTCTAGTAAGTTAAAAAACCCCTGCAAACCTCCCCGCCCGGCCCTCCCCAACTTTATTTTAGTTGCCATCCGTGCGGGGGACACGGTCTGCGAGCAGCTCGCGAACGTGACTGTTTGTCTTCCGGGCTTTTCCTGACAAGGCCACAGCTCGGTCCTTTTGGTCCGAGCTGGAAACACGGACGGGGCCACTGCGGCTTGTTGGACGCCGGCATCTTGCGCCGACTCCTATCTGTAGGCGCAGCCCTGTCCCCAGGCAGCCGAGCACCGATGTTCCCGTGTCACGTGTGGCATTGCTTAAAATACACACCGTGTGTAAGGCAGAAATCGCTGCGCTATTCACATGGACAGCCTTCGGTGCAAAGCCCCAACCAGCCCTCTACTACTCGAGACGATTTAGCGGCACTTCCTCTCCTACACCTGTTGGTCACCGCTCTGTGGAGGCCGTGGTCATTGCCCATAAAAAAACTGTAAATAAGGCGGGCTGCGTCTCACATGGACGGCCTTCGGGTTTTTTTGTGGTTTTATACGCAAGTATCCGTTCTTCCACAGTACTATTCTGAACCTGCAAACTATTTTCCATACTTGGGTGACTCCGAGCCCCCGGAGTTAAACGGGCCTCGCTTCTTCCCTTTCAAGCGGGTTCCACGGCTCCCTAGCCCGCACTGAACTGCTGCAGCCCGGTCGTCCGCCCCCTCCCCAGCCTGTCCGACCCCCGGCCTCGCAGACGGAGCGCTCTCCCTCCGGGGCGGGGGCTGCCCCTGGGCTGGAGCCGCAGCTCGGTGGGGCTGTGTTACCCTCGGGGCTCCGGGGAGCGGCGGCGGCGCGGGCGCTGTCCCCGGCAGAGGGAGCGCGGCGCCGGGGCGGGGGGCGGCGGGTCAGGGCGGCTCCGCGGGGCAGCAGCCCCGGCGCCGGAGAGCGCCGGAGGGAGCCGCGGGCCTGCCCCGAGCTTCCCCGCGGGAGGGGGCACCCGGTGGCCTGGCGTCTCCATGAGGATGCACCGGGCAGCGACGTGAGCATCCTCGGAGATGTGCCCTCCGTGTAGGCTGCGCGCTCTGTGTCAGCGAGGCAGTTCACGGTGCTCAGCTGTGAGAGACAAGTCTGGGTTGAAATACCCGGGAAACAGAAAACACAGTATTCCCCTCACTGCAGATGACAAAAATCGCTTCCTCCCAAATAGCAAAGTCAAAAATAGGTTAAGAACTTTTTGTGCAAACCTGTACACATGGGGAAGGTCTGTTAAATTATTTATAGTCGTTTATATTGAGTACATAAATAGTGTTTTAAATTGGAAAGTTCATAACACCACTTTGAAATCTGTCGGTCAGTAGAGCGATCATCAATTCCCACATCAGTTCTCAACTACAGGTGTATACACTTAATACAGAGAGTAGTCTTAAAGACAGATCTAAAAACAGTGAAGCGAAGCTATTTTTATTCACAGAGCCAGTCATGCATGCAAAATGGCAAAGCATCAATGTGTTATAGCTCAAAAGAAGAAAAAAAAAAGCGCCAAAAATCAAGCCAGCAAAACCCCCCAAAATACAGCATCCTGGTACTGATGAGTTTGAAAAAGAAGTTTTAAACTTGCAAAGATTTGTGCGCTAACTGGCACAAACGTAAACAATAAATGGTGCACAAATCTGCAAAAAATTAAACGTGCTCTTTTTGTGCGTGTGCTTGTGTGTGTTCATGTTGGAACCCTGACGCTGATTTCTCACGTTTTTAATCTGGTGGTATCTTGGATCCAGGTTTTAGAGGATTACATGTATCACTCACATTTCTTTCTGCGGAGTGGCTTAATGCATGTGATTATGTTTCCCCTAGTGGTTTGCTCTAACCATTGCATGATTTTTTTTTCTTTTAACCCAAGCAGACCTTGTTTTTTGAGATTAAGTTCTTGAGTTTATTCTCAGCAAATAAATGTAACTATTGTGTGTGTATATATTTTTGTACACACCAACATACACGTATATTTATATGTATATGGGTGTCGTATATTCATTATATATTTGAATAGTAGCAATTCCACTGGCTTCAGGTGAAAAATGGGCCACATACATTTGAAAAGTGTATGACATGACAGACACCCATGTGAAATAGCTGAAACTTTTCTGCTTCATCCTGAAATTGTCGCACAAGTTTTTACTTGATTCAATTTTCAGACCAGGACCTGAAAACAAGTGCTTTCCCCCTTTATTTTGAAAAGGGAGGGAAGTTCATTCATGAGGAATTCTTCCTGCAAGGGAATGAAAGTGCCGTACTTTGCTGACTTTGAGAACATTTTGTGCATTATCTCATTAATTAATGCAGTGATATGGGAATATTGATCCTGCACGTCCTGATAGGACTAGGTTTGGCTGCACATTACTTCTAATGCCCAGAAGTTCCACTCAAATGTAAACCTTTAATTGATTATCTTCCGTGTTTGTGACTCTGAATAAGCTAAAGTACATAAAGGAATTATAGAGCTTTTTAAAAGTGTAAAGCTCTTTTTGCCTACTGATATTTCATTGAGGTTCTCAGGCTGATAAGGCCACTTAGATAAATTGTAGAGAGAAACAGAGAAGTCAAACACACTGCACTATAAACGGTTGGATGTATTGATGAAGAAAATTAGGTCCTTGCCCTAGTACTGTTAGTTTTGCTTTTGCAATTTTTGTTGTAGTTTACCTGAAGAAAATCCTGGAATTCTCTTCCCTGAGAAGAGGGGGAAAATGAACACTGTGTTCTAGGGACAGAGTCGGGTGGGACAAGGATCATCATCGTTACATGTGAAAGAACTGATACCTGCCACTCTGGTTGGGAATGCACAAGCTCTGCGGCTGCTCAGAGGTTTAGTCTCCTGCTTTTAGTGATGCCCAGATCTTCTTTGATTAAACTACTCTTTTCAGATCTAGCTCATGATAGACACCTTCCTTAAAGGCAATATAGGCCAGAGCCTCTGTAACTTTATCCCATCTGGTGATTGCCCCAGTATATAGAGGGACAGTTGCCAGAAGGACATTTTAACTTGTTGAACACCAAATATACTTATGTAAACTTAAAGAGCAAACAAATCCCTTTCCTGATACTTCTGAAATGATACTGAAGGATACATACATTTAGTACTTGTAATATAGTGTGGAGCTTTTGCATGTAAATTGTTCTAATAAAGCTAGTATGCTCCTTGATGTGTCATTCAATGTTATTTGGTTATATTTGTGTCCTTGATAAAATCAGCATTGTTTTTTTTTTTTTTAAATTCAGCTTTATAAACCTTCCTAGCTTATGCAATGCATTTTATAATTAATTCTTTCTTCTCAAATACCTTGAGACCAAATGTTCATAAGTGGGACAATTTGGCATGGATTGGGACTAAGTGAAGTTTATTTGCTAAAAATGCATTATAACAGGCTTTTTATGGTGTATATGGTGTATTTGGTTTTGGTAGGGTATTCCTCCTAATATTTTTTATTTCTTTGGTAGAAATAATCATGAGAGTGGCAGCACAGATAGGCCTTGTCTGTTAGTGTTTGAGTCACTGCACTTCCTAGATTCATTCAGTTAGAGGTTAGATAACACTGGGCTTGACTATACTAGAATTTTATGCAAAATCAACTGATTGCCTATGAAAATGTTAATAAGCACTAGTTTGGGAATTCCCAAAATATTTTGTAGCAGTATGCAGACATTTATGTGTTGACCTGGGATTAAAATGATTCAGGAGAAATGGAAGATGGCAATGTTAGAAGTTATGGGAAAGAAGGTTTTATGAAGAGAATTATCACATCTCTACTGTGGTTTGCAGTAGTAGCTTTCAAATTTCTTCAGTCTGTAGACATTTTCCATGCTTTAAAAGAGAAAGAAAACTATAAGGGAAGCACAGACTTTTTTAGAAAATTGTAAATTACGAGACCTCCCATTTAGAAGTGGTCCCTAGGAGTTCAAAGATCACAGTTAGAAAACCACTAATGTAGAGATACCTGAACTAGCTCTAAACTGAATTGTAGTAGAAAGGTAAATGAATATATTGGGTACTGTGAGCAGTGGAGTTGGAAGAAGGCTGCTCTTCTCAGAAGTGCAAGGTAGCCTGCATGGACCTCCATGTTGTGATGGCCATTCTGCTCCCAGAACACAAGGTATTTTTCTGCATTGGAGGCTGAAGTTCAAAAAACACTCCTAGAGATTAGCAATTGATAACATAAATCTTGAAAGTCAGTCAAGGCACGTGTACAATTCAGATTTCCAGATTTTGCTGCAAACAAAAGGAAGCAGATAAATGTTTTAAAAAATAAAAGTATCATGTTTATCCTATTTACTGAGATTATTTTTATTTTCCTCAGTTGTGAAAGACTTGTGTTCATCTGAGCACAGACATACAAGCATACAAGCACATCCTGAAAGCAGAGGTGATGTATGCAGGACAGAATAATTTCCTGGAGACTAATGAATTTTGCACAAAAAGGGAAATAAAAACTGTTGTTTCCCCATCATTTGACTGAAAGTCAGAACACAATCAAAATAAAATATATTTATGTGGTTACATCAATTAAAAAATATATTAGACTGTGAAATACCTTGATCCTGCTGTCAGTTCTGTACTGTCTTTTTTCCCCTGTTTATAATAGCAATATCAATGACAGTAATTAAAATGCTGGATAGTCTGTCACAGTTTTCTCCACAGATCTCAAACTAGTTTTCAGGAGATGTCACTGCCCATTTTAGGGGTGCGAAAAAACAGGGAAGAAAGGAAGAGATAACTTATCCCAAAAGCAAGAACTAGGACTCTCAGGTCCCTGTCCAGTTTCTGTACTGTGTACATGCTGCTTCCCATGGAGGCCCAAGGTGTTAATTTCCTTCTCACCTCCAGAGTCTTTCTGCACAACCAACATTTCAGAATCTGTGTCTGATAGAATCAGAGCACTTTAAAAAAAAAGTATGAACTGTTAGACAATTATCTTACTTTGAGAGGGAAGAGGGTGAAATATTTGATTATCTAAACAAGGTTATCTCTGCAGGAGCTTCCACTCCTACCCCTTGATTAAAGAGTTCCTCTAAACTTCCATCTCTGCATCTGGTGTAGTTACTCCTATCTCATTTGTGGTTTTGTAATCTTTTCCTGTATTTTAAGCAGGTCTATCACTTTCAAAAGTTCCACTGATACAAAGGCAGAAATTGACAGAGAAGCTGGATCTTGGAGCTGTTCCTCCCTGACTCCTTCTGGAGCCTGAGTGAAAGTCTTATGTGCTCCAGGCCAGGGAGGGAATCCAGCTGTCCAGAGCAGCTCCTAGGATGGTGTTCTAATTAATGAAAGTTAAAGGAAGCATTGGAAATTGCATTAGAAACATAGACAATAAATCCACTTCATCTGACAGAACAAGCTTGCAAAATAAGCCCCCTGGAAAACTTTCTTCCTTCTTGAGGTTAAGTGTTTAAACCGTTTTAACATATTTTAAGTTTTCTTATTGTTGCTTACTCACAACACAGTTCAAATTAGCATAAATTATATCCAGTTCTGATGGTTTACGTTGTGTCAAAGCAGTTGTATTTTCCAAAGTATGTGCTGTTCAATTTCCATTTTCCTTCTTAGCTCTGTAGATTTGTTTTCTCCACAGGGACACAAATTATGCCTCTATAAAATCCATTTTAGCTAAGGAAATGTCTGTTAATGCCTTGTTCAAAATCCCAATGTAGACAATAGAAATAAAGGCAACAACCTTTATTTAATGGAATGGCTTTTGCATCAGGTAAAGTCTGACCTCTGTGAAGACTAAGTCTTTGCAGAGTTAGAGAATATATGCAATTTTATGTCTAAGTTAGACGGTCAATATGTAAAACTCTATGTACAGATGGTAGATTAGATGCTGGGCCACAGCCCAGGCTAGTGGTAGTACTTTCAAGTTTGGTCGAAGCTGGAGATTAAGCTGCAAAGGCAAAGTCTTCATTCAGCCCAACTTCAAACCCAAGGATTTTTTCCGCAGTAAAAAGGACTAGGAGAGGGAAAACATTTTCTCTGTGGTGAGAGGGTGGCAGGAGGGAAAAGAGCTGCCTTTTGCTGAGACCCTCTCGGCTTTAGCATTGCAGAAGCTGATTCTGAAGGCAAGTCAATGAAATAGAAATGGGAATTTCCTCCGTTCTCCTTCCTGCTTCTGTCTTTGCCCGTCTCACCTTTTGAGAACCTGATTTGTATTTGTATACATGCGTGTGATCCCGATTTCATTGTTTGCCTTTTCACACAAGCACTTTCACCTACATCCCCCTCCCCTCCCTTCCTCTCATTTGGCAGCCAGTTGGGCTTCTTCCTGCCTTGAATACCGCATTCCCTGGTTATTCAAGCTCAGTCATTAGCACCCTGTCCCCCCACTGAAATTATGAATGAAAAGCCTTGTTGTTCTTTACAAATAACTCGGGCTTCCTCAGTCAGTCAAATTCAAATGGCAGTGACTGCCAGACAAAGCGCCTGTATGATGGACAGTCCTCTCAGCAAGCCATCAAGGCACACAGGAAGTTTTTAAAGGCACAATCTAGGTAGCGCAGCCTGGGCGTTCCCCGCCCCCCCCCCTCCCCCCCCCCCCCCGGGCGCGGGATGGGGAACGGCGATGGGGATGGAGATGGGGAAGGATGGGGATGGAGTGGCGATGGGGAGGGAAGGGGATGGCGATGGCGATGGGGATGGGGAGGGGATGGCGATGGGGAGGGAAGGGGATGGCGATGGGGATGCGGGGCAGGCGCTGCCCTCCAGCGCCGGGGGCAGCTCGGGGCTGGCCGGGCGGCACCTCCGGCACCTTGTCGCGGCGGGCTGGGAGCGGTGGCACAGCCCCCCCGCCGCCCGCACATTGTTCGCCGGCCCCTTTCACGACGGGGGAAAAGGTAATTGACAGCCCCATTGTCCGGCCCGGCCCCCCGCGGCTTTAAAACTCTCCGGGGCCCCAGTCACACGTTGTCAATGGGAGCTGTCGGAGGTGACGAGTGAAGAAGGGCTGTTCAGGAAACAGTTTGAGCCCTTCAAGTGGACAGGCCTCAGTGACTTCCCCGGCACTCCGGCTGCCACAGGCAGCCCCTTCAAAAATAACCTTAAAGCAATAAATCATACATGTTTCCTGCACTATACAAGGAACAGCTGGTTATTTTTCTGCACTTCCCCTCCCTCCCCCCCCCCCCTTTAAAAAAAAAAAAAGAAAAGCCTAAAAATTATTTAAGCACAGGAAATCAAGCATGTCAAAATTTGGCAAAGCAGTTTGAGTGATTTTGCAATTACAACACTTCTTTCTCTATTAGCCAATCCTTGGGCATTGACTTTTTATCTCCTCGTTTCCACGGGGGTAATTTCATCCGTTGTCTTCCATACAGCAACGGGAGTGATCTGCGAGGTTTGCAAGGGAAAGCTGTTCACTGTGATTCTTCTCTTTTACAGGAACTCTGTATCCTGGAATCCAAAAAGATGTCATGGACCTAAACCATCACTTTATTTAGGGAACAAAAACCCTGAACCTGAGAATTACTGTTGAGTCTCATCGTAGGCAAGTCTGCATCTCTGTACTTAGTGCCCTTAACTATCTGATGCAGGCAGTATTGATGCATCACCACGCATGATACATCATTGTGATGTGTGTGCATAATATTGTGTTTGATGCATAACATTTTAAATACAACCACAGGTTTTTCTCCTAAGCCTCTGCAACCTCAGGCTCTGTTGCTGCAGCTGGAACCACACAGACCAACATTTGTGTTTGTACCAACCCCCTTTAGGAGCCCACCTGCGTGGATCTGATTTCAGTCTTGGAGCTGTCATTTCCTGCCATCACATGAGGTAGTTAGTGCATGCTAGCTAACTAAAATCCAGATCTGTTAGACTTAGTGTTGCCGGTTAGCAATGCCCAATTCTGCCAATATATTCAGTGCTTGGAACTGATGATACACTTACGAAATAAAACCAGGGGTCAAATATTCTTTGCAATGTTCTGAAATGTCCATACACGGTGACTAAAACATTGTATTCTAGCCAGAAATTTAATTATTAAAAAAATAAAATAATAATTAAAAAAAAAACAAACAAAAAAAAATCCAAAAAAACCCCAAAACCCCAAAAAACTGACAGAAAACCCGGAGGATGAAGTAAGGAGAAAATCAAACTTTTGTGGAGGTCTGGGGTCTGTGAAAATCAAGGCAAAAAAAGAGCTAGCTTATGTGCAGCAGAGTTAAATTCTCCTTACTCACATAACATAGCATATATGTTCTTATTTCTTTATCATGACACCTATTAACAAAATATAAAGAATATCACTGTTGGCTTAACGGTGGCCAGAGAGTATTTAACTGAAAAAAAAATAGTAATGAAAAAGGAGGTGTGTGGTAGCAGGTTTAAATCTGTGATCTGCACAGTTTACTCCATGATATCAACCTATCCATTTAACAGCATTGCATTGGTAGGTCAGGCCATAGGAAGGAATATTTGCATTTTTTTTTTGAGTATTGTTACTGTCTGTATTTCATTTGCAATATATGTTTGTATGTCAGTTAATATAATTTCATCTCCTTGTGGGTGTACTTTCAGTTAATCTATCCACAGCACATTCCTGCCATAGTTTAAAGACTAAGGTAACATAGACTTGCTAAGTGCCTGAGACTAGTTTACAGGCAATTTTAGAAAAACCTTACAGCATGCTGTAAGACATGGTCCTCCTAAATATCTTTTGAAATCTTATGGGAGTAAAAGCTGTTCAAAACCTCAGACCAGATGCTTTGGTAGGATCCAGCCTTTAGCTTGCAAATTACTCTAGGCAAGGATCTCCTTCCTGTTTGGCAACTTCCTAGAACACTTTTGCAGCCGGATACATAAACTGCTTATTATGTTGAGGAGGAGATACTCATCTGGGGTGATTTACCATTGCTCACTTTCATCCTCTGAGAATTCAGCACCATATGGAAGTCAGAGGTTATCCATGTCCTGCAAAGGGAGCCCATGATGGAAAGCCTTTGCTGTAAAAACCTGTTTTCTTACTTTCCTTTACTGTGACCAAGAATTACATATTCTCATATGTCACATTATACCAACTAACCTAAAGTCTGCTAACACAGTGAATATAGCAATATTTTGCTGTCGAAATGAATGACATTTTAGAACCTGCCACCTTGGGGGCTTTGAGGTGTGTCTGTTGTGTTGGGGAACAGTATAAAAATGTTAACAAGTTTGCTATTGCCTTTGCCTAGCAGCTCAAAATGTTTGTTTAGCCACCATTAGATCAGTGGAGAAACAGAATCCCACAACCAAACAATAGTTAAGAGCAAAACCTCTGCTGTTCACTGGCTTACATGTAGAAGAACATTTGAAAAGCCATTACAGAATATGTATATTTACTCCCTAGCAGAGCTGAATCCTTCACTTCTCAGTTCTTCTCATCTCTTCGGGTAGGTAGAAGAATTAAATCCAGTGTTTTGGAAAAAAACTGCTGGAAGAAAAACCTCAATGTCAATAGTTTCCTGTCAGTAGTTTTCCTACTTAGCTAAGCTCATTTTTAATGGGGGATGAGAAGCAAGTATGACAAATATTTTTCTTCCAATGTACAAACAGGTTGTGAGCTAAGGCTGTGAATCCTGCCATATGAAAAAGTGACATCAGGATGGCAGGAAACCTGACATCATATGCTGAAAGAGGAGTGACAGCAAGGCTGACAGAGAAGCTTAACTGGGCAGTCAAGTGTGAAGAAAGTGCATCTGGGCAGGTGTCTGTAGATGACAAGATGGGAGAAAGAAGCGCCAAGAACTAGTAACTGTCTGAAGAGGGCATCCATTTAATTTATTCATATATTTACTTATAGATTTTATTGCTTGGCTTATTGCCCTGGAGAACCATGCATTTTCTCTGGATTACAGTGAGGAAACTGTTCTTGCTTTTACTTTGCCTTTGCCTCAGTCTTGCAGTCACACTCCCTTAACACTTGTTGTGAAATCTAGACTCTAATAAAGTCAAAGGGACTTTTGCCATCAAGTTTAGTGTGGCCAGGATTTTACTCAGTTCATAAATCCAGCAGTGTCAGCAATGTTGGACTGACATAGACCAAGGTTAAATTTGACAACAGGAGGGGAACTTTTTCCACATTTCCTCCCACTCCTCTTCTCAAAAGAAAGATGTAAGCTGCTGTTGAAAGACCTTAGTCAGACCTCGGTCCTTAGTCAGATTGGTGTGAACAGTGTGAACTTGGAGGAGAAACACCCCTTCTGCAAGGTATAGGCTAAATACAGCCTGCAAACTCTATTTGTCCAGTTTGTAACCTACTCCTGGGAGTAGCTGCAGGAGAAGTTTGGGAATGAATTGCATAGCAAATTCACGGTTTCTGGGAAACATGGCGCTAGTTTGCATGCCAGCTCAATGGAGAAATAAACACTCTAGCCTGGGCTATGAGTTGTAAGTGCTGGGGGAGAAGACTCTCAGTGGCTCTTAAAAGGAGGTATTTGCCCAGACAACCAGAAAGAATTGGGAACTACTGATTTAGATCACAGTAAAATTTTCTTTTGAGATTCTTGTCAGTGCTTCCACCATGCAACCAGGAAGAAGTTGGGCTGCCAAATGAATTGAGGTTGAAACCTGTTTCTGAGCATATCTCTGGGTTTAGTAGGACATAAATGTAACAGATCTTTTGAAGTCTACAGGAAAACTACCCTTGGCTTTGATGAGGTCTGAATTTCATATTTTTCCCATCACCTTCTTCTTCCCCCTTCATGTAATTCACCTCATAAAATAAAAACTGAGACTCATGTGTGTTTTTGTATAGCTGTCTAGATTCCTTTGAGACATGCACGAGCATACAGTCTCCATTTGTATGTACAAAAGGCAGCTATACATATGCAATTGTAACTGTGCATGAGAAGATCCTCTACAACCTTAGGCTTCAACTTATGAAAATATGATTCTGGAAGCTTTATGGTTCCAGACTCTTTAGGGAGAGTCAGGGAGCCAAGGGATGTGTCTGTCTGCTACATTTTGCAATGAGCTTTTTCACTTGGGAATAAAACCTGCAAGATGCTGAGCGCTGCTGTTTGCTTTAACAGGAGTTCCTTTGAAGGCATGGTAAAATGGGATCCAATTTTGAGACAATCCAATAGTGAGAATCATGAGGAAAAGAAAAGGCCTTAATTGACTCTGTCTTTAAGTTTTCGGGAGTCCTTTGTATGGATCTTCTAATGCGTAGAAGGGCTTAACACATATTTTCCCTCTGTCTGGGGTCAGAGGGTGAACAGGCCCTGCTGCTGTCAGCTGTGCATGTAGCGCAGACATCACATGTTTCATCCTCACAAGTTCTGCAGTCACTTGGCTTCAGACACATGGAAGTTTTACCTGAGTAACGACAGGAAGGTAAGGCTCATTAGCTAATTACTTCTCCCAAGGCCCAGATCACACCCCTTCCCTAGCCGGTTGGGCACAGGTGTGTTGGACATGCAGATGTGCACAAACATGCCCTTTGCAGAGCATCATCTGCCCTCTGTGCAGTGCTTGCTGTGCCTGAGCACGTGCTGTGCCGCTGAGTGGGGATGATTTGAAGATACATTTCTATTACACAATTGAGCCACCATGCCCTGGGATATCTTGCATCTGGTCTTGGTGAAATTCCCTACCTCTGTGGGATGTTCCAGAAATTAATTATCCTACAGCAATCTGACACCTGCATTAGCTCACAGCTGTATTCGTGATGCATAAAAAGGTGCTTTTAGAACAACATTTAATGGGGGGGGGGGGGGGGGGAAGGGGGGAGCGGGAAATTGGAACAGGAAAGGACAAAACTCCCCTTGCAGTTTGAAGCCCACAAAAAGCAATGCTCTATGCTCCCTCTGCTGGCATCAGGGCAGCCAGTCCTTCCTCTCCTAGGTGGATTAGTACACCAAGGCGCTGACACTATTTCAGCACGAAAAAGTCATACATTTAGTGGCACTGCTTTTGTTAGGTGTGATAAATAATAAGCCATTTAGGATTTTTAGCCCCTCATTCTCGTTTTCAGAAACAAGGGTTTGAAAAAGAAACAGAAAGCATAGATAGGCTGCATGATTCTGCACTTAGGTCTAGCCTAATACACTGCTTCTTGTTGTATAAGCTTCAGACAAATAGGGGAAAAGACATATTTAGGGTATCATTGATAGAGAACAGAGCACTAGGGCTATATTATTCTTTTTTTCTTTTTTTTTTCTTTTTCTTCCCCCATGAGAATCATATCTAGGCTGAATGTTGCTATTCTATGACTTCTGTTTTTTGTTCTAGCTGTTTTGGAGGTTCTTATGCTATTAATATACGTTGCCTATTTATTTAATGATTCAATGAAAATTAAGAAAGGCTTTGCTTTTCCTTTAACAAATGGTAATATTTTCCTTTAGTAAATGACCATTTGCGCTGATTTAGTGAGCTACAATTTATTACAGATATTTTTTTTACTATTGTGACTTTTAATATCTATCATTTTTAAAATTATATTTATCTAATTTTAACTGTAAAATTGAAGAGAATTATTTTCCAACTAATTTTTTATGCAATGCTTTTTGATGATTCTGACAAAAAATAATGCTAAGACACTATTATTTTATTTATTACTCCTCTTATCTGGATATGCTTTTGTTTGCAGTGGAAGCATTGGTGTAAGTGAACAAGAACTGTGTTTTTTTCTAACTTTATCTAAGAAACAGTTCAAAAACTTTGGTTTAATGACTGAATCATCATTTGTCGGGTACCTCTTGAGGAAGAAGTGAAAAGCTCCCCTTGAGGAGTGGAGCAGAAGTGAGAGAGATGTGCAGACATTGGCTCTGTAGTAATTCTTCTATGCTTTTCTTGCTGGAGGGAAGTGATGAAGATGCTTCCCAATGTTCCTATTTTCTGCCTTTTTTTAAATCCACTTTGCTTCCTGAAAACAAGGATATAGCTGGAAGAAGAGCTGTATTGTCAGAGGGGAGATCCTTAACAGCTTCAGAAAAAAAAAAAACCTGCAGTAAGGGTTACTTTGGTATAATATAGAGCCTTTGGTGTAGCACAGATGGGGAAAGCACATCTTATGCAGACAGGAATGGCTGAAGCCAACCTCACTGTTCACCAAGGTCAAAATATCAATATATACATCCAGTAGAGATTAAATGACTCTTGGAAAAATTTGGGACACTCAGCTGCAAACAATGTTTTCAGCTGCAGTCCCAGAACACTATGACAAATTTTGAAGGTTTGACTAACTCTTCTCTCTCCAAAATCAATGACAGTGGTTGACACTACGACCAAACAAATTTCTTGAAGCAGAATCATTATTTAGTACAGAGACACTTCGAAGGAAACACATTTGAAACCAATTAAAGAAATACATGCATATCTAGCTTTTCCCTGAGGCTTATCTTTCCTTAGATCTGAAGGGCCTAACAAATTTCAGAACTCTCCACAAATCTATACTTTCCTCTTCCTCTTCCCCTTCCCCTTCCCCTTCCTCTTCCTCTTCCTCTTCCTCTTCCTCTTCCTCTTCCTCTTCCTCTTCCTCTTCCTCTTCCTCTTCCCATGTTTCCTTAACAGCTTCTGATAAGTAACTACAGCATGATAAGAAATGTTTTTCCTGTTCCACAGTGGAACAAGATATTTAAACTTATATACACAATTCACACAAAAATACACCTTCCCCTTCCCAAAGATTATTGCTGAATAAACAAAAATTAATAAGATTTTGCACTTAAAAGAAGATACTTTCAATAGATGAGCATATAGTGCTGGTATTCTTCAAAATGCTGCTCCAGTAACTCATGCTGAATGAGCCCTGGTATTGCTCTGGTAGCTTCCCCATTGCTGTCTGCTCAGGGGATAAGCTAGGACCTAGAAGGACTGAAGGGAAGAACTGCCCATCAGTTAAGCAGAGGAAGCCAAAGGTAGAGAACATGGGTGGACAACCTTTTTTTGAAGTTAAGCAGTTAAACAAAAAATAGTAAAATGAAGAAAAGTGCAGTCTGAGCTCAGCTTGGGGCTGGTAGATTGTACAACCTAAAGCAAAACTTCATAGTATAAGCTTCTATATAATTTGGAGGATGTAGGCTGATGCAGAAATCCTGTCTGGCGTGGTATAAAAGTTTGTCTGAATTTAAGCCAAATAATGGACTAAAATACACATTTTCCTTTAGTTAACCACAGGTTTAAAGGAATGTGATTGAGGGCCCTGTTCTGAATGCAAAATTCAAAGGGAAGAACTATGTGAGAGTTCTCTGTTGATAAAGCCTATTGCACAGTGTCAGAGAAGACTG
This sequence comes from Cinclus cinclus, assembly GCF_963662255.1. NCBI lineage: Eukaryota > Metazoa > Chordata > Aves > Passeriformes > Cinclidae > Cinclus > Cinclus cinclus. The sequence goes on from NC_085047.1 coordinate 70,788,078, forward strand.
TGGTACAGCTTCTGATGTAATGAGTTTGGATGTGACAACTGTTCACAATAGTGGTTTGAGTTATGTGAGGTGAGTGTGTATTTGTACTTTACTTTCCCATGTTCTGGGAGACTGTTGGTCTCTGGGGAAATAGCAGCTGATTTTTATTTCTCTTACTTAAATGCAAGTAGTTTTTGTTTAAAGCTGAGAGAATTCCTTGTCAATAACTTGTAACAGAAATGTTACAATCCCACAAAAGATTTTCTGATAGGAAGAAGCTCTTTCCTCATTTCTGTCTGGCTTTAAAAATATGACCCATTATTATATTTTCTCTCCCCTGTCCAGCTGGAGACGGGAATGATAGACAAGTTTTGATGGGTGCCTGGCATCCATCCAGGGTCAGCCCATTGCATATAGAAATCTCACCTCATTGACTGAATTGCAACCATAACCCCCAAAATTATTATTCCCATAATTTTATTTAGCAACCTGGTAAGTTGTACAACTGCCCTTCTGCTCGATCAAATATCAGTCTGTCTCAAAAGGTTTGTGCCAAATTTTGGAGGAAACATGGTAATACACTGGTTTCAAAAGTCAGATAGTATTACATCTCACAAAATTAGACCAAAACAAAACATTACCTTTATATATGCTCACTCAGAAGGCAAATCTTCCTCTACTGGTAATTGGATTTCGGAGTAATTCTGCAGGTTGCTGTAGCTGTTCAAGCATAACCTCAAATAACATGTTTTGCATTCATTGAGCCCAGAGGGTCATGAAAATTGATTTTATGGACAATACATTATTTTGTTATGATATTTAATTTAGCATTATTTTTGTGTTCTCATTGGTAGCACCCGCTTCATGGAACAAAGCCATCCAACTGATAATCTAAGGGATATTGTGGCCCATAGGCCAGTTCTAGTCCTCAGGACAACTACAAGATCAGATAAGAATTATTTTCCCTGAGATAGCATCTGTGATATAACCCATCCCATAGTAGTCAGGAAGTTTTGTAGCATGAAAGTGAATCAGTGTTGGGAGTCTGAACAGCTCCCATGAAATCCATTGGCTGTGCACACTGGAAAAAATAATGGGTTTATCATTGGTAGAATGGATGAAGGATGACTCCAATCCTGCTGAAAACTGCACCCCTAGCTATACCTATGAGAACCCTTGTACAAGCACTTACCCAAGTACTGGATTTACACAGGGGTATGCCCAAAACTGAGGTTTAAATGCTTGCACACATAAGAAGGAAATCACTGCTGTGCTAAGCAGATAGACTGTGACAGTACTTTCTCCTTTCTAAGAACAAGCCTAAGGTTAGTGAGGATGAAGGAATCAGAGAAAGGCTAATGAATGTTTAGAATTCTGCATACTGCAAAGAATTTTTCTATCTTCTTGTCTTCTCCCCTTTTTTCTCCAATTTCATTAGCATAAATAATCTCCTGGACACTTAAGCTTATATGTAACTACTCTGGAAAGGTGGAATTTATCTTCAGAAACTTATGGTTATTGTTAATGGAATATGGTTAATGAACAGAAGCAGGCATTGTTAGAGTATTTCAGGTGGCTGCTACAGGTTAAGATGAGAGACATCATGCAAATGCTCTCCAGTAGCTATAAAAGAAACTAGGATGACTAATTTGGAGGTAGATGTCTTTAAATACTGCGATAGCTAAATCACAGGGCTTTTTATTAGGTCAGGTGTAAATCATTTTAATTTAATTCCTTTCTCTAAGTTTCTTTGTAGCCTTGGATTGGGAGACCACTGATGATAAACCAGCATTTCATATAACCACATTGGATTGGTATATGTATACAGTATGTATGTATAAGACAGAAAAGACAAAAGGTATTTCTTTAAGTTTGGTTCCATTCCAGAGATACATACTGGAGCAATTAATATAAGCTAGGATAATATTAGGGGGAATAATAATGCAACTGTGGTCATAAACCTCATCTTTACACCTGCAAATGGAGAAACTGATTATTCCTTTGGATATTTTTGCTAGATTTAACCTCTGTTCTGCAGGGAGGTTTATCATTTCTATATGAGAAACAATATTGTCTTGTGTTGCAGTGTGCTGGCTGCTGGATCAGCTGTCACCAGATAACAATGTATAATTGCTTACTGCCTACATGAGAACATCCTGTCCCCTCGTCTCCAGGAATAGCTTCACTGCAGAGTTCATTGTTCTGCAGGGTCACTGCCAGTGAAGTCATGTGCTGCAGACCTCCAAGAAGAGGAACAGTTACATGGTCCAAAAATCCACATTTAAAATTAAAAACAAAACAAACAAAAAAAAAAAAAAAAGAAGAAAAAAGTCCCCCCTAGCCCCTCCCTTCCCCCCCAAATGCATTCAAAAATACCCAAGCCAACAAAGCCCAGCAAAAGAGCCCCAGTGGTGAAATTTACCTAAAACAAAAATTAAGCCTGCTAAAGTAAAGATACTTCATTTTCTTGACAACCTTAACATTCCCTTTGTGCTATATCTTGTAGTCATATGATTACATACGTGTTTTTTTACTCTGGGGCCTCTGACACATCTAATATGCAGCATAGACTATGGTATTTAATTTTCTTCTTGCTTGACATTTCCAAGGTGTTATTTCATATTGCTGATTATTAATTAATAATTTGCAAACATTTGTAGTTTTGACATCCTTTTCCTTACATTCTTTCTTTCTCTTGCTGACTTCAGTGGCAGTTGTAGGTGTCACAGTTGTAGGGGTTAAGGTCTTGTCTGACTGTAAAGAAATTCAGAATATATTTATGAATGGGAAGCATTTTCTTTCCTGTCTTTTAAGTGGTCTTTCCTCTCACCCACAGTGCTGTAATATGGAGGTAGTTACTGCCTTAAATATCCTTTAAGAGTTGCTGTAACTACAAAAATAAAGATCAAAGAAATAAAAAGGCATTTTCTGTGTATTAGGGAAGAAGTGAGTGTTCTATTTGTAATGGAAAACACACATAGAAAAGTATATCTATTTTCTCATAATGGTGATTAATTTTCAATTTTCTCTATGGTTTTTTTTTGGGCTCACATTACTAATGAAATATATAATTGACACAGTAGTATTTTATAAACACAGGCACATAGATGTGGACTTTCATCCTTTTTCTGAGTCCACAGTGAAATGGGTAATTTTAGATTACTGGCTATTAGTGAACAGTGCTCATCATGCAGGTGTTACCTGAGTTGCAAGGTGAACACCATATGGTTTATATTATAAATTGTCTAAAAAATAGCAGTTTCCTTAAGAAACAAAGTTTTATAAAGATTTGATTTTTTTTTAACAGTTATAGTGATGAGTAATGCCAGGTCCTAATATGTTTATTTCAAATTGAGCAAAATGCATGAAATTAAAATTTCTAAGTTTAGACTGGGTTTCCAAAATTTTGGTGACATCAATTTTTCTGTCAGATCTGCTGGTAAATGGATTAGGCTCTCCTTTCCATTAGAAGAGAATGATTGCTGGGTAAACAAAGCATTCTGGTGTGGCATCAGAAAAAATCATGACACACACGCACACATACAATCCAGCCTCAGTCAGCCTGGGACACAGGTCTCCTACACAATTCTTCCTGCACCTTCTATCCAGTACGTTCAGTCCATTTTGGAGATGACAGGGCCCACCACGGTGATGGTGTGTTGGCAGCAGTTACACCTTCCAGTAAAATTGCATCACGTTTTCATTTACGTTGATGGCTCCCTTTTGTTCCCATGGTGGTGCCATAAAAGGTGTTAAATTGTTTATTTTCTTCCTACTATAAAATACATCTCAAAATGCACTCTTTCAATAGCTCACATCACTGTCACACATACAGTCTAAAACTTCTGAGAGCAGTTAGGATTGTTTTCCCATTTCATCCCCTCTGATTGAAGAGATTAGACAATGACAATACCTCCTCGGTCTTTTATTTTCTTTGCCAATATCAACTTTTTCTATCAATATTTCTATTTTTTCTGTTGTCTTACCCAATCAACATTTGGCATTTCTAGTAAGATATTTATTTCACTTATACTTCAGAGGGTATTAAATCTCAGTACTGTATGTTTTCCTAATAGCGGACCTAATATTCATCTTTGTTAATATTGTCCTTTTTCTTAATTTTTCTCTCTTAAAGAGGCCTACATTATTCTATGCTCTTTACTGGTGAAATTTTAGTCATAGTGAAGTTCATGAGAACTTTGGTGTCAAAGAGGGTATGATCTTCCACTTGCGTGTGTTAAAGTATACTTGTATTTTTCAGTGTGAGGAAATCTTAAATTCAGTGCTTACCAAGGAGCTTTGAGAGAGCAGGATCAGAGCAGAACTCGGCACATATTAGAATATCAGACCAAAAAGGTACACTGTCCTGACCTAATAAAATACTCTTTTGTATTTCATGTCATAAAGAGAATATGCTATTTTTATTATTCACAAAAAACAGACCTAAAAAAATTGTCATCTAAATTTTTGAATTTTCTTTTATTTTGGAATCAACTTCACGTATCACATGCACACATTAACTCATTCCTTCTAGATTCAGTAATATTAAGAAAGCAAGAGTGACATTTCTCTCATATGACTTAAAGCATGCACAAGTTAGATCTCTAAATCTAAATTAGACTGCTTTTTATACCCCTAGGAGAAAATTAGGTATCTCTGGACTTGATGTATCTGAAGTTATTCCAGAAGCCAGCATTATTATGCAGAGTTTATGTCGTGGTTTAACCCCAGCTGGCATCTACACCTCACAGAGACACTCACTCACGCAGCATGCCAGTGGGATGGGGCACAGAATTGAAGAGTAAAAGGGAAAACTCATGTGCTGAGAAAAATACAGTTAGATGGGAAAAGTGAAAGTTGCACACATAAGCAAAGCAAAACAAAGAATTCATTCATCATTTCCCATGGGCAGGCAGGTGTTGAACCATCTCCAGGAAAACAGGACTCCATCATGCGTAACAGTGATTTGGTGTTGTGGTTTAACCGCAGCCAGAAATCGATTACCAGGCAGATGCTCTGTCACTCACCCACCATTGGGTCAGCAAGAGAATCAGAGGGGTAAAAGGTAGAAAACTTGTTGATTGAGATAAAGACAGCTTAACAGGTAAAGCAAAAGCCATGCATGCAAACAAAGCAAAACAAGGAATTCATTCATTGTTTCCCATGGACAGGTGTTCAGTATTTTCCAGGAGAGGAGAGCCCCGTCACACATAACAGTGACTTGGGAAGGCAAACACCATCACTTCAAATACCCCCATTCCTTCTTCTTACCCCCTCACTTTATATGCTGAGCATGATGCCATATGGTCTGGAATATCCCTTTGGTCAGTTGAGGTCACGTGTCCCAGCTGTGTCTCCTCTCAACCTCCCATGCATCCCCAACTCCCTCACCAGCATGGCAGTAGGAAAAGTGGAAAAGGTCTTGGCTCTGTGTAAGCCCTGCTCAACAGCAGCAAAAATATTTCTATATTATCAACCCCATGTTCAACACAAATTCAAAACCTAGTCCCATATAACCATTTTGCAGAAAATTAACTATACTCCAGCCAGAACCAGCCCACTTGGGAAGACAAAAGCCGTCACTCTGAACATCCTCCTTTCTCCTTACCCTAGCATTTTATGCTGAGCATGCTCATATGCTATGAGACATTCCTGTGATCAGGGATATCCCTGTGATATCCCTGTGGTCAGCTGGGATCAGCTGTCCTGACTATGCCCCTGAAAACTGAGTGTCTGTCCCCAGACTACATGCTGGTGGGGCATTATTAGTAGCAGAACAGGTCTTGAGTCTGTGCAAACCCTGTTCAGCAACGATGAAAACATGTCTGTATTATTAACATTATTTACAGCACAAATCCTAAACAGAGCCCTGTACCAGCTACCGTGAAATAAACCAACAAAACAAAACACCTATGCCAGCTAAAATCACGACAGGTAATTTCCTGTTTTTCTTTGTCTATAATGAAAAACCTAGAGGGACTGGCTCAGAAATATCTGTGCCTTTATTGCCCAAGACAGAACCTGTGAACCACACCCTAAATTTCCTACATTCTGTGCCAAAAATAGGTCTCATGATTATTCTTGAATACTTCAAAAGTACATTATGGGTCTCAACGTGGTCCTTTTCTGGACCTGATCCAAATAGTTGAGGATGATTTTGGAGAGCTAAATTATAATGAATTTGGCTCTAAATTGCTTGTAGTATTTCTTTTCACACTAAATAAGGTACACAGTTCAGGTTGGTATCTTGTTTTATTTTTCCACTTTAAATTTAATTTTCTTTCCTTTTTCTTTCATTGGTAAGTCTCTTTTGATCTTTGTACTTATTTTCCCCCTTTGGTAGCTGTATAAATCCTTTTATTCTCCTTTTCCCTTTTTGGCCAATTCACGTGTAAGAGTTCTTGGATTCCTTTCCTGACACTACTTCCTTTATATGTACTTTGAACTCTGAATAGCCTTTTTGAAGACACTCTGACCATTGCTTTGCCTTATATCTCCTCTTTCCCCCTGCCCCCCCACATGAGTATCTTTTCTTTTGCAGTTTCCCCAGAAGTCCCCAATGTTTTTTGCATTTCTTCATTTTCTTTTTAAAAATAAGTTTTTAGCATTTATTCTTATCCCATATTCAATATTTTAGGTTCCCTAAAATGTTTCTGAAAGTGGAATGGATTGCCTTATGCTGTTTTTCTCACTAAATTATTTTCTTCCTGTATTGGATCCAACTGCTATAATTTCATAGTTTCAGTGCCAACTTCCCATCAACTGAAACTTTGACCCAACTCTTCATCTTTAGTTTTTGGAATTCACTCTATGTGTTTGACAACTTTGCATCTGTATGCACTATCTAGAGACTTGATCAACTGAAATGCAATCAGAGGTTTGTGCCTTCCCTGGTTCTGTTCCAGAGTAGTGGCCTAAGGGATATACATTAAATTATTGCTATAGGGTTTTTTGATGTTTGGGTTTTTTTTTCTTAATTTTTTGTATGCTTACCTGAGATTTTTGCCATTTACTGTTGTCGCTGTCAAAATGATAAAATATGTGCTTTGAAAGTGCTATATAACATATCTTACACCTATTGATTTTCTCTACTTTGCCTTTCCTATGCATACTGCATCCTGTCTTTTCAGCACTAGGGAATTATCCCCACTAAGTTTCAGTTAGTCTTTCCAGATGGTAATCTCCTTTATTTAGTACAACACCTTCCAGTTGTTGCTTGTTTCCCCACACATTTGAGTCAGTCATTATATTCATGTTCTCCTTCATCTTTTGCTTCACAACAATTTTAGTTTCTTGCCTAATTTGTATGTTGGAAGTACAAGCCGGATTACCCAAATTAAGTGAAAGCTTTCCCTTTCCCTCCTTCTCCTGAATGTTTGCAGCCTGCCTAACAGGCCATGCCACTTCTGAGCCCAAGAACCTGGCAACCTGTCTGCATAAAGGGAGACAGTGCAATCCAAAAAGGCTGCAGCAGCAGGAGGCATTCCAGTGATCTGTGCATTCAAACCCCTCCAACCTACCCCATCAGATCTTCCCTTGGTTGGCTTTCAGCGCAATCATCTTACTTTCTTCACCCGTGCTTGACATGGGGAAGTCTTCTGCAGGTTCCTTATCTGCACAGTTCCAATTAATTTTCTTTTCCTTACTGTCTGAAGAAACAGTTTCTTGTATTTTATATTAATATACTTTATTGGTGTCATTTGTTTCTTTAGGGAATATGATGATTAGAACTTCTGGAGCATTACTTAATAAATCTAACAAATCTTTGTTATGATGGTCCTTTTCTTTCATCCTGGCTCTTTATTATAATGTTTTGCTTATGTAATGTTTTGAGCTACTTTCCTTATATGCAAATTAATCAGTTGTGGCTGCTTTTCCTTTCTGTCTTTCTGACAGGTCTATTTCAGTGCTCGTGTTGTGATCATATGTGGTTGGAACTCTTTTCTTCATATCAAAAGAATAACACACCTGTTGCAGTTGTTAGCACTGTCTTCACACATAATATCACATCTGCTTTTCCTGTGGGCTTTCTTAGCATTCTGCCTTGGCACAAAGCTTTGCTTTTCTCTTCTTCTATATGTGGGGTCCAAGTTTTTTTTTTTTAATTGTTTGTTTATTTATTTATTTGTTTAATTATTTATTTTTCCTGGTAATTTCTTCTCTTGGTCTTTGTCCAGTCCCCGTTTAAGTCTGTCTTTCCCATTTGCACTTCATTTGGCTGTTCCCTTATCATTCATAGAATACATCTACTCCCCACTGTCTTTGTCCATGGAAAGGTCACAAACATAGTTTTGATCAGCTGTTCTTCCTGTTCCTCAGGCCAGTTTGCAATGTCACAGCCTTTTTCAACCCTTTCTACATTAGCTGCACCCATTCTGTAATGGATTCCTGAGACTGCCCAGTTTTCTGCCTTGGTTTGCCATGCACTGCCATTTGC